>NC_133875.1:2166771-2650091 GCF_044706935.1 Curcuma longa
CGTCAACCCCGCCACTCCCGCGTTCTCCGTCAAGTCCTTCTCCGTCAAGGACGCTCCGAAATCAAAAACAGAGTATGTCTTCGTGGTCAGAATCATCAATCCAAGCAACAGAGTGGCCTTGTCATACGCCGCTGGCGGCCGTGCAGTCGCCTCCCACGCCGGCGCAGAGTTCGCCACCGGACCGACCCGGGTTCTTCCAACCGCACGGGAACACGACTGACCTCAAATTGCTTCTCCGGTCGACAAAAATCCCATCGAAGGCATTGAATAAACCTCTTTGGATCAAGTTAAGGGTTGAATTTCCGGTGAAGAGCAAGATCGGCCAGTTGGAGCTGCGGCGCATGAGCTTGGACGTGAAATGCGATGTCAAAGTTTCAGGGTTGGATAAGAAGGGGCGCATCTCCTCGCAGGACTGTAACAACAGTCTTCGTTCGTGAAAATGGCAGATTAAACGGGAAGAAGAAGAAGAATTGCTCTGCTTTTCCTCTGTTTTTTTTCTCTGTACTTCTTCCTGTTTCAGTGAGGGTGCAATTTGAATCAGAGGCATGCATGAATGTGGTGTAAGGATATGTTGCTATTAAATTATGATAACTCAAAATTTTCCTAATTAATTAAATTCTACTGTTTTTCACCACAATATCTATGATAAAGTGCATTATGTGTGTCCCGAGACATAACTGAGTTGGTTATGACGAAACAAACTTGTAGAAGAGAATAAGGGTTTGAATATCGACGAAATCGAGCAATATCTTTCTCCATCGTGATCAACTGTAGTTTCTTGATTTACCTCCTCACAAATGATCGTGGGACCAACCGTATGGGGTCATTAGGATGGCGAATTTCACCTTTTTACAAAAGAAATGCATTATCTGTGCTCCAGGGGATGGACTTGTTAAAGTGGACAAGGGTTGAATTTTGATGAAGTCGAGACAATGTCCTCCATGTAATGGTCAATTGTAATTTTCTGATTTACCTCCTTACAGATGATTGTGGAGTCGACCGTATGAAATCGCTTGGTGACAAATTTTACCTTTTATTGAAGTGCATTATTTGTTCGTCGTTCATCTCCCGAGGATGTCTATTTGGTCAAAGAGTGGCAGGACTTACTACAATGGGACATGAGATCAATTTCTGACGGTCGTCTACAAGATAATCCCATGATTTATCTTCCTTCACTTAACTACAAAAGTGCATGATCTGATCTATTTCATCAATATTTTATTGCTTTTTTATCGAACTTACGATTAGGAATAGGAAGGAATAAAAGTTCAGTAGAAATTGAATTAATCAATTGAACCGATTAAATTTAAAAGTACAATTCGATTAATTTATTTTTTAAATTTATTCGATTCAATTTTAATTTTAAATTTTATAAATTAATTAAATCAAAATATTATATATGAATAGAATGTAACTCGATTGATAAATTAATTTGATTTGATTGTTCAATAATATCAATCGATCACTTGATTGATAAAAAAATTAGGTAATTTAATAATCGACTGAATTAATTAATTTTATAATTTATTTGCTTTTAATGATAAAATTAGATTGATTCGATTTGTAATTTTTTTAATTTAATCGATTTTTATTTTGATCAATTGATTGATTTTGAATTCATTGCTGACGTTACTTGTGATGTTTGTAAGCACAAAGTCACTCGCAGAGCGTAACATAGACGAAGAACGTATAGTATTATTGGTGTAATGGTCAGAGATCGATTTCAAGAGATGATGATCTAAGATAGATTTCGTTATGCATCTAACACCTATGTATCTGAATGAATCCCCTTTCATATTCATGGGATTGATTTTAAGAGGACCGTTGACATAACGAATCTATTTTTTTTTTAAGCACAAAGTCAACTCGATGTAATTATGTCTAGATTCAGGAATCCATGTGCCCAAATAGAGTGAGACCAATCATTTGAGTATCTTTAGCAAATGGTTGACTTTGTGCATGCCAGCCCTCTGATAAATTTAATGATGAAAAACGAAATAAAAGAATGCAGCATTTTGCTGATCAGTGAAACAACATCTACATCCATTTCAAATGAAATGAATATTTTAAAGATTTTCAATTTACTCCAATCCGATAAATAAATCAAGAAAAAAAATCATTCACTCTCAAAATTAATTAAATAATAATAATAAACTAGAAAGATGTTCCAAAAAAATGATAAATCCAAATTAGTCCATTGTATATTTCTGAAGATGATCGATCCGGTCCCATAGAAGTTTCCCACTGATCATCAGGGTAAATCGGGAAGTGCACGTAGCGGCCAGCCCAAATGCCCAACATCCTTTGATTGCGCTCCCTCATTTGGAGGAAAATTCCTACAAATACACCGTAACTGGGGATTGAACCGTAGGTGCTTAGGTGACAACCTGGATGTCCTACTGCGGTACCATTGCCCCGGAGACAGAAAGATGTTTCACAACCTCTATATTAAATGGACTCTGTAAAAATTTTCAGTTGATCATTAAGATAAATTTAAAAAATATTTATATTGAAGTCATTCACATCCATCTCTATAGAATGTTATGCTCCATCTTAGTGTTAAGATCATGAATTTGTTCATCAGATGATAATTCTCGTACTATTTTGTTTATATATTTTTTTTTATCTTTTGAGCATAGTTGAGTTGGTTATGATGGAGCAGAGCTTGTAGAAGAGAATAAGAGTTCGAATATATCATTTTCTTTTCTGTTGTGATCAACTACAACTTCTCGATTTACTTACTCACATCTAGTCATGGATAAAGGGCAAGAGCATTTTTTGCATTTATGATCCTGATCAGACCATGAAAACTTAGTACAGTGCTAGAAAAGTTTCTGTAAATGGAATGAGTTCTGGATTCATTCCTCAAGCGGGGAAGAAGATCAAACAAAGGCCATGCAAATGACTAAAATTCCATTTGCAGTAAGCCGCAAGAACAAGTTGCAGACCAGGAATCAAAGAAGGAAGACGACTAATTGGAAGAGAGGATGGAATCCCAGTCGATCTCCCAAGATGGATACTTTCGCAGCTTAAAGCTCTCTGATTCGTCCCACGGCGCCTCCGTGAAGTCCAAGAGCTGCATCTCCGAGGCGGCCGACGTGCTCGAGGAGCTGTCGTCTCCGTCCGGCGACGGCGAGCTCTTGGATTTGTTTTCCTCCGAGGGCGAGAAGAGTTCGACGGCGGAAGCTGCTGCCGGGGAGGTTTTGCCCTGTCGTTGTCCGCTGGCCAAGCTCTCGCAGACGGCTTTGAGCTTGGCGTCGACCGAGGAGGCAAGCGGCGCGCCGAAGTGCGCTCCGTTTCGCTTGAACTCCGGGAAGTTGAGCCGCGCGGCGTCTCCCCGGAGCTTGAAGGCGGCGCGGTCGTAGGCCATGGCGGCCTCCTCCGCGGTGTCGAAGGTGCCGAGCCAGAGGCGGGTGCGGTTCCGGGGGAGGCGGATCTCCGCCACCCACTTCCCCCAGTGGCGCTGCCGGACGCCGCGGTAGAGCTTGGCCGCGGGCTTCGCCGGCGAGGCTGCTCGCTTCATGGGCTGCGGCCGGGGGCCGAGGAGGCGCGCGGCGGCGCTCGCTTTTCCGGCGGGAGGAAGGCGATCGGGGCGACAGCTGCTAGGGCTCAAAAAGCTAACCGGAACCATGCCAGATCTCAGGGATGAAGCAGGAAAGCAATCAAAGACGGGATTTTGATGCAGAACAGAGGGCGAGGAAAAAGAGAAGGGCACGGGGGAAGTAGAATCAGAGAAGGACGGAGTAGAACCGCCATGAATCAGAGCTTCGAATGCTTCATTTACAGGATCTGATGAGAAGAACTGCACGCGATTGTACACATCTATAGCCGTAGCCATGTCTGCTCTATTGAATCAAAATCAAATCTTTAGCTCAAAGAGAATTCGGGAAGAAGGGGGATCAAGCTCTGGTTCTTCAGGGAAGAAAGGAATGAAATGCCAACTGAGAGCTCGATAGAGTTCAGAGGAAGAAGAAGAGGAATATTCGGAGGATCTTTGTGGCCTACCAAGTTGTGAGTTATTTAGGGGTGCGTAGGGTAGTTATATAGGCATATAGCTCATGTTCATCGCCCAATCACCAGATGCCAAGTGCCCACTCCTGTAGAGATTACTGGCACCTGCCGGTGGCACTACCCCCAGGTGCCAGTTGATGGGAGAGACCTGGTGCTTTGTTTTAGGGTTAGGTTTTGAGCCAAACCTGTGGGTTTATTTCTTCTTTAAAAATTGACCTTTCTTGGATTAGGAAAATAGAATTGGTGTAACTAAGGGTTGTTTACCTCATCCAATGAAGAGGAGAAAAACACAAGTAGTGATAGTTTTCGAAAGCCGTCTCTTATTTGAGTCGGTCGAGAATCAACCAAGAGACGACAATGTCGATAGTGTGATCGTCAGTTATTTATCATCATCGAATCGGTAAAGAGTAAGTAGAGAGATCTCTAATGTTCCTCTTCGAGATCAACATTGTAGCAATGGATTGAATGGGTGAATGAATCCCCAATTTACTCATTTTCATTATGAGCACACAGACAATGTTGTAGGGTGCAATAGTAGAAGGCAATCAAACGAGCATATTACGATAATTTTTCCTCCCTTCTCTCCCTAGAGGCCCGCAACATAAACAAGTTGAATGAAGTTCGAATAGACCGAATCCAAATACGCATACACATTGTTTATTTATATATTCTTGATTGTCATTGGCTCTTATCATAGCACCATAAATTAAGACTTAAACAGAGTTTTACCTAGTAAATAATCTTTAAAAACTACTAACTTCAAAGCATGTAGTCAATTTTTAAAGCCCAAGACAATGGGTACAATTGGAGCTCACATGCATCTTAACTTTGTTGATTGGGTACATTAGGAATCTTGGAGCTCCATAGGAGTTTGGAACTTTGCTTTGTCCTTTTCCCTATCAATCTCAGTCTAAAGGACAACTTATGCCCTAAGCTCCCGCAAATGCGAAATCGTAAAAATGAATCTATTATACATAATTTTATTCTGCATTAAACTGAGACTATTTCTATAACTCAAATATGTGCCCACTAAGTCATATGACAATAACTTGATCGTTATACCAAAGCTCCTCTTCAATTCCTATAGAAAATTTTTATTTACCATCAAGATAAATCCAAAAAATGCTCATGTTGAGATAGACCCGTCAATTTGATTTGGACTTGTTGAATCGACTCACTCTGTCAAATAATTTAAGTGGATTAGATTAAAATTTTATTAATACATTTTAAGTTGGATTCAAATGAGCGGCCTGCCTAAGCTCACCACCCACGTGGATAGGCTAGTGGCGAGCTTGGGTTGAGATAACTTATTTTTTTAAAAATAATTAAATTAAAGTAGAAAATTAGCTAGTGAACTTGACCCATCTAAACTACAATTCAAATTTAAAAATTTCAACTTAACCTATTTAAATTGTAATCCAAATTTAAAATTTTTAATATTTTTATATTTTTTGACAGACTCGTGAGTTGACCCATTTAACCCACCTTGAATTGGATTGGAGATTTTCCAATCCACCAAATTGATGGGTCGATCCATCTCGCTCCACCATATGATAGATTTCTGACGATTAACTTGCCTCATCATGAGTTAGTCCATTTGGTAGTTCTATGTTGAGACCACCGACTACCAACCTCCATAATCGATCTATCACTTAGATCATCATGCTCCATTTAAATATTAAAATCATAGGCCACAACCCGACCGCTCTACCAAGTGATAGCCTGATCTATTTAGATAATCGTACTTCGTGCTACTTTCTATAATTTCCCCCTCCAAATAAAGTATATATGTGTACGCTCCAGTCGAAAATCAAATCGTGACACTACAGAGAATCCACCAATGATCCTATACTTTTACAATAATTTATCACTTGGAAGCTTTAATCATTGAAAGGAAGTTACATAGTCTACATGCATCCCCCTAACCAATCCCCATCATGAGTGATCACAAAGCAGAAGATAAACACTAAGCAGGAGACATTATCACTTCGATTGCTTCAACACTTTGCAAATAACTTTCATGAATCATGTTTTATGCATGAAAGGAAAAAAAAACACTTGAAATAAAAGTAAATGTATGGGGGACATGGCACGGTTTGATAGGTCTCATCAAATATAAATATATAAGATGAACATGGGAGATTCCATCATTGTACATCACTAAATAAACAAACCTGAACAAATGAAGCTGCACCAGGTTGGCCTTCCCCATGCGATGCCTGGCTGATACTTTCAATAGTTTCCAGGAAGTGAGAAAAGCCAGTCCAGAATAGTAGATATACTGATCAACAATTTTCTTATCATCTACATAATCACAATAATCAAGGTAATAGAGTTAGGATCATCTGAGTTAATCGAATCAGGCAAAATAATAACATCAGAAAAGCATATCCAGAATCAGGCAAAGAGCAGCTATAGTTTTATCTTCCTTCCATGCTCACAGTTCACATACAAAAAAGACACTTATTATCTACACTTCAAATACTTCAAGGATGGAATCTATAAGGAGAGCAATCAGATGGTTGAAAAACAAACTATAAATATTTGCTTTTGTGATCATACACATCAAAGTGCTGAAAGAGGAGGGGCTTAAAAATAGGTATATAGTTTTCTTGTGAAGAAACATTATCTTCAAGGTCGCTGATCACCCATGGCAAAAGTTATTGACCACAAGTTATCTGCTAGAGTAAAGAGACATTTGCGCTGAGCAAGTGCTAATAAAGGTGTCTGCAAGCATGTGTCGGATCTCGTCGAAGTCATTTTCGGCCTTTTCATCGTTACTGAGCCAAGATGAGACACATAGGTCAACAATGTCTTTAGCACTATTAGCAGTAGAAACCCCTTTGAATTTATTGGGCGGCAGAAACCTCATGATTTTCTCCATACTAGTATTGGAAGGATCCTCTGCAAAGTTCAGAAGGATATCTTTTGTCGCGTTGCACCAAATTGGTCGAGCCACCTTCAAGAACCTATAGATAGATATGAGTGGGAGTCTAACACTCCCCAGATCAGATTCATCATGACCCCCTCTTCCATGATAATCAGATCCTCCAATCTTTATAAGCTCATGAGTATCAGCCAACTCGCCATATCCTACAGTAGATTAAGAAAATGACAAGTCATCTAACATCAACCAAATATAGTGATAATCCATTAAAAAAACAAACTAAGAACAACGAAGCCAAGTTCCATACTGTACCAGAAGCCTTCCCATCACTTCTATATACCTCCATGGCATGAAGACCAGCAGCCTTCAAGCTTCTGATAACAGCAATTGGATTTTTCAAAGCCCATGGATGGGCCAAAGCAGAAATACCCCCAGTGCGATGAATCAATTGCAGCACTTCCTCAGCAGATGGTTCAGTTCCTCTGAACAATAGACAGACAATTAAATAGAATATCTTTAAACATTTTGAATATCTATTCTTTTTTAGGAGCTCAAATTCTTACAAAGCATAAGCAGGTCCACCATCGTAAAGATATCTATTAAAAGCTTCTCTCAAATTCTCAACATGGCCAGCTTCAACCATTGCTCTAGCAATATGTACTCGTCCTGGAGCAACACCTTCCCCTGTTATTTTGGCGACATGTTCCCACTTAATAGGAACTTTTAACTTAGCTAGCTTCAACAACATATTCTTTGCACGGTCATACCGTCCATCTCTGATATTTGACAACATATTATCCAGATCCTCATACCTAGAAGGCCCTGAGCTTCCATAGTATGCAAGGATATGGACAGGTTCACCAATTCCTGGTTCTTCCCTTCTGTCATTCATACACAAAATAAGAAAGTGTGGCCTTAATGGATGAACTTCTTTGTGAAATGAAATCAATTTGGTTTCCAAAAATTCCTTTTCTTCATAGCTAAAAAATGCAACATAAATCACATGGACAAACCTTTGACCATTGCTAAATCTAACAAGGTATAAACCACTTGACAAAGTGTCATTGTAGCTTTCAAATGATTTCTCTGGAATTTCTTTAGTAAGCTTTTATTTGTAGCAAGTTCCATGCACAATTCCTTTCCCACGACCATACTCAAAATGACTACAATTGATAGGACCAAAATAATTACCTGGGAGAGCAGACAGCACTTATCTCAACACCAGGAATTATCCTTATTCCATACTTCTGGGCTGCTTGCATAGCCTCTGATATACCAGCCATTGTATCATGGTCAGTAAGGGCAAGAACGTTCACCTGCTCTAAATACAGAATTACATAATCATGTTTGATTTCAATGACTATTGCCAGATGTATTAAAAATGACAAGAAGATAATAATAAATGGTGAAAATAAATTGAAGCAAAAAATCTTCCTCGACTAAAAGCTGGCATCAAAATTCCTAATAGAAATTTAGAGTATAAGTGTTCTTGCATACGAACTAAGAACTAAGAAGAACAAGGCATTCTAATCACTAACAGAATAATAGGCTTAATGAGGTTAGTATGGGGCATTGGTCAATACTAGTAGACTTTACAATCTCATCACCTGAGTTACAGCAATCAAGAGACATTTCCTTATGGCACCAAGGCATGTCTATCATGTATGAAAAACATAAAATACCCAAGGAAAAAGAAAAAGATGATCATTGAGAATAACATGCTGGTAGAGGATACAAACAATATTGAAGTGGTTGTCAGAATCTAATCAAATTCAAACTTATAAGCAATCAGAGGGTGACATTATGGTAAACAAAGAAAAAGAAAGATACGGCAATACATTCCATAGAAATTATAGCTTATCTGAAACAATTTGGGCAGAAGTGCTGCAATATTAAATTAGCGTAATGAACAAGGTATGTGACAGAATTTGACGTTCAAAGATAGGCAGGAACAAAAGGTTAGGTTCAGATCAAACTAACTGAAGTGGTGAACTTATCCAGAATTACCCTCATCCATTGCTGAAACATAATAACAAAGCCTAAAAGATGATTACCAGAAGAAATAGACCTTCTATACAATAGTAACCGTGCGACACTAAATCGCCACAGACGAGAAAATACTTCACTAAGTCAACAATCAGATCGACGATCCACAAAGCAAAAACAAAAAAACAAAAACGCAGCAAGGAGCTCAGAAGAGAACGGTAAGGAATCCCACCCCATTTCGATGGGCTCGCTCCACCAGAGCAGCCGGGGAGAGGAAGCCGTCGCTGCGGTCGGAGTGGCAGTGGAGCTCGAAAACAACGGGATCGGTGATTTTGCGCGGCACCGGCGGCAAGAAGCCTTGGTCGTCGTCGTCGTCGTCGGACGGGTCACGGAAGACCCAATCGTGGACGTAGCTCAGCGCCAGTCCCTGCTCGCCGCCCATGATCTTCCCCTTGTGCTTCTTGATCTTCTTCTCCTTCCTCTTGTTCCCCATGAGCAGAGGAACGGAAGATGCTTGCCCTAGAGACACGCAGGAGATCCCGAGTTTCGACGAAGCGCTGCGACCCCGAGGCGAAGCCACGCCCACGCCCTCTAATTTTGTTTGCTACTGTTTACATGCTGAGATTCGGGAGGACGGAAGAGGAAGGAAGAGAGAGGATAGCGAGACAAATAAAATCGTAACCATCTGTCCGTGTTTACTTGGTCGGCAAATAAATATATTATCTTATTTTTAGTAATAATAATAATAATTAAACAAAATCTGTAATTAAAATTTAAATAGATTAATAAATAAATTTATTTATAAATTATTGGATAAAAATCAAAATACATTTTTTTATTAGAATCATCGAGACGCCTTAGATAATTACTGTAGCTAATTACTATACTACAGTGTTACTGATCAAAATAAAATATTTATATTATAATATTATTGATTAAAATGAATTATTTATGCAGTAGCAATTATAATTTATAATTTATATAATATCATATTATTAATATTTATCAAAATTAAAATATTTTTGTTGTGATATCTAAAATTGATATACAAAGAAATTGTCACCTGTTATAGAAACTTTAAAATCAACCATTAGAAGCAGATAGCAAAAATATTAGTAGTCGTCAATTTGAATTGAGTAATAATATATAGCATAAAAAATTGTAGCATGACACACTTAATGTAAGTAGGTCCCATTGACATGCAGTGAGATCCATATCCATGCATTGAGTCATACTACATTCATGTTACAATTTTCATGCTAGGTTTATCATTATTCATTTTAAAATATATCTAAGTAGATTAATTCGTCTGGGTCCACGATCTGCACAGTTCAACTCGCAATGGACTTGAGTTGACTTGGCCCACGAGTTAAGAAACCTATTTTTTTCTAAAATTTAAATAAAAATAAAAAATTTAATAGATTTATGGACTTAATACATCTCATCCACAATCAAATTTAAAATTTTAAATATTTTATATATATATATATTTTTAAATTTTTGATATATAGACTTAACCTACTTAATTTGTAATTTAAATATAAAAATTTCATCTTTTTATATATCTATATATAACCTACTTAATCTACAACTTAAATATAAAAATTTCATCTTTTTATATATCTATATATATTATTTTTTTAATAGATTTATGAATTGACCCACTTAATTACAATCCATTTTCAATTCTCTATTTAAACATAAAAATTTCATCTTTTTATATATCTATAGATATTATTTTTTAATAGATTTATGAATTGACCCACTTAATTGCAATCCATTTTCAGAATGACGAATGCCCAGGATATAATTGAATTGGTTAATATGGGACCTTCTCATAATGATCAATTATAATTTCTTCATTTACCTCTTAATCATGATACCGATTACCGACCATAAAAATCCACTAAAAACCACTAAGAAAATAGATTCCAACTTATGTTGAAATGATGAAGAGAATGATGAATGTCAATCCACCATATAATGAATTTTTAATGATTGATCGATCCCGTGATTTAATCCGTTTGACTGCAATAGCAATAGCCATAGATTCTTCATAAAGACATTAGACACAAGCAGTGCATGTCATATTTAATAGAGTTCCAGAACGGGGCTACTGCAGCATTAGTAGCACATGAAAAAAGAAATAGCTTAGAGATAAACACAGCAATTTATCTAGACTTCATTTTGCTCATAGGTCTTCATCAGCTCGGCGCAAGCAGGCAAGGGGCTGTCTTTCTGGAACCCAAGTGCATTGGCGTATCGGATGTCTGAAGCGATGCCATTGTTGCGGCTGAGGAAGACGCGAGCCCTCTCACGCCCCTGGAGTGCAGTCTTGCAGTTGTTCACTGGGCTGCTGACGATAGTAGATTCACAAATCTCATGCTCGTGCTCATCGGCAACTACAATTTTGTAGGTACCCGTGTGGTCGGTCGTGCCATCGAAACTGCATGTCTTTGCACCGGTGGTTTTCGATCGGCATTCAACCCTCACCTTTGCGCCTGCAAAGCATAAAGTCACATGAAGCTTAGTTGTAATTGTACCATTTTGCATGATTGTAAAACCTAAACTGAGAATAAACCATGTCTACTACTTTATTCTTCCTCCCAAACTCAATATCTTCAAAGAACGTTGCAATTCCGTCTCAAAGATTGTCTTTACTTTGGGATCATAAAACTTATAGCCCCGTGATCGCTCAGAATATCCAATAAAGTAACTACTTACTGTTCTGGAGTTCAATTTCATTTCATGAGGTCTGTACGGGCTAGCCTCAGCCGGACATCCCCAAATATGAAAATGTTTTAGACTTGACTTTCGCTTTGTCCAAAACTCAAAAGATGTTTTGGTAGCTGCTTTAGTGGATACTCAATTTAGGATGTAAGCTGAGATCTTTAATGCTTCTCCTCAAAGTGACTGGTAAAGTTGAATGGCTAATCATACTCTATACCATATCTTTAAGAATCCGATTTCGTCGTTCAGCTACACCATTCATGCCTGGTGAGCCTGGCATGGTGTACTGTGGGACAATTCCACACTCCTCTAGGTATTGAGCAAAAGGTCTTGGACGTTGTTCACCTGAACCATCATATCTACCGTAATCATCAATGAATGATACAAAATATTATTGATCATTCCAAGAAGGTGTTGAAAATTATCCACAAACATCTGTATGTATCAATTCCAATACTTCTAGCTCTATATGCACCCTCTTTCTTTCTTTTAGTCTGTTTGCCCTTAATGCATTCAAAACTATTAGAGTGCTCCAAGGTATGTTCATCGGCAAGTTAGGAACGGAGAGGTTTTCGTCTAGACAGGGACTCATACTACATTAACAATCTGGTGTTACTTGGCAATCTGTATCTCAAGAGAACAAGTAATAAGACAAGTCAAGAATGAATTCCTTTTTCTGATTTTGCTTTAGGTGCAACCACCATACAAGCATCTAATGATCTACGATGCCCATTATCGATTTAATACAAGCAGAAATGCTGCCCCCTATCATGCAATTTGCATTACTGAAATGCAAGTAAGATCTCACTTGGCAACTAGGATACAATCCAGTGCCTCATTCTTTGCTCTCCTCTCCTGTAATGGTCCAGCTTCTTCCATCACACTACCTGATATTTCTATAAATTCAGAAAGGATTTTATCGTGGCTGGATCGGTAGCCTAAGAGGAACCTCCATAGAAACCCTATAAAGAGCCCCTCATAGTAGCTCAGAAACCTGACCCTCACTTGTACAGAGCTGAGATCTATGATAGCAAATACTACCATGGTGTGGCAGATAAATTACAAATCCGAACAAGCTATAGAATGCCTACAGTTGCATGAAAATAATTTCTTTTGCTACAGTTTGACTTATCAGACATGATGGCTTGTTTATCTTCAAACCCAGAGATCCAATTCATATTTTGACCCTTAGAGATGTTGACAACTACCCTTGCATTAGTTCTTTGACCGTTAGCTAGATCCCTTTGATTTCAATACCAGGCGACAGTTTTCTATTACCTCGCATATATAAGCTAAGTAGGTTTATCCTAAATTTTCAAACCCTAAATCACCGGACAGCACCATTGCTAGACCATGCTATGCAAACAATTTATAATAATAGTCAACATCAGTCAATTGTCAGAGAAAAAAAATGCAAATGTTTGTAACCATGTTTCTTTTTCAATAGATCTATGGACCAAGTAATCAAACTGAACGAAAATGAAGTGATTTCAGAATATCTCGCGACTACATTTCCTGATCTGTCCAACAAGAACCAACATCAAATCAAGAAACCATACACGGAGCAAAATCACAAACCCCTGGTTCGACGGCTAAAAACACACGCAGATCCGGACTAAGCTATGATCTAATGCCCTAAATCCATTAGAAAGAAGAAGAAAAGATGGAACGCTCTAGATCGCGTTGCGGGGGAAACTTAACGCTCACCTTGGATGTAGGTCGACATCGGCGTCTCGAACCCGGCTTGGCAAGTGTCGCAGAAGACGCGGCCCTGGACGACGAACGGCTTCATAGAGGCAGAGATGTCACGAGCGGCGAGAGCGATCGCCGGGAGGACGCACACCACCGCCAGAACGGCGACGGCGCCCGAGAATCCCGAGATGAGACGCCTTGCCATGATCGTGGTAGCGATGGAGATCGAAGAGACGAACGGAAGTCGAAGGAGACGAGTGACAGTAACCTCGAAGTTATAGCCGTAACGTTGGATCTCGTCACTCGCTCGCGTTAGAAATACAGCTCACCTCAACGACCAAATGTGGTTATGTGGACACCTTCCGAAGATGTTCCGCCTGTTTCCCAGTAGGCGGTGAGCTGAGTCGCGGTTACGGGATCCGTGTAATTAGTAGAGGACGCGGTGTGCAGCTGGCGTCGGTGGATCACGTGCGTAGGCAATTAGGCCGCGACACCCGGCAATGGTTCCGGTAAACTTACCGCCAATTCAGAAGCTTTGGTATATATTTTTGGAAAAAAAATAAATTTGAATGGTCACATAAATGTCTTTTTTTATATATAAAAATTTTTATCATAATTTTTATTTTAAAAATATCTTTACTTATATCAGTTACTTACGATTTACCATCACAATACATAACAACTCCGATTAACTTATATATGATAAAAAAATATTTTATTTTAGTTAAAATTATTATATATTATTATATTAAAATATTCTTTATCAATTTATAACTGTATCAATTTTATTTTAACTTAATCAAAATCATTTGAAAATTTTTAATATGTACAGTTACATTATTATAATAATACTACATTAACTATTACCATATTATAATAATTAATCAAGTTCATTCAAACTTATACATATTTAAATATTTATCCCTAATGAAATTTAAATCATAATTCTCTTAATATAATTTTTTTATTATAATTATCACATTTTATAGTAGATCGAAACTTGCGCTTTATTTGAGAGAAAATGAGAAAAAGAAAAGGAGAGGATAAATAAAGGAAACAAAAAGTTTCAACTTTGCTGTTTCATATTCATGAATCATTAAAAAAAATAAATTAAAAAATATTTTATTCTAATTTTATCTTTATTTTAAAATATTAATTTTTTCATCTTTGCACTATTGCACCTCACACAACGCGCGTTGTCACCGTTCAGTATCCAATCGCTCACACTTCACAACGTTACCATCAACTCTCATCATAAATCTTTTCGAGAATAAAATTTAAAAAGAAAGAGACAAATAATCCTAATCTTTTTATTCTACTTCAATGATAGAGACTTATCCAAAAAACATACTATCTATTTTAAAATTTTCTATATCCCAACTTTTATATGCAATATTGATAAAATTTTACAATTTCTTATACGTCTTCTATATACATTGTCCTCTTTAAAAATAAAAATATTTTTATAATTTTATATATTTAATATTTATTCTTTTTCTTTTTCTCACAAATAAACTAACACATATTACATATTCCTTCCCATTCTCAAGACCGTCTTAATTTTTTTTAAAGAAAAAAAGCAGCTTTTAGAATGTGGACCATTGTTTTCATAGCAATAAAATGTTATAATAAACAAAAAGATAGGAGACCATGTGATCTACTTAAATATTATATTAAATGAGAAATAACAACTAGCAAGAATTGGAAGCACGGCAAGAATCAACGCATAATCTTTCAATATTAAAAAACAATTATTTATACATTTCATAAAAGCAACAAAGGAACAAATTCCCACTCCAATGTTGTTTCCAGCATTCAAAACTAGTTGGGATCGTAACAAGATCCAATTCAAGTGATGGAAAAAAAAATGAAAAACTTACAGAAATGTCATGTCAGCTTAACAATTATCATTAAAGTTGTAAATTCAAACTACACCTTCATCAAAATGGAGATTTCCACAAGTTTCATCAAAGTTGAATGCAAGAAATCACTCCAAAAATCTTAAACTTTTCATTTTCCTACTTAATCAACATGTTCAGGCCTGCTTATCAGTGAAACAAATTTAATTTTTAACCTTTAGCACATAAACACACTGAACATCTTCTAGATAGCTACAACAAAAATATAGAGGTTAAGTTTAGCTCCAATTCACTACTTATTGCTCAATAAATAATCCAATGAAAGGACACTGATGCACAAAGCTCCCACAAATATAGAATTCCGACAAAGAATCAATTGTACATAATCTTACCTTACTTTGTAAGAAATTGTTTCCGACACTCAAGTTCACACGATAATAACTTTACCATTGTACCAAAGCTCCCCTTAGAATAATCCAATGAAACAAATTTAAAAAAAAAAGCATTGTACAACATGAGGAAGAAATACAATCCAAACAATGAGTGACTACAACACCAACTAGTTGGTTTGTTGTTAGATATGTCTACATTTCCTTCTATGCTATAAAAGTTGTAATTCAGTCAAATCAGATGTTGGAATATATAAAAATCATTAACAGTAAAAAGGAATATAAATCGCAATTTAAAATAAATAATATGAAAAGTCAGCTATATAATGAAGAGAAGAATTCATGACAATTTAACTCCAACAAAACAACTAAAAGTATAAGAAAAATTTTATATCACAATAAAAAAAATATATAGGAAAATTTAAAATCAAAACATAGCATTAGCAATTTCAAGCTAGAATACTGTCTGGCAAATGCTTAAAGATCAGTTGTAGAAAAAACAAAATAGCTGAGCAATACTGGAAAATAAGAAAACTCAAGTTTCACAGAACTAAAGAAAACAATATAGAACGGGCACCAAAGTTCAACCTAAAGACATTCAAAATAACATCAGCCATGTAGACACCAGTGGAAATCTTGTAAATTTTGAACCTCTCTGGTGGATATTTCTCCTTGCATCTGCAAATAAAGGTCTCATACACGTTAACACCAAAATTTGACATAAATGTTTTTCAAACCAATGAATAACAATTCTAAGATCCTGTTGTGGCATTGTGCAAGCTGCAATAATTTAGTTTAGTTGTTAATGTGCAGCCATCTTAAAAGAATTCAAAACAGAATACTCAAAATTCCCAAAAGGCACTCTTGGGTTTCAATTTTTCACAGCAGGTGCCTCTCCTCTCACTTGTTTCTTTGCTTCCCAAATATGAAATATCCCATCAAGCAATATTGAACTTAAAATTTTTCAATGGACCAAATGAACTCAATATTACAAAATAAGAAGAAGGTGGCCGGCAAGGCTCTAGGCATGAAGCAGATAGGCATGTGAGATAATAGACAAATATGTTAGAGGGAAGTGAGGACAAATTTTATGCTGCTATCATTATGCTGCATAGTAACAGTAGAGGATACAGAGGAGGTGAGAGGGAGATGTTGGGCTTTACAGTTTAAACTGACCGAATTGATTTGTTTGATTCTGTTTGAAAGCTTATTGGTTTCGATTTTGGTTCATTTCCTAGTTGGAAATTCTCACACTTATTAATCCAGTTGCATCTGAAAATCTTCTACTAAATTGATAAATTGAACCATACCCATCCCCCCTAGGGAGAGGGGAGAGGGGAGAGGGAGAGGGGAGAGAGGAGCATTAGTTGGAGAAGATAAACATAAAAATATACAACTATGGTAAGTCAATAACATATCTGCATCCTACATAGTAATCTAGCTAACCAATTACTAATCAACCAAAACTGGTTAAATAAGACTACATCTTAACTTGCCAATGGTGATTTTTTATGTGCTTGTGTTTGATGCAATTAGCAAATTATTTCTCCAACCAGCATATACTTTATCAAGACTATAACATGCACAAACAAGTAAATGTGGGAAATAGTTCATGCGTGCAAGTGGCTCTACTAGGCAGGACCATGCTAACTTCCGTAAAGGGCAGCACAGTGCATGAAGCTCCTGTTAATGCGAGATCCCAAGAAAGGATCTATTGTACACAATCTTACCCTGCTTTGTAAAAGGTTGTTTCCGATACTCAAACTCATGACCTATAGGTCACACGGCAGCAACTTTACTATCGCAACAAGGCTCCCCTTCAAATTCCCTAAATTATAGAAATAACAAAAATATATAGATCTAGGAGTCAAATAAAGAGAGTGACAATGACACTAGGACCAAAACAATTGTTTCATGCTCATTAAAAATTAGCAAGCGTGAAAAAAGATTAGCCATCAGAAGGATGTGAAGATTGTTAGGTTCCAAAATAGCCAATAGAAGTTGGATGTTAAAATGTTAAGGAAGAAACTTAAACTTAATTGAAAAGCTACATAGATATAAGTGTATAGTAAGGATCTATGGCAATGAATCTTTAATAATTCATGAAAATCGAGGTAACAGAAGAAATTGACTAGGATGAAATTGCCAATATCATAGCCAAATATTTAATACAAAAGCTTTGCTGTATTCTGCATGTTAGTATGTTAGGCTTGGTTTACACTCACCCATGTTACATAAGATAACATTATATCTATTGGAAGAAGGTCTCACCATCATCCAACACAGCAGAATCAAAATGAAATATAGTAGTCTCAATTATCAAAAATTCATGAAATGCCATTGTGCTCCTAACAGGATGAAATATATCGAGGTAAATTAAAATGAATGTTTCCTAATATAATGATAATTACCAAAGCATTAAAAATATGGATAGGAAAACAGGATACAGTACATCAAAATGATTTCGATCGGCAAAGAAATATTGTACCATAAGTGTCAAGAAAATCCTCCAGAAGGGTTGCTAGGACCCATGGATGATGCCTGCCCGAACATCAAGGCTTTATATGATTGTAAAACTTGAAGATCTGCCAACGCCTGAGAATTGTAATCACCCACAAATGAAGAAGCTCCACTCCCCGTTGCTGCTACTCCAATCTGTTGACCCTGATACGGAAGCAAATCGGCTGTGGGTTTCAGAGCGGCAGCAGCAACTGTCGGATTAAGAACAGCGGCTGCTAAAAGCGGGTTCTGCCCTAGTAGAACACTGTAAGCCGCAGGGTTCTGGTTGTACAGAGCAATGTTCTGTGCAGCAGCCACGGCTGCCAATACAGATTGCGGCGTTGCAGCCGGAGCAGAAGCAGCAACTGCCGGATTGGGAGCTAAAGCCGGTGCCTTTCCCTTCTGCTGTCCATGCTCGATAGCCAGTCGGCAGTGCAGCTGGTGACCCTCAAATACCTTGTGCGGTTCCTCGAGTGCTCTCCTCGCCCCTTCATGGGTTTTATAAACAAAGATGGCGTAACCCCTCGATTTACCTGTGATCATATCAAAGCCAAAAGGGCCCGTCTCAATTTCCCCGAACTGGGAGAAGAACGCCTTGAGCTTATCAGGAGCGGCGTCTGTGTGGACGTTGCTGATGTAAACCTTCCGCCCGGAAGTGTCCCCTCCGCTGGAAGCAGCGGGAGGGCCGATGGACGCGAGCTGGCAATGGGTCAGGCGGTTCTTTATCTTCTTCTCGGGGTCCTTAAGGGCATTGATTGCTCCGGCACGGGTGCGAAAGAGGACGAAGGCGTAGCCCTTGCAACGGCCGGTGGTCTTATCTACGACTACATTGCAGTCCTCGACGGCGCCGAATGACTCGAAGGCATGAATCAGGGTCTCGCGGGTGGTGTCCCAGCCGATTCCATGGACGAAGACATTGCGGTGGGAGACGTTCTGGTCCGCCGCGGAGCGGATGTTGGCGAGGAAAGGCGCATCGTCGGCGACAGCATCGATGAGGAAGCCGATGAGCTGATCCTTGTCGAAAGGCATGAGAAGGCGGCAAATCTGATCAGGCGAAGAGGTAGAGACAATGGATTCTTCTCCGCCGCCACCAAGAAGAACGGGATCATACTGATCCGCAACGTAGTTACCGGTGGGCAAAGCCCGCTGCTGCTGCTGCTGCTCCTCCTCCTCCTCCTCCTCCTCTTCCTTCTGCATCTGGAGCTTACGCCTCTTATTGCTGCGGTTGTTTCTAGGAATCTTCTCAGCTAGCGTCTTCTCCATGTCGGACCGACCTATCAGAGGATTAGGGTTAGGGTTTATGCGCGGCAGAGGATTGTAAAGGAGGATGTCCGAGTTGACTCAAACGAGTGACTGAACCGATGTCAAAGCAAATTGATGGGGCCCAATATCGGACCCATACCGTCGAGTGCAAATTAATCGAATGGAGTTTTTGGGACCGTTTAAAAATATTTAATTTATATTTAAAATTATCAAATTCGACAGAGCTTTCATAATAATCTATTCAATTGTTCATAAACTACTTAGAATTAAACTTGAACTCTAATTATTTTTAAATAATTTTAATTTAAATATATTTTTAAAAATCTGAATAAATTTAAATTATTTTTGATTCGGTATGGAATTAAGATTGAAATAATTTGAATTGAACTTGAGTTTAAATTTTATTTTAAATTGAGCTCAAGTAAAAATTGTTGTATTTTTTATTTTTAGATTTAAAAAATTGTTTTTTTAAAACAATTTGAATCGAATTTGAGTTTAAATTTTATTTTAAACCAAGTTCAAATTAAAATTATTTATATTTTTAACTTTGGAATTGACCATTTCAAAAAATATTTAATTTATTTTTAAAATTATCAAATTTGAACGGAGCTTAAATATGTTTTTTTAATCCAATTCGAATTCATAATAATTTATTCAATTATTCATAATTTACTTAATTATTAAATAGAACTCTAATTATTTTTAAATACTTTTAAATTAAATATTTTTAAAAAATCTGAATAAATTTAAATGGAATTCAAATTTAAGTCGATTCAAAGCTCAAATTAAGATTGGAACAATTTGAATCTAATTTGAATTCAAATTTTATTTTAAACCGAGCTCAATTAAAATTATTTGTATTTTTGACTTTTGAATTCAATTCTAAGTCATTTTTTATTTTGCTCATTGGAACAATTCTAACTGAACTTAAGTTTAAATTTTATTTTAAATAATTCAAATATTATTTATATATTTTTCAAACTCAAATATCAAATATTAATTTTTTAAACTACTCAAATATCTAATATTTTAATACTATTGTTCTACTGAATGAACAATCAATTTAAAATTGAACAAATAAAATTAAATAAATCAAAATTAATTAAATTAATTTATTTTAAACAAATCAAATCGATTTCACTGACATAAAATCAATTAATTCGGTGAGTTATCAATTTTTTATAAGTCAACTAATCATCAATTGATTGATTTTGAAAGTATAATTCATCAATCAATTTGCATATTTATTATTCGATTTAGATATATCAATCGATTATTTACACTATAACAAATCAAACCTACTTAACTTTGCTATCAAAATTAAATAAATCAAACTAATATAAAATTAATTAATTTGATAAGTTATTAATTTTTTTATAAGTCAATTTCATTAATCGAGTTGCATATTTATTATTATCAATCGATTATTTATATTGTAACAATTGATTAATAATTCGATTTAATTAATTTATAAAATTTAAAATCGAAATGAGCTAAATAAATCGAAGAAAAAAAAGTAATATTTTTATAAAAAAGAACCTGCAAGAACAGAAACAGCAAACAGTCTTTCGGACGAGTGATTTGGTAGCACGCAAGAAGTCGCTCTCGAGCGATGCAGTCCTCTCTTTTTCCCGAAGACCGATCTCCGGAAGCAACTTCTCTCCCGATTCTTTCCACAAATCGAAACCCTAGTTCGGAATTTGATCCTCAGTTCTCCCTTTCCTCCCCCCTCTTCACCGATTTCCCCCTCCTTTCAGGATGAGCAATCTGAGGGCGATCTGCCGCCCCTACGCCACCATCACTTCGATCTGCAGCTACAGAGGCCAAGGAGGCCTAGCATTCTCGCCCTCCGCCCGGAAGCCTAACCTCCGGATCCCGTCGCCCTGCCATGCTTCCTCGCCGTTCGTGCTCGAGGACCACGCCAGGATGGGGCCGGCGTCGCGCGCCAGTTCCCGGCGGACGCTCACCAGGGTCTCTAACTGGAAATCGGAAAAATCTCCATACGAAACCCTCGGTAATATTCTCAAAGATTACTTTTTTTTTCCTCATGGATTCTATGTGTTTCTGATGGTGGATATCTTTCGACTTGAAGAGCTGGAGAGGGATGCTGATGAAGAGAACATAAAGGCTGCTTACAGAAGATTGGCCAAGTTCTATCACCCAGATGGTACCCCTTTCACCTCTATCATTTACAAATGAGATGACAAACAGTTTGAATTTCCCAACTTGTCTTCTTATTTGTCTTACTATTTCTCTTCTCTTCTGAAGTCTATGATGGAAGAGGAACCCTCGAGCGAGGAGAAACAGCTGAAGCTCGATTTATCAAAATCCAAGCTGCTTATGAACTTCTAATAGATGAAGGAAAAAGAAGGCAATACGACAAAGATCACCGGGTCAATCCTATGAAGGTATGCATTGCATAGTAAAGTTGAATTGTTAGAGAAACATGACCATTATCTTGATTCAAACTGAGTGTTATCATCAATTCTTGTTCATGGAAGTACTGTAAGAAGATTGTATCTGAATGAGTGGAAGGCATTCTCGCCATGAAGTTCAATTTTGCGAATTTGGAGAATGAGGAGTGAATTTGTTTCTTCCAGCCTAATGAAAATTTTATTGTTTGCATTTATCAGGCTTCTCAGGCATGGATGGAGTGGCTGATGAAAAAGCGAAAAGCATTTGATCAGCGAGGAGATATGGCAATTGCTGCTTGGGCTGAACAACAGCAGCGCGAGATGAACCTCCGAGCGCGGCGGCTCTCCCGATCTAAGGTTTGTAAGAACATAAAAGCGACATGTTTATGATCAAACACACTACGATGTCGGTTTTTCAGATTGATCCTGATGAAGAGAGGAAGATACTAGCGAGGGAAAAGAAGGCGTCGATGGAGTATCTCTCCAGCACCCTGAAGAGACACACACTGGTGTTGAGGAAGAGAGATTTGATGCGGAAAAAGGCAGAGGAAGACAAGAAAAGGGTGATCACTCAACTTCTAGCTGCAGAAGGTCTTGAACTCGACACAGATGATGATGATGAAGCTGTATGAATTGAATTGTTTTTCCCCATCATATGGAAATTTGTTGTACATAAACTATTCGATTAAGATATCAACTCTTTTATCATTCAAATTGAATGCTCACCTGGAAGAATCGGATTTGTCTCATCTGCTACGCTGCCCTAATCGTCTTCCGAATAGAACTCTATGATCTCCATTAGGTTGAGCTGCAAAAAGGGGGCGGAGGCGGCGGATCGCTCGTGGAAAACCAGCCACAGCAAGTGCTCGAAGAGGATGGCGTCGACGTCCACAAAGACGGATCTCGTCGAGCGACGGAGACCTTTTCCGGCCGTCTGCAACAAGATCCGGAAGGGGGCTAGCTCGAGCACGAAGCGGTCGACGAAGAAGACGCGGCGCTCCTTCCCGACCACCACGCGGACGGGCGGCTCGGCAGGGGCGGCGACGGGGAGGAGGCGGCGGTAGCGGAGGCGCGAGCGGGAGAGTGAGGGACGGAAGAAGGGGCAGCATCCTCCGGAGGCGGCGACGTGGTGGATCGGCGATTGCATCAGGCCGGAGCGCGGAGGCGGAGGAAACAGAGTGGAGCAATCGAAGCGAAGGGGCTCTATTTAAAGAAATGAGAGAGAGACGTTGGGTAGTGACAATGGGGTGGGGCCATTTTGTAGAAAACGAACAATTATATTAATGAAAGAATATTTAATTTTTAGCATAAAATTTTAGAATATTCCGTTTAGAATATTATTTTTAGATATTAAGGTTAGCATTGGTAGGTTAAGATAGTCAAGTTGGAATCATTAATTTAAAAGAATATAAAATACATTTTTCAATGGGGTGGCTCCGGTGAATATCGGTCCGTGTTTAGATAACCATTTGTTTAGGTAGGTTTCGCCCGACTGAGGTAGACAGTTCTCCCCTAATTCATCCATCGGATATATTTAAAAACATTTGTAATAATACATCGACTGTCGTGTTCCAGGCGCCCCGAGTCTAGGTGCTTGGATCTATTTCAAGCGCCTGAATGTCAATTCTAGATCAGCTAGCGCGAAGCATTATCGAATGGATCACGATGATGTCCATGTTGGCAGGTTTCAAACGTTCAAATCCTTTTCAAGCGCTCGGAAAGCCTAGAGATGTTAAATAGAATGTTGCCAAGTGGATGGAGTTTCGACGAGTCTAGGCGTCTGGAAGTGCCACGTCAGCACAACAGTCAAATCGAGATAAAGGCTATATATGTGTGTGTGTTAGTAGTAGTTCTAGAGTCAATTATGTGATGATTGATTAGGAACTTTTGTATCATATTTTATTATTAATAAAGATAAAGTTTGGTTATTATATTTACTTCATGTTTGTTAAACGACTAAATATAATAATGTTTTTGAGTAGTGGGTTCTAATCTACATCATATCAATTAGTTGAATTGATAGTGAGATGATATAGAGAACATTACTCTTAACTATTCCTAATCAAGCATTAATATTCAAGGATAATATTAATACATAGAGACTGACATGTAGGTCAATTGATGACTTGATCTCACAAGTCATAGATATGTGATATCATATTGACACATGGGTATATATTAAAGAATATATATACTAAATTAATCCGCCATGAGAAAGTTGCATGGATCGTTATATGAGTGTCATAAACTTTCTCATGTGATTATTAGTATGAATAGTCCTTAGACCTAAAGTCACTACGATTCCCTACATAAGGAGTTGTGTACTTTGATATCGTCGAATGTCACCTGTATCAGGGTGAACTATAAAGGCGATCACTAGGTATGCAATGAATTATACGGAGGAATGTGAGTGATGTAGATGAGATCTATCCCTCCCATATGACGGGAGTGATATCTGTGGGCCCCTTGATCAAGTAGGACTACTAAATGCATGGTCATACTCAAATAAGTCAATATGAAATATTGAGCTCATTTGCTTGAGCGAGTCTATTCGGGGATCAAGAAATACAAAGATTCATATCAAAGATGACACAGTTTATGCCTCATTGATCAATCTAGATATTGAGGATAGAAGGACATCATCATACATTATAGTAGTCACGGAAAGGTTAGATCGGATCTCGACTTTCTCATCACTTGGGTAGCAATGATGCATTGCTAGATGTCGTTCATTGCTTATGTGTCTAAAGTGGTTTAGACACATTACCAACGTTACGAGAACCTATTGGGTCACACACAAAGGACATAATGCTTCGGAGATTGATTGATTTTAGTTTGACTAAAATATGATCCAAATTGGATTAATTGAGTTAGACTCAAGTAAATCCAATTGGATTATGGGATTGAGTCTAATTTAAGTTAGACTCATTTAAATTAGACTCAACCAAATTTGAATGAGATATTGATTCATTAAAATGTTTAATGAATTAATAATAGAGGAAGATCAAGGGTTTTTCTCTTCATTAGATGAAGAGAAGATGAATAGCCAATATGAGAAACATGTGCTCTATTTGATTTTAATTGGCTTTAATGTGGGGAAGCTAAAGAGGCAAAAATCCTTCATATTCATAAGATGAATATAAAAGATTTTTCTTGCATTTTTCAAAGGTACACAAGGTATTTTGAGTTATCTTCTCCCTCTTGGTCGAACACTTCTTTTCTTCTCTCTTCCTTGTTTTGGCCGAATCTCCTTGTGTGGCTAGCACTACAAAGGCGATTCTTCTTCGAAACTTGAGATCGTGTTCGTGTGGATATGCATAAAGGCACGAACACTTAAACGTGCAAGAGGACGAACCAAGGACAAGCGGGATAAACGAAGGACACACTTCAAAGGTATAGATCTATTAGATATATAAATCAAATTTCGTACGAGTTTTCTTTTGCATGGATTGCTCGTTGGGATTTTATTTTCACTGTAAATTTTATTGTTTATCGCATAGGATTCCCTACAATATACTGAAGCTTGAAGAAAAAAAATCAATACACACATTTGAATTTATTGTCGTTCAATTTTTTATAGTTCTTACACTCAACTGTTGTACGAGGATTTTTTCGCCTCCGAATCATTTCCGACGAGGAAATTTTATTGGAGCTTTCTTATTTCTTGGACTAATAACCCGAGGAGTTATAATTATGTAAATTCGTGCCTCATATTTTTTTATGTTATATTAGTGTTTTTAATTAGGGTGTATCGTTGCTAAAACATTAGCAAAAGAAATCAATATTTTGATTTGCAAATTGTTATTCATCCCTCCCTTCAAGCAATCAGAACTACTTTTGCTGCACCAACAGTGGGTACTTCGACCAAAGTCACCCAACATAATTTTCCTCCAAATACGACGTCGATCCATGCCCAAACCAACATAGTCTCTCATTAAATGCTTTGTGGCCTCTCATAAATGCATCCGAATAGGAAGACTAGAGAGAGAAGGTGATGGCTAGCTAAGGTTGGCAAGAGAGGTGGAGGAGGTGATGGTTAAGGTTCGCGAGAGAGACCAAGGGGGTAATACTAGGATTCATGAAAGAGACCGAAATGAGTAGCACAAAGATTTGGTTGTAGGGTGACACTAATGCTTTGTTTGGGAGGAGGTGAGGGAAGGGGAAGGAAAGGTAAATAAGGGGAAGGGAATTTTGGACCTTGTCTGGAAAGGAATGAGGGAAGGGTAAATTTTAACTTTCATTACCCATGAAAAGGAAGTTTTTCTTACACTCCAATTTGGGATGTAAGGAAAGGGAAGACAATTCTAAATATTATTTATTCCAATTTTATCCCTATTTTAAAATATTAATTCTTAAATAACTTATTTAATTTATTTAATCTAAATTTTTTTAAATTTCTCCCGCTGAGTACAATCTTTTCGCTCCTTTCTTACATCAGTATATTTTTATAAAAATATATGTAAAATACTGATTTATCCTTTATCATATCAAAGTATACAGATTTTATATTTCACATGCTTATTATATGTATATTCATTATTTCTTTAAAAATTTTATTTATTTAAGTCATAAATATTAATTTTAGTTAGTCTCACAAGGTAATTTTGGTAAGAAAAATCTTACATCTATAGATTTAATGAGCTATATATATATTTTTTCACATGTAGATTTATTTTAAGAAGTTTGAATATTTTTGTAATTTTATATATTTAACTTTCATTTACTTTCCTTTCCTTCCAAACAAGGTAACACATGTTACGTTAATAAATTTTCCGTTCCTCCCAAACAAAGAGAACATAAATACTTCCCTTGTCTTTCCTTTCCCTCCCTTCCCTTCCCTTCTCTTTCCGTTCTATTAATGAACCTTCCTTCACTCCATCCAAATAGAGGGTAAAGTTGTGGCTTGCAAAGAAGTATAAAGGATTTCCATGTTAGGATTCATCCACGGAGTAAAAGCGATATGAAGGGAGGGCATGGCAAAGAGAGGTGTGATTGTAGGGTTGTAAATAAATAAAGGAGCTGCGAAAGAGCACAATAGTTCACTAAGTAGAGAGGCCTAGAGGGAGTCATTGAGATTAGTGAAAGAGATCGACAAGGGTGACATTTGAATGAATAATTCATTTATATTGGTTCATTAGTTAAGAAAAAAAAACTTGAACATTAATGAGAATAAAACTCATAAATAAATTTATTTATTAAGTACAATTTAATTGTAAATTTATTTTTTATTTAAATACATAGAAATAGAGTAATTTATATAATTTATAATCTTAAATTTTTTATAATATATTAAAAATAAAAAATAATAATATAAGTTTCATATATTAGATTTAAAAAATTAATTATAAAAACAAGTACTACTCAATAAAAACACTTAAGTTTAACTCGAGCTCGAGAAGTCTTTTAATAAACAATTCTAAACAAACTCAATAAAATAAATAAATAATCATGAACACCACTAAATACTAAAAATATTTTCTAGGAAATTCATACATTTCAAGTAGAACAAAACCCTTAGTAAATGGAAGTTTCCATTGACACAATTGTTACTTAGGCTTTTCACATACCATAGTTGAATTGGTTACGACACAGCAGACTTACAGAAGAGGGTAACAGTCTTCGAATCCTGACGAAGTCAGCCCAATACCCTCCTATGTCGTGACCAAACCGCCAGTTTCTTGATTACCTCCTCATAGATGGTCGTGGGGTCGATTGTGTGGGGCCGCTAAGGTGGCGGATTTCACCTTTTTGCAAAAAAAGATAATATCATGTTTAAAATTGTTTTCGTCTATTCGGTTAGATGATTGTAGAAAAATAAAAATCACCTTCGTTGGTTTCTTTTTGTTTATTGTGTATACGGTGTTTGATGAACCGAGATTGAGGGCCCCCGGGCAATTGTGTAGCGACAAGGTACACAGTGGTTTGCTCAAGCATGCAGTTCAAATCTCAACTATGACACATTATAGAATATTTTCATTCAATACAATGCAATATCTAGGATGTTGGCTTTTGGATCTGAAACCATGTGTACTTTTTGAAATTACTTTAGTGGTAGATGGAAAATTTTCGTGGGACCAAATTGATCATCTTTAGGATTAGTCAGATTAATCATAAGAAATAAATACCTGAATTACAAAAAAGGAATCATAAGAAGGACGAAGAGAATGGATTTTGTATCAAAGATTTGATAACAAATTATTGAAAGGGGCATCTAAGGTTTCAAAATTCTCAAAATGGCGCACTGAGCTTTCAGAATTTTCAAAAAGCTCTCCCTCACTTAAATTCAATGAATTAACAATGTTTATTGCATATATGGTGTTTGGAGAAACCGTCTCTAAATCAAGATTGAAGGCCCTTGGGTAATGGTGATAGGACATCCCGTGGTTTACTCAAACATCTACAATTCAAATCTCAACTACAAGGTAATACAAGACATTTTCATTTAGTGAAATGAAATAGCTAAGACGTTGGTTGTTGGACGTGAAACCATGCATGCTTTTTGGATTTGCCTTGGTGGTAGATAGAAAATTTTTGTAGGATTGAGCCGATCACTTTTAGGATTAGTTGGATCATAAAAATTAAATACTTAAATTATAAAACAAGGAATGATAAAAAGGATGAAGAGATCAATGTGGATTTTGTATCAAAGATTTGATGATAAATTCTTAAAGGATGCACTCAAGGTTGCTCAAATCCCCAAAAGGTTTCTTCATTTTTTTATTGTCCTTTTTTATATGCAATATCATTTCTCTCTTTTGGGCTCCACAATATTGAGGGGTTGGGAAGGCGCCTCTAGGGTATGTTAACGGTGGGTGCATGATATTAATTGCTGGCATAATAGTTAAGGATTGATTCCAAAAGGTGATGATTTGAGGTCAATCCCATATATAATGTGTCTAACATCTATGTATCTGCATGAACTTTTCTCCATATCTGTGGGACCAACTCTAGAGAGACCGTTGAAATAGTAGATTTACCTTTGTGAGGGCTGGGAAGGTGACCAATTTATATTTTACGACTTATTTCTGTTTGTCTTTTCTCACGTCTTTTCTCTTAAATTAAATTTAAATTTAAATTTTAATAGATAACCCTTTAAATAATTTATTTTTTTTAATTTTAAAATTATCGTTAAAATTTTAATAAAAAATTTAAAAATAAACAAGGCCGTTAATAAAAAATATAAAATATTTTTATATTTGTTAATATTTAATTATAAAAGAATAAAAAAATATAATATAATTAATAAAAGAATTGATTTTATTAATAAAAAAATTAAAAATTTGCTATTTTAAAAAACAAATCATTTTAGCTTAAATATCAACAATGGTATGAGTGTTGGTTTTCAAAAATCAACACCCAATATTGGTTCTTCTCACATACTATAGTATTGGCTTCCAAAGATCAACACCACTATAGTCTTTAGAAAACCAACATTATAAGTATTTTAGAAATTTTAAATCATTTTGAGCACTGCTGGGAGAATTTTAAAATAGTAAATGAGGATTTATTTGAACTTATATTTATCTAATAAACTCATAGGAGTTCAAATGGGTCTGATTGAGCTCTATATGTCCATCAATAAGTTTTGACTGAAATCCATTGATGGACTTAGATGACTTTAATTTTTGAAAATTTTATAATGAAATGAAAATGTGAGTGTGTAGAAGATAGATATGATGAAAAATCTTAATCCTGAGTCTCCTATACGAAATTATATGTCTATGTCAATTGATAAAATTTGAAATTTTCTAAACCTTTTGAGCAATGTTGAGAATTGTTTGCGATGATAACGAAGGGCACTCTTGGGCACTGCAGAAATCTACATGAGTTGGAATGAGCCCGATTAAAGCTCTCTAAGTTTATCAATGAGTTTTGACTGAAACTCATTGATGGACCTAAATGACTTGAATTTCTGAAAACTTGCAATGAGATGGGAAATGTTAGCGTATAGAACGTATATATGATGTCCAATCCTAATCTTAAGATACATAGACGAAGTTATGGTCGCATGCCAACTAGCACAGACTATGATGCTAATTTCTAAAGATCAGCACCACAATCTTTGTTGGTTATTCTCACACATTATGGTGATGGTTTTCAAAGACCAGCACCACTATGGTGTTAGTCTTCGAAAATCAGTACCACATGTTCTGAAAATTTTAAATCATTTTGAGCATGGTCGAGAGGGCTTTAAAATAGTAATGATGACTTATTTAGACTCAGATTCACATAATAAACCCACAAGAGTTTGAATGAGTTCGATAAGATCTCTCTAGGTCCATCAATGGGTTTGGTCGAAACATATTGATAGACCTAATGTATTTGGATTTCTAAAATTTTACCATAAGATAGAAGATGTGAGTGTGTAAAAGATATATATGGTACTCATGCTTGATTTTGACATCCTTATAATGAGTTATATGTTTGTATCAAATATTTACTTTTACTTATAGAGATTACAACTTTTGACTTGGGTATTAGAACGAGACGTTTTACACTTCAAATCAAAGCTTGTTCAAATATCTGCATTTGTTATGGAGTGAAACCCATAACGGGCCAATTTCAAGTCCAAAATAATCATTTAAGACCTTTTCGCAAGTTTAAAAGAAATTTTATCTTTTTTTATTAATTTTAATCTATAATTTATCATAGGGATACCAGAACCAGTCATGGATACCATATATATTTTCACTGTACTACTCTTTTCCATTTCATGATGAATTTTTAAAATTCAAAACCTGTAGATCTATTAATAAGTTTTGATCAAAATCTATTAATGGACTTAGAGAGCTCCAATCGGATTCATTCCAAATGCTATAGTTTTCTAAAGTTCTCTAGAGTCTATATGTGCCCGGAGATATCAATTTGAAGTCATTAACAACAGTGATTAGAAGGTTTTTAGAGTTTCAAACTTTAAGATAATTGATATATACATATAACTTATCGTTGAGATGTTAGAATCTAAAATGGGCATCATACATAACTTTACAATACTATCCTTTTCCATCACACATCAACTTTTTAAAAATCCAAATGTTCCATGTCTATCAATGAATTTTGATTAAAATTCATTTATAGACTTAGAGAGTTTTAGTCAAACTCATTTAAACTTCTATGAGTTTATTAGATGGATTTGAGTTCAAATAAACCCTTATTTACTGTTTTAAAATCCTCTCAGTAGTGCTCAAAAGGATTTACAATTTTTAGAACACTGTAGTATTAGTTTTCGAATACTAACATCATAGTAGTACTAATCTTTGGAAACCAACACCATAATATTATTGATATTTAAGCTGCGATGTTGATTTTTAAAAATTAGACTAAAGTAAAATTTTATTTTATTTGTTATTAATAAAATCAATTCTCATTATTAATTTTGTTTTTTTATAATTAGATATTAACAAATATTAAAAATATTTTTTAATAAATAATCTTTTAAAAGAATTTATTTTTAATTTTTATTAAAGTTTTAAAGTATTTTAAAATTAAAAATAAATTATTTAAATGATTATTTATTAAAATTTAAATTAAAATATAATTTAATATAAAAAGAAAGAGAAAGAAATAAAAAATGATGTTGTAAAAAGGGAGAGAGAAAAAGAAAAAGCGGAGAAAAGATCAGTTAGTGGGAGGGGGAAAATTAGAATTAGGAATTTATTGAAAATTTGATATATAATAGTTTTGCTCGAACACAAATTAATTTTATTAAGCACTCGACCAGAGATATGTTTTTTTTCATAAATTTAAATATTTTATATTCTATACTTCAATTTTTTTTAGCATTGTAATTTTTTATCATGATTGATTAATTAATCTCCATAGAATTTTTTTTATGAGGTTTCTCTTAGATTTTTTTGATATATTTTTATTTTATTAGAGAAAAATATCCTCCAGCTGAAATTTAAACCGTTAAAGGCTGTACCGTTAATCGGGCCGTGGGGTTTCTCTCGGCGACTATGAAGTCGGTATGATTGGGCAATTGTACGTGCGTGCATGCATCGATGTCACATAGTGGAATTATTAATTCATTCAATAAAAAAAATTGGGTAAAAAATTATAGACGTCCCTTATATTTTTTTTCCTATTATTATAACAGTTGGGATTCTGTGCCACAACAAATTCCTGTCATAAATTTGTGACAGAATTTGGATCATTAGATTTTAAAATAGAAGATTAAATCCAAACTATCACAATCACCCATTTAATCTACGACCTGAATTTAATCTTAACTTTAAAATTGAACGGTGCAGATTCCCATCACAAATTTATGATAGAAATTTATTGTGATAAAAAGCTTTATTTTTATTATAAAGTAGTAGACCCCACCATGGATGGGTTCGGACACGGCCCAGATTAGTAATTGGATCAACGGATAAATTCACCGTTCTGTCCCAAAAATATATGTAAAATATAAATATTATAAAATATCTTATAAATTTTAATTGGGGGACGGTTATGCGCCATTAAAATATTTTGATATTTATTCCGATCAAATACTGCGAATGGTCAAGCCATCAATCACCAAATAGTTCGACATGTGCGGGCTCTTGGATGAGCTAGGATGCAGGAGACGATAAGGACCTGAAACATATTTTAAGGAGAGGTTAGAATGATGTCGAAAAGTCCCGATAAGTCACTCCGATGCTCAAGTTAGGGTTTTGAGGAAAATGATGAAATATGGATAGAAAAAAGATAATACTAGCAGAATTTTCATAGTCAAATCTGGAATAAAATTATACGTTAGACTTTTTATAGCCTACTAAGGCATTTCCACGTCGAATGAGATAACGCCCTTATAGTAACTTACAAGGGGACTAAATCCAACCATGTTTCCTTTTAGCCTTATGTGCAAAAAAAAAGGTATCCGAAAGGACCAGATTTGACAATCTTGTAACCGCCTGTTTACTCTTGGACTACCGTGTGTCCGTGAGAATATTTATATTTCCCTATAGTAGGTCATGTAAGATAACAGTTCACAGAAGGCGTGAAGGTGGAGTCAGTCGAAGCAAAGTGGCCGAGACGAGACTTGAGGCCGAGATGAGATGACCGAGCACTGAGACGAGACGACCGAGACGTCGAGACTAGGCTGGTTGAGATGAGACGACAGAGATGGTCAAGACGATCGAGATGTGGGGCCGAGATGGCTGAGACGAGACTCGATGCTGAGCCAAGATGACTAGTCAAGATGACCGAGACGAGATGGCCAAGCCACCGAGACGAGTCTGGCTTAGATGGCCAAGACGAGATGCGAGGCCGGGATCGCTAAGACGAGATGGCTTTGGGGACCCAAGTGGGGATCAGGGCTGAGCCATGTTGAGCCCGAAGTACGGTCTGAGCCCGATGTGATAGATATCTCACCTTGATGGGATCAAATTCATGTTGACTCATCTTGCCATAATCAGTTCAGACCTTGACCTTCGCTTGACTATTGACCTTCATGAAGGAAGCCACATCGTATATGTGACACCTGCATCAATATTAAATTAAGAGACTTGTTAAGATTTGATCTAAATATACATTTAAATATTTCAAATAAAAAAATTACTTAACCCAACTATCAAAAATATTTAATCGAAAAAATTAATAAATTAAATAATAAAATATCTTTATATATTCTCATATTTTAAAAAATATCATTATTCAAAGTTATTTTAGCAGCTTTAATTTAAATTGCTCCGTGTGAGAGCGAATTTATTTAAACTATTCCTTAGTTGAGTTTTTTTTTAAATATTTTTTAAAAATGGGATATCTTTTATGATAATAAAATAAAAGACACCCATAAAAAATTTAAAAAACCCCTAATTTTAGTTTAAAACACCATTATTTTATAATTATTAAAAGAGTATTTTATTTTAAAAAATATTAAAAGGACACCATCTTATTTTAAAAGTACTCTTAATTTCAATATGTTATACCAATTATTACTAAAATAAATTTAATTTGATTGAATTTGTTACTTATGAAATTTATTATATTAAAATATTATTTATTTACTTAATATAATTATTTAAATTTGATTAAAATTGAATATAATCCTATAAAAGTATTAATATATGAATTCATGTAAAAATATATATGATATTTGAATTTGATTTGAATTTTAAAAATATAAATAATTTTGACTCCATTCGATTTGAAATAAAATTTAAATTCAAGTTTGATTTAAATTGTTCAAACCTTGATTCAAACAAATATAATCAAGCTATAATTCGAATTCGATTCTACTTATTCAAATTAATTTAAATATATTTAAATTAAAATTATGTACAAATAATAAAAATTTGATATTCGTGAGCAACTCTCGAACAAAATATTATAAGTTGAAATTTGATTAAAAAATTATCGAATATATTCAAATATAAATTATCATAATTATTTATAAAAATTAAGAAAATTACTTTCTGGTTAGGAAATTTTGGTAAATGTTCAAAACATGAAGTAATTTTGATAGGCAATTATTATTATCAACTTTTGATTTAATAAAATTTAAACCGAGGGTATTTTTGAAAAATTGGTAGGTTTGTAGGGCAACCCAGCGCGTTTCGGTCTTCTCTCTCGCTCCATGGCGACGGAGCTGGAAGAACTCCTAGGGTTTCTCTCGTCGCCCTCTCTGCAAGTAAGACTCTCTCTCCGATGCTCCGAACATCTCTGGTTGCTGTGTTGTTCTGGTTCAGTGATAAGAAGCCTTGCATATCTAGGTAAAGAAGGCGGCGGTCGACATCGTCCGGGGACTCACCGGCTCCGACGACGGTCTTGCCTCCCTTTCGGCTCACGCTGACCTTGCCCTTCCCCCTCTCGTACGAATCCTCTGCGAAGATCTGCCTGAGCTCGCTGCCCCTGCCGCCGAAGCCCTCATTAATCTCTCTCAGGATGCCGCGTTGTCTGAGAAGCTCGTTGCACATGGGACGGTCCCCACAGCCATGAACGTGCTCTACAAGATCGGGGATCGTAAAGTTTCTCGCCTCCTTGTTATGCTCCTGGCCAATCTTACCCAAGTTGACGCAGGCGCCAATTCGCTCCTCCAGGTTAATTGCCATTCCTCCGTCCTCTCTATCTGGATAAGAAAATTTCTTTCTGTTAGGCAGGATACATGCTTCATGATTTGGTTGTAAAATTTATTTATTTATTTATGTAATTCCTGTTTTGTTGGGTTTTCCGAGCCGCAAAAATCGCCTTTTTGCGTTGCGGAAACCTCGGAAGCCCCAAGCCATAGGATCCGTGCAAAGTAAAAATTCAAAACTTCATATACATGTTTCTAAGACCTAGATCTACATTAGATCTACATGAAAAAGAAGTTTACCCTTGATGCGTGCCCTTCGCAAATCCCGCTCGCTCCGTTCTTCGCCGGATCTCAAGGTAGTAAACTAACAACCTCTCTATGGTATCCACACAAGCAAATAGGTGGAGAAATCCTCCTCTAGAGTGTGCTAGCACTCTTGCTCAGAGAATTTTCGTGCAAGGTGAGGAAGAGAGGAAGAAGGAGATGCAAGAGGAAGAAGAAGGAGTTAAGAGCACTTAACACACTTGAAAAATGAAACTTCTCCACTAAGCATAAAGTGGCCGGCCACTTTAGAAGGTTTATATACCTTCATGGAATGCCAAAGGCCATCCCATGAGGTGGCATACATTGACTAGTCAATGATGAAGTGGAGCACCATAATTGGCCACTTAAGCCTAGTCATCCAATGAGGTGGCAACAAAGACAAGTCAACAAGACTCTTCACCTTCCTCTTCCACATCATCAATTCAAGTCAACATTCTCGATGATGTGGATCATCATTGACCAACTCTTGACCGGCCCCATGCCATGTCACCATGACATGGCATTTGGTCAAGTCAAACTTGACTTTAGTCAAGTCAAACTTTGACTTTCTTCTTCCTCTTGATTAAGTCAAACTTAACCACTATATCTTCCATGGTTGATCAAATCCAACCATTGATTCAAGTCAATTTCAATTTAATGAATCTCTATTCATTAATTTAAATTGATTTAATGAATCAAATCTCAATTAGACTCATTCAACACTTGAATCAAACTTGAGTCTAACTCAACTAGTCTAACTTGGATTACTCTTAACCCAATTTGGTTCATCTCATGAAACCAATCCTCTTGGTCCATCATATGGATCTAATCTCCATCTAATTGCCCTTAGTGTGTGACCCTATAGGTTCTTGTAACGTTGGCAATGCCCCTAAACACATTTAGGAACATAAACAATGAGAGGTATCTAGCAACACATCATTGCTACCCAAGTTACAAGAATGTTGAGATCCAACATCACCTTGTGACTACTAATTGTGACTCTCACAATATATGATAATGTCCTTCTATCCTTGACATCTAGAATGATCAAGCGAGGCATAGACCGTGTCATCCTCAAATCATTCTATATCTTGAACTCCAAGTAGACTCACTCTAATCAAACGAGCTCAACATCTCATGTTGACTCATTTGGGCATGACCATGCACTTAGTGGTCTCACTCTATCAAGAATGAAGATATCACTCCCGTCATATAGGAGGGATAGATCCCATCTACATCACTCACATCCCTCCGCATAATTCGTTACATACCCAGTAATCGCCTTTATAGTCCACCCATTTACGGGTGACGTTTGACGAAGCCAAAGTATACAACTCCTTATGTAGGGAACCATGGTGACTTCAGGTCCAAGGACTAATAGTCATACTAATAGTCACATGAGAAAGTATATGACACTCATATAACGATCCATGATACTTTCTCATGGCGGGTCATTCAATATACATTCTCCAATGCATACCCATGTGTCAACTTGATATCTCATATCCATGACTTGTGAGATCAAGTCATCATGTTGACCTACATGCTAGTCTCTATGCATTAACATTGTCCTTGAATGTTAATACTTGACTAGGAATGGTTTAGTGTAGTGTTCTCTATATCATCTCACTATCGATTCAACCAATCGATTGATATAGATGTGAACCTACTACTCAAGGACGCTATTATACTTAGTTTATTTGGCACTAATACAAGTAAGTATAATAACAAAATGCCTTTATATATATATGTAAAAATATGATACATCGAGTCCATACAATAATCATCTCATGAATGGCTCTAGGGCTCTCACTAACATCATTTTCAGTAGTTTAATATGTACGTCAGTTGATTCACTAAAACTTTGTTGGAATATATTGAACTTCTCAGATTGGAGATGATAAGATGGAGGGATTATATATCTCAAAGCTTGTCCGATCATTCTGTAGGTCATCTTCTGAAGAATCAAAAGGTAATTTGTTAATTTATGTTTTGTTAATATGCAGTGAACATTTCTATATATATATTTTTGTAGTATAATCATGCTGATAAATTTACTTTATCAACAATCTCTTTTGTAGATGTTAGATACAGCATGCTGCATATGTAATTTTCCTGTGTATTATTGATTTCTGTTATTGGCTGCTTGTGTTCTTATTATGTTCTCTATCTAATAGATATTATTTGGAAACCTCAGACTATCATTGTGGGTTTAGTGTAAAAAGCGAGTGGTCTTTTAGATGGGATTCAGAAATTGTTAAAAAATCCTCACCACCAATGTAGGCATTCTCTTGAAAAATTTATGCAATTAAATCCTATGGCAATCAAAGCCACCTTATGATTTCAAAGTTGTTGTTTCTCCTTTAACTAATTCCACTATGAATAGTCTTGTTAATTTATCTTTGGTTGCCAGCCAGTTAAAGCTGTATTATTGCTTTGCTACGTGTTGTTTGTATGACAAACTCAAAGTGATCCTTGCTTTACACTGTTTCTACAGAAGAAGATATCTTTGAACATGTTGCTTTAATTCTTGTAAACATATCAAAGATGGAGGCTGGAAGGAAAATTCTTTTGGAACCTAAGAGAGGTCTTCTTAAGCAGGCAATCCATCAATTTGATTCTACAAATCCACTGAGAAAGAAAGGGGTACAATGATGATTATATTGCATTTCATATGTTTCTTTTTCTCATTTGGCTTAATGTTTTGTTCTTATTGATCTTACTATATTTTGTTAAGAAACTACATCTAGACACATGATCCATATGCATTCAAAAAGTTCTTAAATAGAACATTGGTTTTGTATATATCAAATGAACTTGGTCATGATCAAACCATATTTTTATCTGATGTCTATGCAACACTTCAGTCAGGTTAGGGCAATTATGCAAAAACGGTGACCATGAAATAAGGAAAGAAAAGCAAAACAACACACTTATGGAAAATACAAATACAAAAACAATCATGCATAAGATCCTAGATTTTCTCTCGACACTTAGAATGTTTATGTTACTTTTCTGTTTTTATTTTCTACTTGTTTGTGGTTTTGTAAATTCTTGTTGAAATTTTGTTGAGTGAGAGTACCTTATGCTAGCACTTTCTCTTGCATAAATTTCTTCTTTTCTCAGTTGACATGGCTTTGGTATTGGCAAGATCAGAATTCACAAAGACAAATGCCAGTATACATTCTGAACACTGATGACACTAATTTAACAAAACATGAGACTTTGATGTTCTACTGGTCACTAACTGATTGAACTTCTTTCTAGGTTGAGTTGTATTTACTTCAACCAACAGAGATATGGATGCAATAGAATTATGGTTCAGTAAGTTCATGATATGTAGGTCTATGAGTTATTTGGGTACTCATGTTTAGACAACCACTGTGCTGGTTTTAAGTAACTGACTTGATGAGTGAAGATTGGTGTAACTGTTCTCTATATATGTCTGTGAAATAAGAAATGCAATGCTTTCTTATTTAATTCATGTTCAGTTGTTTCAGATGAGTCTATCAATCTTGATATCAGATATATTCCTTATTGCTTCCTTATCATTTTTGTTCATTTATTCCTACATGGAAAAATATAAAAAATAAATATATAATAATGGACAGGTTTCTGGAACTATTCGTAATTGTTGCTTTGAAGCTGACAATCAATTACATAATATACTAGCAATAGCAGAGTTCCTTTGGCCTGCCCTTCTTCTGCCTGTAGCTGGCAATAAGGTGAGCACTAAAATAGACTAATGATAATATAAAAATTTTATTGAAGCTTGAACATTTGTTGTTTTATTTTCATGTTGATCTTTCTGATTTGTTCTTAATATTATTGCATTGAGAAGCTCTTTATAAGCTATTATTTGTCGAATGGAGTTGCCCGTTCCCATGCTTTAGTGAACTTGACCTTGCCTTGTTCTTTGGGCACTCATATATGCTGGCCTAATTAAATGAATCAGCACAACTGGTACATCTCCAGGTAATAAAATGATATTTTTTTGAGATGTTTGAACATTCAGATTCTCTTTAGTGAATTTTGTCTAAACTAAGCCATGTAAAAACCCTGTAATTTTCTGTTGTATGAAAAGAGGTCAATATTTAACAAAAAAACCTATTAGAAAATCTTTTTATTTTTCAGTAAGGAGTTCTGAACCTACCCACTTGTTGGAATGGTCCTACCAGATTACACTCTAATATTGATTGTTTGATTTTGATTACGTGCCTTCTATATCCAAAAATCAGACTACTACTAGTGATATAATCTTGATTTGAAAATCCAATTGCAGTGGGATAAAATCCATGTAATTGGACCAATTATATGATACTAGGATGTTTTGTTGTTGTATTGATTATTTGATGGTTTTATATGCTTTCGATAATATCTAGAAGTCAGCTTTATACTACTATGACTATGGTTGGCAATTATTGTCTTGTTTGTCGTGTCACGAGGTTCTTGTCATTTTGCTTTGATATAAAATCATATTAAGTGATATTAAACTAGTTAATTTTTTTAGACATACTCTTTATGATGTTGCATTAAGTATTTTCTAAAAATCAATTTACAAGATGTAAACAGTAACAAAAATTTAAAAAAAAAGGTTGATAAATGGTCATGTCACGATCCATTTTTATATTCGTGATGTGTTATCACTATCTGGTTTCCTATGTTATTCTTGCTTTTCTCATCATGTTACATCATGACCTATATTGCCAGCTCTAACTGCAACTCTTTCTCAAGTGAAGCACATTTTGTTTTTTTAACTTCACCTATTTAAATTTGGTTTCTCTTTATCTCTAACTAGCTCATCTTTGTATTCGATTCATCCATAGCATCTCTAGCCTAGGATTGGTTATGCATAGATTCTTGGTCTTACTCCGGTATGTTAGTGATTATCTATGATTGTTTTATAATTCAGGTTTACAGCGAACAAGATACATCAAAAATGCCTCATGAACTTGGAAATGCACTTTCTCATGAGAGAGAACCTGTTGATGATCCAGAAATTCGTAAACAGGCACTCGAAGCTATCTACTTGATCTCTTTGCAAGTAAGGCCTTTAATAATGACTTACACAGCTATGCTTTCGTGTGACATTCTTCTTGTTGTCAATGAATATCTGACTGATTTACCTGCCTACGATAAGAGGCATATGATATCTTAGTGCACTATTAGCTCATTTAAGTTCTCTTATTAACTAAAAAAAAATGATAAATCCCAGTCAGTCTCATGGACTCAATCCCTGGGTGGCCTTTCCCACGGAAGTTTCCCACCGACCACCAGGGTAAATCGGGAAGCGCATACGGCGGTCAATCCAGATGCCCAACATCCTTTGATTGTGTTCCCCATTTGGAAGAAAATTCTTACAAACTCTTATTAACTAAACTATAAGACAAAGCACGATTAGATTAAAAAATCAATCCTTAGAAGTGCTATGAAATGTTCAAAATTCAGAGAATAAACAATCACTGTTCACATGGGCAAACCTTGTGAAGTGGATATGCAGAAAGCAATTGACTAATTTACTTTTGTCCAACTTTGTTTCTACATCACGATAAAATTGTGACAGAGTATTCATAATTCAATTTTGTTTCTCTTCAGGAAGCTGGAAGGAGATCACTTTGGTCTGTCAATGGGCCACGAATACTACAAGTTGGCTATCAAGATGAAGAAGATCCAAAAGTGATGGAAGCATATGAATTAATTGGCTCTCTGGTACTCTTAATTCTCTTGTTCAAACCACTATCGAGACTGCATAAATATTATTTCTAAATAAAAGATGACAATGGCTTAGGCACTGTGTTCAGTAATCTGATAATTATTATTTTGCTAAATGAAACATGCCCCTTTCCTGTAGACAGTTTCTTGAACATAATTATCACACATGATCATCAGTATCGGCTCAATGTATTAGGTCTTGGTATCTCTTGATAGTATTCATTGCTGTCGATGCCATCTATGCATACCTTCTCCCCTTTTATAGAGAATCAAGCTCTGAAACTCTAATGAATTATTGGACTTACGGGTCGCGGGTGGTATCACAAGTATTCTACTACTTCTGGTGTCGAAATGAAGGCTGATCAACACCTTGATTGTTCATAAGATTTTCCATTAACCATTCCTAGCGATATTAGGCTGTTATAATGCACAAAATATCTCTATATGCATGCAATGGTCTTTTCTTTTGTGCTTTATGTGGTTTGATCCATGGAATGAGATTATTGATTTGCCCCTATTTGTTCTTCCATTAATTGACATAATATTTTACTACAATATTTTTGTTATTTTTCTATAACGATGTTTTCTGTTTGTGGTTTCAGTTGGTAAGTAATGGTGAAGCTGAAGAATAAGCAGAAGCAGCTGGAGAGAAAATATTTCAGTCATCCATCGGTTCTACTTCTTATAGAAGTTCTAATGTAGATCCACTGCCGATACGTTATTTTGTTTACAGATGATATTATTTTAGTCGATTAGGTGTGAGAGAAAGTAAATGTTAAGTTTAAATTTTGACTAAAAATATTTGAAGTAGAAAGGCTTAGAGACAATAGAATATAAATTTAGTAGTATTAAATATAATTATTAAGATAAGAAGTAATAATTTATTTGTAATTGATAGTGGTATGGATATATAATATATGAGGATGGATAAAATAAAAAATTTAAAAATTAAAAAAAATTAATATATATTTAGGTGTTTAGTAAATGTTTCAATTAGATGATATAAGATTTTAATAAATATGTATATTAATAATAAAAATTAATTTGATTAGTAATAATAGAATAAAATAAAATTTATATATGTATATAAATATAATATGAAATAAAATTGAATGATTTAGCAGTATTTAATTTTGAAATAATAGATAAAAATAAATTGAGAAAGATACGGAGAATCATGATATATTTCAACGCGCATTTTTGTTTCGTCAAATAGCAAAATAAATTGTTTGATTATCTCTTTTTTGAAATTCGTTATCTTAGTGATTTTATACGGTTGATTTTATGATTATTTGTGAAGAGATAAATCGAGAGTGGTTAGTAGAGAGGTCAGGATAAAAGAGGAAATTATTTAATTATCTTGTTACGTGTGGTATGGAGTTGCTCTCGAAAACTTTTTATTATGGTCTATCATTTATCATTTTTTTATTATCTATTATTTCAAAAAAATGATAACAATTTCATTGCTATCTTTATTTTACTTTACGGCATTTTAAAGAATAAAATTTGATATTATTTAAATCATGCGCCTAAGTTTAATAATATAAGGGGCTGTTTGATAGACGAGTTTAAGAGGTTGGAATCAGAAATGAAATTAGTTTTATTTCCATACCTAATGTTTGGTAGATAGGAATCGGAATTAAGGTATGATTTTGATTCCCTTATTTTGATAACATACTCACCCCTCGATTATCACTAAACCCATGCCCTCCCTCTTCGTTTTTTTTGTCGCAGACCACAAAGCCCTTGCCGCATCGCGTCATCTCACCTCCCCTCGCGCGTCTCCCCTCCTCCTTCAGGCGGCGCCTCGCTTCTCCCCGCCGCCTCCTTCTCCAGGCGAAGCCCGCTTCTCCCCCCTCCTCACCTCGCGTTGCTCCTCCTCCTCACACGCTAGGGCTCATCAACCATGCCCACCACAAGCCAAAGCATCCAACAGAATCCGACAGAAGCTCCCATCTGAAGCTCAAAGGTGTATTCTTCCACGAACTCTGTTCTTCTCTATTCAGTTGGTGTTTCTTTATTGTTGTAGTTTCTTCGTCTTTTTTAACCCATGACTTCCGTTTGCCTGTTCGATTGCTATGCCATGAAAAAAAGATAGTAAATCTTTGTTTTGCGTTTCGGCGGCGTTGATTGTGGTTTTGGTTTGAGAAATCGGGAGAAAGAAAGCTTTTCGTGGTGGATTAGGGTAAATATGTGAGTAGAAATCTGCCGATTAGATTGGGGAAAAGTGTTGTGGGATTTGAGGGAGTAAACCATGGGTTGCTCGCCCGATGTCGGATATTTCTTTGTTCTTGATTCTTAAATTAAGAGTAATTGGTTTTTCATGACCTTATGCAAGTAGTCGTCATTCTGAAAGCCTGTTTCTGATCATTGTTTTCAATTCTCGTAGATAATTTCGCCTTTTACTGGAATGACATTGCATTTTTAATAATATTATGGGTTGGAAACATTTCGCCTCTTAATGAGTTTCTATTTAACTTTGTAGAAAGATGACACGACCACCATTTCTCATAGATATTTCTTTTTAATATGTATGGTACTTAATCAGAAATTAACACAAGTAATATATCAAAGGAGATGGAAGGCCTCCGGAAAATATTTCTTTGGACGAGAAAATTGAAAATTTACACCTTCAGATTAATTGCCATTACCCCAAAAATTATTTTTTTCCAACGTGCTCATCTTTCTTGCAAAGGATGTTCCCAATTCATAATATCCATAAAAAAATTATTCAATAAATTTTTTCATGTATAATTAGTAAGGGTAAAATTGTAAATTTTTTCTGACTCCCATTACTTTCTTATTCATACACAGTAGCATCAATGGTAATTATACCCATTTCAGTATCTATACCAAGCACTATCAATCCAGTAATCATTTCCATTGCCATTAACCCCTCAATGAAAATTCATTATCATTCCCATTACCAAATATATACCAAGTGTCTCCTAAATTATAAAATTATTATAGTGGAAAGATGATTACGTTCCTCACAGTTCGTCTTCAAAATATGTGAAGGAAGATAAATTATGGGATCTCGTCAAATGACTAGAGAGTGGGAGAATTTTTTTCCTTAAAGACATGCATCATTTTTCTATTATCTATTATTTTAAAAAAATGGCAACAATTTCATTGCTGTTATTTTATGACATTTTAAAGAATAAGTTATGATATTATTCAAATCATATGCCTAACTTTAATAATATCTAAATTATTGTAGCAAAAAGATGATTGCTTTCATTTCAGACGCCCCTCAGAGTTTGTTCCCACCATCAAGTGGCTAATGGGTGAGAAGGTTTTTTTCCCTTCATTGCTGTCTTTTATTTTACAACATTTTAAAGAACAAATTTTGATATTATTCAAAGCATATGCCTAACTTTAATAATATCTAAATCATGGTAGCTAAAAGGTGATTACGCTCACCTTAGACATCCCTCACAGTCCGTCCCTAAGTTATGTGAAGGGAGGTAAATCATTGAGTCAGCTTATAGTCGACCATCAGATGATTAGACGGTGGGAAGATTTTTTTTCCTTCCTCAAAGGCATGCATCATTTTTCTATTGGCTATTATTTTTTAAAAATGGCAACAATTTCATTACTGTCTTTTATTTTACAACATTATTTTAAAGAACAAGTTTTGATATTATTCAAAAATCATGTGCCTAACTTTAATAATATCTAAATCATTGTAATAAAAAGGTGATTAAACTCATTTCAGATGCCTCTCACAGTCTATTCTTAAATTATGTGAAGGGAGGTAAATTATGAAGTTAGCTTATAATCGATTGTCAAGTGGTTAGAGGGTGGAAGAGGTTTTTTTCCCTCAAAGGTATGCATCATTTTTCTATTGTCTATTATTTCAAAAAAATGGTAACAATTTCATTGCTTGTCTTTTATTTTAATGGTATTTTAAAGAATAAGTTTTGATATTATTTAAATCATATGCTAACTTTAATAATATCTAAATCATTGTAGCAAAAAAGATGATTATGCTTATTTCAGACACCCCTCACAGCCCGTCTCTAAACCGTTAGGTAGCTAAGGGCAGAAGTTTTTCCCCAAAGGCATACGTCCTATTAGGAATTGATCCCTTACTCCATTGTAGCAAGTTTGTCATCCTCTAGCTAAAGAGGCACTCTCGTGGGAATAATAATATTCAAATCATGTATTATATTCTTAAAATACCATCATTCAATTTCGTCTAAAAGATGGGTTTAGAGAATTTTGAATTACTTAAAATCAAAATTTATTCATAGAAATCTATTTAATATATTTAAGTTTTCGGATATGAATTTGATAGCGTCAATTAATAACAGTGAATTTTAAACTTATAAATATTAATAAAATTTATCATAAGACTTAAAACAAAAATATTCATCCACTAATACTACTAATAAATTTTTAAGACTCTTCTTATTCAAAAAATATCAAATTTTTAAATAATATAAATCTATAAATTAATTTTATTTTAAATTGATTAATAGATTTAAAAAACTTAAAATCACTCAATATCAAAATCAATATAAATATAATATTGCTTATAGTATTAATCATACAAAGATAAATGCCCCCGTATATATATATATATATATTTATTTATTTTGCCAATAGCATTTTAAAAGTTTGTTAAGTAATTAATTGAGAGTCATTTATGTTAATATAGGATTATCTTAGTGTTAATAGGATTAGGCATGCGTCATTCCCCCACCGCACCAAAGTCTATATTCTCATGCTCGTTTTGTCTCCATTCAGCGGTCTACGTGGGTCCCACTTTTGTCTGGGTTTCTATAAAGTTGGGTAACTGGCACTGGGTGTCCATTCAAGTGAGCCTTTGATCATGTGGCCCCACCGCTCGTCGTTTCTAATTTTTTTAGTTAAAAAAATTGATAATCTCAGTAGCCACATCTTTGGGGGTGGTCGATTCGGTCCCACGGAAATTTCCCATCGACCTACTAGGGTAAATCGAGAAGCGCATACGGCGGTCAATCCAGATGACCAGCATCCTTTGATTGTGTTCTCCATTTGGAGGAAAATTCCTATAAATACGCCGTAGCTAGGAGATCGAACTGCGGGTCTCTAAGTTACAATCCAAATGTCCTACCATTGCACCATTGCCCCGGGACCTAATTTTTTTAGTTAGGTCACAGTGATCATGGATGATGATGACGTGGCCTGCTAGCCACTTGACGCCGATAACTAAGTCGTGCCTCAAGTCGGGGATGATTTTTATCATCTTCGCCTTCGTTTTTCTATAAAAGGGAAGATCGAGGGAACGATATTTCTAATCTTGTTGAGTCCGCGAGCTGTGTGTGGGGAACGTCTCTCTCCGCCGTCTCGTCTCCTCCGATGGCCGCCTCCTCCGCTTTCTCGCCCTCTTCGCTCGTCTCTCTCGCGGTCTCCGCCTCGGGCGATCGCGGATCGGCTGCTTCCGGCGGTCGAACGCACGCATCCTTCCTGCGCGGCGTCGGCGGCGGCGCCCCCCGCGTCTTCTCCGCCCCGATCCTGCGGTTTCCCCGCAACTTCGTGCGCCAGATGAGCAACAAAGCTCGCCGTAACTGCAGCAACATCGGCGTCGCGCAGATCGTCGCGGCTTCGTGGTCGAACAGCTCGTCGTCGTTCGAGGCCCCGCGATCCGCGGCCTCCGCGGACGCTGTTGTGGCACCCGAAGCCGTGGTGGATAGCGCCATCGGCGTCGGTGTCGGGGGAATCCTAAGCAGTCCTGTTGAGTCACAGACTCTGGCGGTGGGGAAGGAGAAGGTTTCCCCTGCTGCCGCGAAGGTTGCAGCGACGCTCAGTTCCGACGGGAGTCTCGCGGTTCATGCTGGTGACAGATCTTGACTGTTTTCCCATTTCATTATTTGATTGATTGTTTCTTTTTTCCCTTTCCTTTCATGATCTTAGATTTTCTTATGTTAAAAGTTACCCTTTTAGTGGTAAAAGATGAATATTCTTATTCGAAATGCTGCGGCCTTATCTGGATACTTTTTATGATAGTTTCCATCTATAAACAAAGAAAAGGAAGAGACTTTAACTCTTCGAAGAAATTCCTTTCTTAAACATTAAAAAATGGCATTCTTCTAACTGATGTTTTTTTTTTCGGTTTACAACATTCACTTTCCTGATTTGATGGATTGATTTCATCTTGTCTTGAACCAATTCCTGTTGGAAGAGAATTTCAAAAATTGTAATCGTAATTATTGTATTTGCAGTTATGTGAGAAACCTACCAATTTTGATCGGATCTTAAAATCTTAATTTTTTGATAAATATTAGAATTTAATTTTCGGTTATTTTTCACCATACACAGGAACTTAGTATAATATTAGAAAGGAGTCCCAAATTCCATATAAGTTGATGCTTCCAAACAAGTGCTGATGATTTTCAAGTTATGGTACTGTAGGTGAGAGATATGGGCGCGGTATAATCACAGATGCCATTACCACTCCAGTTGTTAATACCTCTGCTTACTGGTTCAACAATTCAGACGAGCTGATTGATTTTAAGGTTTGAATCAATTTATCAACCATTTGTTAAACAACTTTTATGATTGTTCCAAATTTTTGTTCATTAATTATTTAATGCCATGATTCTCAAAATCTGTATCCTGCTTATGAAGGAAAAGAGACATACTAGTTTTGAGTATGGAAGGTATGGTAATCCTACTACACAGGCATTGGAGGAGAAGATGAGGTTGGCAATTCTTCTGCATCATGAGTATTTCACTTAACTGTTGAAAATACCTTGTATATTGATGTCTGTTTCTTTGCTGGAGCAGTGCCTTGGAAAGTGCAGAATCCACTGTGTTTGTATCGTCTGGCATGTATGCCAGTGTGGCCTTGCTGTCTTCTCTAGTTCCTGCTGGTGGGCATATTGTGATCACCACTGATTGCTATCGAAAAACTGGAATCTTCATTCAGAATGAACTTCCTAAGAAGGGAATTACGGTATATTTTCAAACCTATGTGCATATGTGAAATTTTTTCATTTAATGTTTTGTATTATTTGAATGTCTTCTAAAATTTATACCTATGTATCTGTGCCGTGGAGATGATGAATATACAAAGAAGACTTAATACTTGTGATCACGTGTCTATCTTAGTTTTTGCACACTTGTGCTGGTACAACAATTTTCTTTGCCTGCTATATGTCTTTGATTTTTTGTTATTTTTCAAATACAGGTTACGATTATTGATCCTGCCGACATTGGTTCTCTGAAAAGTGCACTAGATCAAAATAATGTGAGAAAGCAATGCTGTTCGATATTCACTGTATTTGATAATTCATTATGCTTTGTGAGAAAAACGCTACTGTTCAATATTCTCTGTTTTAGATGTATTCATTATGCTTTTATGGTTCTCTCTCATTGCATTGCTATTAATAAATGCTTGTTGTGTACAGGTATCTCTTTTCTTTTCAGAATCTCCAACCAATCCATTCCTCCGATGTGTTGATATTGAGTTGGTTTCACAACTTTGCCACAACAAAGGAGCCTTGGTTTGCATAGACAGTACCTTTGCTTCACCGATCAATCAGAAGGCCTTGACTCTGGGAGCTGATCTAGTTTTGCATTCTGCTACAAAATTTATTGCTGGTCACAATGATGTAATTGAATGCTGCAGAAGATTTAGTCTCTTGTGTCCTCATTTCTGTTATTGAGATTACTTTCTTTATAGGTTATTGGTGGCTGCATCAGTGGTTCAGAGGAGCTTATCTCCAAAATTCGCCTATATCATCATGTTGTCGGTGGTGTTCTTAATCCTGTAAGTGAAATATCCTTTGGACTTGATTCTTGTGTTCACAAAGTCGATTGCTAGTTGCAGATGTTCAGATTTAAGACGACATATACAACTTTCCCTGTTATATATTTTCTTTTTTTTTCCCATGCAAATTACATACATAGCATCTCCTGTCATTCTACAGGTGAGAGTAACACATTAGTTTCTATTATTTTTTTCTTTGAAAAAAATTGAATATGATGCCTAAGCTATCTGACTCCCTAACAAATTATGTGTAAGTTAATAACTGGTGATCAATAATTTTCACAAACTTGTCTAAACTAGTGGTTATTACATGTTTATCTTTACAAACAAATGTTTTAGAAATATAAAATCCACTCCATTGATGTAATATGATTTCCAGAATGCCGCATATTTGATTCTTCGTGGCATGAAGACACTGCATCTTCGTGTAAAGGAGCAGAATAGTACAGCACTTAGGATGGCCCAACTTTTAGAGGAACATCCTAAGGTATGTAACTCTTTTTTCATGCATATTTGAAAGTTTTTTTTTAAGCATAGAATGAGATTAATCTAAGTTGATGTATTGTGAGTGTTAGTATTGGCCCTCTTTCCTTTTTTCTCTTTGAAAATTAATGAGATTGTTTAATGACTTTTATCATGGAACAAATACCAACCCACTAAAACTTGATTTCTTGGGTTAGATCTATCCCTATTCATAAAGTTAATCAAAATACACTTTTCATATCCTTCCTGGAAAATTAAATATCAATTTCATTTAAAGGCAACCAAGATTCTATAGTTAAAAGAATTGAATATGTTTGAGTGGAAAATGTTAGGGGTTAGAAGGAGGCTGAAAAAGATTAGTTAATTTAATAAAAAATATATTTTTAAATTTTAAACTGAATGTTACTTGTAATAAAGCCTAATATAGAGCTCAACGGAATAGAGGCATAAGATTTAGGTAGGTGAGTTTGAATAGTTGGGGTAACACAACTTACGATGGTGATGATGACTAACGCTTGGTTGAGTATGACCTATTTGCAAATGATTAACACTTTACCACCTTCACTTTCTTCAAGAACTTGTTTGAAGCATCGGTTTGATTTTCAAAATTTTGCTCTAGTAATAGATTAGCTATTGGTATCTGATAACTTTAAACTACTACTATTTGTCAATCTCAATATCTTCCATTTATGAGATCACCTTGCAAATGTCTTCTCCAGCTGAAAACCTCCAATGCATAACCTTGTAAAGATTTGGATTCTGTGGATCTCACAACCTCTAAAGGAGATTTTATTTATTGCAAATGATGTGTTCCAGAAAATGGGACCCTTTTAAAGAATGATCTCTCGAGACAACAAGCCCTTATATCTCCTGTCGGATTTGCAGTTACATCTCTTCCTATACCTTTACCTTTCCCTAATGTTCACAGCAGTTTCGCTTTATATTAAACAAATGGGTGAACTTCTTTTAGGGTTACACAATATTAAAGGAGTGTGTAGGATAGTAGGAATATCTAGGCTTATATAATGTCTCAACGCAAGCCTCCAACACCATCTGTTCAGTTGCGGTATTACATTTTTCCTGCAGATGCGAGCACATTTCACCTACCTAACATTTGATGTATCGCTGGGGATGCACAACACATTTTAATGATTAATAAGTGGTCCTTATCTCTTACTTGGATGCATCTCCACGGTCTTCATGTTACATGAGAATAGAATCTGGCATATACTAGAGAATTTTGTAACTGAGCTTCCTTTCTTACCTAGAGAGCTGTGTGACTAAGTACTTGGCTTTTCTGGGCAACTTTTCTTGTTTGATATAGTGAGAAATTTGATTAACTACTTTTGTAGATTTAATCGCATGCCATAGAATGTCAGAACCCGAGTTTAACTGTCGTACACCAATCAAAACCTAAAGCTAACACAAGCAACTCAGTTGCTCACTATTAGCAATGTGGAACTGAACTAGTGTTCTTATTGCTAGAATCAACTGTATGAAGAAATATGACCCACCTGCCATACTGATTCAATGCTTATGCCTGAGTTGCGAATCAACGGGACTGTCTTTCATGTCACTTTGCAACTTTCTTTGTTTTCTTGTGTCCTATATGCAAGAAGTTGATATAGTGAGAAATATGATTCACTGCATTTGTAGATTTAATCGCATGGCATAAAATGTCAGAACCCGAGTTTAACTGTAGTACACCAATCAAAACCTAAAGCTAACACAATCAACTCAGTTGCTCACTATTAGCAATGTGGAACTGAACTAGTGTTCTTATTGCTAGAATCAACTGTATGAATAAATATGACCTGCTGCCATAACGATTCAATGCTTACGCCTAAGTTGTGAATCAACAGAACTGTCTTTCATGTCACTTTGCAACTTTCCTTGCTTTCTTATGTTCTATATGCAAGAAGTTGATATAGTGAGAAATTTGATTCACTACTTTTGTAGATTTAATCACATGGCATAGAATGTCAAAACCCGAGTTTAACTATAGCACACCAATCAAAACCTAAAGCTAACACAATCAACTCAGTTGCTCACTATTAGCGATGTGGAACTGAATTAGTGTTCTTATTGCTAGAATCAACTGTCCCACCGCCATAACGATTCAATGCTTATGCCTAAGTTGTGAATCAACAGAATTGTCATTTATGTCACTTTGCAACTTCCTTGTTTTCTTGTGTCCTATATGTGAGAAGTTGATATAGTGAGAAATTTGATTCACTATTGTAGATTTAATCACATGACATAGAATGCCAGAAGCCCCCGAGTTTAACTGTAGTACACCAATTAAAACCTAAAGCTAACACAATCAACTGAGTTGCTCACTATTAGCCATATGGAACTGAATTAGTGTTCTTATTGCTAGAATCAACTGTATGAACAAAATGACCCTCTGCCGTAACGATTCAATACTTATGCCTAAGTTGTGAACCAACAGAACTATCTTTCATGTCACTTTGCACTGAATTGTGGTTTCCATAAGAATGCCATGCCCAGGGCACCCTGACATACTATTCCCTTTCCCAGATAATCCGAGTCTATTATCCAGGCTTGCAAAGTCATCCTGAGCATCACATCGCCAAGCGTCAAATGGCTGGTTTTGGCGGTGTCGTCAGTTTCGAGGTTCGATCCTCGAGCCTTCATTCGCATCAGCTGCATCTGCAGATTCATGTTGTTTTGAAACTTACACATTCATTCATGGTACAGATTGCTGGAGACCTGGAAACTACTAAGAAGTTCATTGATTCTTTAAAGATACCTTACATTGCCCCTTCATTCGGAGGCTGTGAGAGTATAGTCGACCAACCTGCCATCATGTCTTACTGGTAATATAATTCATGTTACAGGCCTAGAATTTTTGCTTCAGAACTTCTAAAAAAAAGCCATAGTTGATTCAAAATCTAGCCAAAGAATGCTTTTGTTTTTTCTCCTGACTCATTTACATGTTCAGGGACATTAGTGAATCAGAAAGGGTAGCCAAGTACGGAATCAAGAACAATCTGGTGAGGTTCAGTTTTGGAGTTGAGGATTTTGAGGATCTGAAGGCCGACGTCCTTCAGGCGTTGGAAAAGATTAATTAACTTGCATTCGTGCTTGTGAACCTGATCTGATCAAACCGTTTCACGTGCTATTCCTACCTTTTATTATTATTTTTTATTTTTGTTTTTGCTGTTGGGAGACCAAGAAGGCAGGGAGCAATTGAGTATTTGTTTTGTTTAATGACTTTAATATTTCTAGTAATTTGCTTGTAGAATTCTGTTTTTTCCCTTGTCCATCTTGGTGTTCATCTCTTTACTATAGTTGTCAATTTGAGTTGAGTTCTTGTCGGATTGTTTCATCTCGTCAAATAATTTAGGTGGATTAGGTTGAAATTTTATTAATTTATTTTAAGATGGGTTCAGATGATTACCTGTATAGGTTTGCAATCCACGTGGGATTGATCCGCGGTGAGTTTGAGTTGGTCCGCGGATTGAGAAAGTGTATTTATTTATTTTAAAATTTAAAATTAAAGTAAAAAATTCAATAGATGGATTAGTGGATTTGATTCGTTTAAATCACTAATTTAAATTAAAAAATTTTAATTTGATCCATTTAAATTTAAAATTTTTAAATTTAAAATTTTAAATAGGTTTTTTAATTTTTTAATCCGTCTTAATTGGATACACATATAGATTTTTAATAATTTGTCCGTTTCATTATGAATTAATTCGTTTGACAATTTTTTAATTCGTCAAGTCTGGAAGGTGGTGGATTGGTTTGTCCCACGGAAGTTTCCCACCGACCACCACGGATTTGGGAAGTACATACGACGGCCAACCCAGATGCCCAGCATCCTTTAATTGCGTTCTCCATTTAGGAATTACAATCCGGATGTCCTACCGTTGCACCATTGTCTGGGACAATTCGTTTGACAATTCTACTCTTTATGCCCGGTGGGCTTTGGGTCCATTTTTAAAAATAAGACAAATTGTGGTGTTGAAATGACAAATTTCCCAAGTTAATGAAATTCAGTTGCAAAAAATGAAATTCATCTCTGAGAAGGTAAATCGATTCGATTTGGAAACATGACACATTTTGATGTTATCCCTTCTTTCCGCCAGTGTCCCGCCCGTGGGGGGCTGAAATTCATCTCTTCGATTCGTTAATCCCTTCTTCCGCCAGTGTCCCGCATTCGTCGATCCCAGCGACTGGCCGTTTTTCAATCTCCGTCGTGTTCCTCTTCGATCATAACGGAAAAGGGAAGGGAAATAGCGAGATGGGAGAGCGGACCAGACGGGGAAGGAGATGCGCCGCCGCCCGCCGCGGTTACGCTCTCGCCCTTGCCCTCACGTCGCTCCTCCTCGCTCCCGCTGGCGCCCTACGGTTCGAAACTGTATCGGGACACACCAAGTGCATCTCCGAGGACATCAAGCTCCATTCCATGGCCGTAGGCAAGTACTCCGTCGTCAACCCCTCCGAGTCCGCGCCTCTCCCCGAATCCCACAAGATCACCGTCAGGGTGACGATTAATCTCTTGTTCTGGATCGGTTTGCTCTAGGGACCTGCGTTGTGATTAATCTATCGATCTGTTATGGTTCCTTGTGCTGTTAGGTTACTTCGCCTTACGGAAATAGGATCAGGTGGAATCGGGCAAATTTTGCTTTCACTGCGGAAGAGGAAGGCGACTACTTGGCGTGCTTGTGGGCGTCCTACCACAATCCGGCTGTTACCATGGCGGTTGAGTTCGAGTGGCGGACAGGCGTCGCCGCCAAGGACTGGACAAAAGTTGCTAAGAAAGGGCAGATCGAAGTAATCTACCTTTTTTTCTCGAACCTAAATTTTATATGCGAATTCTATTTTCATTTTCTTTTACTTTAGGTTTGCTAGTGTTGAAAATTCTCTGCATGCCATTGTCAACTAATGGATGAATGAGCCGAACGCATGCTCCACGCATTTAGATCACCACATAGTATGAATGTTGCATCTAAAAATATAATTTAAGTAGTTCTTAACTTGAATAACAGTGAACAATCTGCACTTTACACATACCACATGATATAACATGAAATGCAAATAAGGCCTATGTTCCTAACACTTACCAACAAAACAAAACATGTACTACTGATGCTAAAGCTTCAAATTTGATGTGCAAAATTGGTGATATTCTTTGAGATGCATAATCATTTTTAAAGTTTGCTAAATCACCATGTGTCTGTCTCTTTGTTTGTATCAAGTTGTGATTCGGAATAGGTTTTATTCCGAGACACAGGTGAATACAGACATTCTTGAATGAGAACTAACTAGGTTTTAAAATTTTTGTAGTTGAATCCAAATGTGGCTCAATTTGAATTGTGACCTTCAAACCATCAAATAATCATACGCAACATATCATTTTTAAACAAGCAATCTCTTTCCTATCATTTTGTGGAAGATACTTTGATTAAATAAAATCTACTGCATTGGTCATCTTATTTGTGTTTAGTTTGTTCTTGAAGACATTGAGTTGGGTTGAACAGGTAAACTAGCTTGGTCCTGTCCCATGAGCTAATTACTGAAAATAATGAGGCTGCATACGCTTTTGCAATATGGAAAAGGATTTTTTGTTAGGGTGGAGACATGATTTTCTTTTCTCCTGGTACATGTCTGTACAACTACATGTCTAAAAAAAAAGACTTTTTTCCTCCATAAACTTTGATATATAAGAGTTCATTTTAATAATTTTGATAATGGAAAAAGATCATTGGGCCCATTGGATATATCTCATGTCTTGTCTCCTGAATCTTTTGGATGCCATCACTGTAGTTTACATTATAGATTGTGTTGCAAGTTCTATCTGGAATCGCCAGTCCTAACTAGTATTCCTAAGTGATGTGTTTTTGTGTGGGAAAAAAACAGCCCACCAAGTCTATGGGTTGCTTAACAATCTCATATTCATACCTTTAGATATCTTTTTTTTTAATTTGTTAATTACTTGGGAAACAATTATTATTAAAATGTTATTGTTCATTAAAACAAGACTAGTTTTTTAACTGTAATTATTATGTTTGCATGAATTGAAGTTAGTTGTGATTTTTGAAATTGATTGTATACTTAAATGTTTTCAGGTACTATGAGATGCTCATAGTTTAATTAAATCCAATGTGTTATTTATGTGTTCTTGTCATTTTGATCTTTTGTCAAAAAACATTTCACAGGAATATATATATATTTTAAACATATTCCAACTATGTCAACTAAACACAATTGATATATTTCTGAGAGATAAAATTGTGTTGTTACTTACCCTGGAATCTTAGTCAAGGGAATGTATACCTCCGTATCAAGCGATCCCAGACTTGTAAATGGAGTTTGCGTAGTTCTTTTGTAGACTTAACTTTACTACTCTCGTGCCCATATCCATAAATAGGTTTTTTAAGATAAGCTTTATCCTGTGAAAGTAGATAATCTTGCAGACATACCTCGTAGAACATTTTGAGAATATTCATGTCAGAACATTTTAAGATAGTTTTCACCAATGCCGTCTAATCTGGGCTATTTTTCCTTTTAGTGAGGGTTAATTTATAGTATTCACAAAGTTTCTGTTCTTTTGTAGGTCATGGAACTGGAATGAAGAAATTGGAAGATACTTTGAAGCTCATTCATTTCAGTAAAAGATGGAATCCGTCACTTCACGGCCTCATACAATCGGCCTCACGATTATCTGTGAGGAGGTAAATCGAGAAGCTGCAATTGGTCACGATGGAGAAGGGCATTGCCTCAGCTTCGCCGAGATTCACTCTTGCCTACTTCAGCAATTCTGCTCCGTCGTAACCAACTTAACTATGCCCCGGGGGCACTGTGAAGTCCATTCATGACGAAATGTTTGATGGTATATCTTTGTGCCCATTTAGTCTAGTCATGATCCATTTAAGCTCTTTCTTATAAACGAGTACATTTTACCATTAAGCCTTCATCATTTTAGTGCATATTTATAGAATTGACGGTTCGTCATGGTTAGAATTATGACTCGAGACATCTGGTTTGATGACTAGGGAGGAGCAAATGTAAGAAATGAACATATCTACCAACTCTAGGATGGCTGGGCTAAGTTTCCTTTTGCTTGGTGTGTGTGTTTCGGTGGCCGTTGTTACATGATTGAGTTGGTTTCGGAATGAAATCGAGATAATGCCCTTTTCTAGATCATCGATTGTGTGATAGATTGCATCTTTTATTAAAGTATGCTTTGGTGGCCGGCTTTCATCTTTTATTAAAGTAGGCTTTGGTGGCCGGCTTTCATCTTTTATTAAAGTATGCTTTGGTGGCCGGCTTGCAGTTACGAGATCTAAAGACATTTTTGGAGAGCGAAAGAAGCTGCTCTAATCCTACTGCAGAAGAATTTAGTCCCCAAATTCTGCCATTATTTTTACACTATATTATATTCTGGATAATGCATCTCCCAGAATTTAATTTATCGTGTATTAAAAATGCGTTTTGATAAATATAAATATTATAGGAAGGTCGTTTTGTTTTTGTTTAAAATGTTCAAATACTTTTAGCAACTCCTTGCTTTTAGAAATTTATTTATTTATTTATTTTTAAATAAATATTAGATTTTCAATTTTATAAATTAATTAAGTTTTATATTGTCCTACCTTTCAATTTGCACTTTATGTAACGCTTACCTTTCTCTGAGACACAATCAATACCTTACTCCAATGAAACGGTTCGAATCAGCTTTTGTTCCTGCGACCTGAGAGCACCGACTGGCAGATCCGACGGCTGATCTCGTAGTCTTGGAGCCGAAGCAAACCCCGCTACAAAGGGATGATACCGGTTCCAGCAACTCCGATATCCGTGGCCGCAGGGAGAAGGGGAGTGGAGGGAGGGAGGGAGGGAAGGCATGGAAGCGAGCGGGGCGGAGATCGCGTTCTTCGACGTGGAGACGACGGTGCCGATCCGGCCCGGCGAAAGGTTCGCGCTGCTGGAGTTCGGGGCCATCCTCGTCTGCGCGCGGAGGCTGGTGGAGGTCGGATGCTACTCCACCCTCATCCGGCCCGCGGACCTCGCCGCCATTTCCCCCGTTTCCGTCCGCTGCAACGGCATCACTCCCGACACTGTCTCCGCCGCCCCGACCTTCCGCGACGTCGCTGACCGCGTTTTCGACGTTCTTGACGGTGAAAACTCGATGATTCTTTTGACTTGTTTGGTGTTGATTTTGTCGGGTCTCGACCTTGAATTTTTTGACGGGTTGTGGATGGGCAGGACGGGTGTGGGCGGGGCACAACATTGTGAGGTTTGATTGCGCTCGGATAAGAGAGGCGTTTGAGGAGCTCGGGCGGCCGCCGCCCGAACCTAAGAACATAATTGATACACTGCCTTTGCTTACTCAAAAATTCGGCAGACGAGCTGGAGACATGAAGGTATAGTCGTTGTTTTTATTATCTTTCATCTCTAATTGCTTTGGCTCTGTTCATGGTCTCGGATTCAAGAGGCTGATCTTCTTCTTCTTCTTCTTTTATTAACTTTTAATCCACAATTACTATGTCAGATATCTCTGATTGCTTTAGGAAATAATGAACTGGATCATGTTTCTCGCAGATGGCTAGTTTGGCAACTTACTTTGGGCTCGGAAAGCAGAGGCACAGGTACACATTCCACCTCTTTCTTTGTGGCAACAGTGTGCTATTTGCAATCTAGAACTGATTACTTCTTGCTTCAATCACGAGTTTGAATTGTGTATCCATCTCCTCCTGGATTGCTCCATTATATGAAATCGTAAAGATCCTCCAGTCTAGACTGAATATAGCTACTTATTTTCTGTATTGAAATTGACAAGAGGTATCCGTCTGTTGGTGACTTAAGATGCCCTTAATGCTTCTTCAATGGGAAATAACAATTCATGCTTAAAACGTGGCACATAAACATGATTAATGGATAACATTGTCTATTCTAACTGGTTCTAGTGCTAAAGCCTCTCGAGTCCTGACTATGATCAAATTCTAGTTTGTTTAGCATCATTAAGCAGAGGATTGAAGGAAAAATGTGATAGAAGGGCATCTGTTCAATACATGCAATGATTGTGCTACAATTGGGAACATTGAAATGAAAGTAACCACTGCAGAAGTGGGTGTAACTCCCTACGCAAGGTTGGTCATCTTGACAAAGTAATAGTTTTTTAGCTTAAAAAATGCTCCAAAGTTTAAGAAAATTTTGTTCCTAATTTTTTTAGATAAGTCTGGTGCAACTTATAGATTTTGCTATTTTGTAGTGATGTAAATTACTAGAATCCATATAATTTTCTGGATTTTTCCCCTCACTATGCTTTCACACAACAACAACAATAACATCCAAACTTTATCCTACTAGTGGGGTCGGCTACTATGCTTTCCACACAACTTCTATAATTATCACACGAAGTTCTAATTTGTGAAATCTCTCTCTCTCTCTCACACGCTCTCTGTGCGCGCACACACACACACACACAAACTTAACACACTAAATATGGCCCCCACAAGCTTAGTTGGGATGGTAAGTGGATGGTATATTTGCACAACGAGCGAGGGGTCGAAATCTTGGGGTTGGCAGGGTGTAAATCCATCCACTTTGGTACAACTCACCCACCCATCCATCTTACCTCTCAGTTACTGGATTTACCTCCTTTGTGTTAGTTTTGGGGCGGGCTAGCGGGGCCGTTGGGGCAAGTGAATTCACCTTTTTGCACAATGCACAATTAACACACTGAATATGATATTCAATTTTGCTTTTACTAGTAATAAAGAAAGAAAGAAACTACTAGAATACACGGATGAATCTAAGGCAGATTTCATGCCTTTTTGTGGCTTCTTGAGTATGAAATGTTATTCGTCCCTAGCTCTTTGACTTACATTGGCCATATGTTTCCATTTGTTCTTTTAATGATTCTCTGTTTGACCAGGAGCTTAGATGATGTTAGAATGAACCTGGAAGTTCTTAAGTGTTGTGCTGCAGTTCTGTTCTTGGTGAGCATACACGTTTATGTTAAATCTCTAGTAAAAAAATATTTGTTGGTTGCTGCGTCATCTACTGAATTTCTAAAGGTTATCCATATTGGCCAAGTTGGAATTGAAGGTCCTTAGCTTGTGACCTATTTCGATTTGTAACTATAATTCTGGCTTTTTTATTTCCTACTTTTCATCTTTGTGTCTGCACGTACTCACTTAGTCACCTGTTCATCTATCTAGGTGGCTGTTGAAACTGTTGGGACCTAAAATTAAGCTGATTAATTTCGGTGGACTGTCACGCACTTAACCGTCTTGTTCTGTGCAGCTGAAATTCAATTAAGTGTTTGGTATTTTTTTTTTGTTTTGTCATGAGCTATCTGATATTAGCAGTTTTATCAGCTGATGCACTTGAGCTTCATATCAGCATGAAGTTGCATTGTGAATTATATGCATTGATTCTGAAAGATGAGGGATAATTTAAGTTTTTGAGGCTTCAAACACTTGTCTGAATTTCTGAACCATTTAATCTTTGCTTGTGATTAATAACTTGAAAGATTAATAAGCATCAAAATCTCAGACCGATCACCTAGAATGTCCTTTTTGCTTCTATACTTATGTGTTGTAGTGCTTTTCATTTGTTTTCATCTCTATAGTTTAAGTATCGTTTTCTCAGGAGGTGAATATCCCAAATGTCTTTCCTCTGGATAATTTGGTGCTTACTGATACACCATCAAGGACTGAGACCTATGAAAATGCTTCTTGTTCTCATCAGCAAACTCCGGGCTTACCGTCTGATGAATTCACTGATCAGCAAACTAACAGACATATTCCCAGTTCGTACTGTGACAGGATTTGTACCACAGTTCGTACTGAAAACTCCAATAGTTATGCTGGATTTCTGGAGGCTGATCAAGTGTTACCAGACAAGATCAGAGCACCTACAGTCCAAAGTTTTCAAAAGGCTGTTCTTCTTTACGGAGATTGCCCTTTGCAGCTTTCTTGTATGGGAATGAAGATCCATTTTGGTGTCAGCCAAAAATTCACAGACTATGCTGGCCGGCCAAAACTAAGTATTGTGGTGGATGCTCCTCATAACTTATGCAAGATTTTGGATATCTGCGACCAAGTTGCTCAAGCATCATCACAGAATTCTGGAAGCAACTCTCAATGGCGACCTGTGCTAAAGAGGCATGGCTACTCAAATACCTTTACTATTCGTCTGCAGTAAGTTCCCTGCAATCAACTATTTTACATATTTGTCCTCAACGCCTCTACATAAATTACTGAATAAATTTTCTGTGAGAAGGTATACTCAATACCATATGAATTAATTAGAAGAGGAAAGGACCAACACAACTGGGGTTGCAGAACCACACTTAGCTTGACTTGTTCTGGCCCTAGTACTTTGCTTAAAAGCAGAAGAATTTAAAACATTCTACTTTCTGCAATACTTTACTACATAACTAGAATTCATATTGTTCGCTTGAAATCGCCTCCAGATGAGTCGTCAGACATCGGACTTTGATGCTAACAGAGTCACGCAGGATCCACGACTTGATGAGAGACGGTGACGTTTTGCCAAGCTACAAAGAAAAGGAGGATGAGAATGGAGGCCGGGGGTGCCCTGGCTCAGTCGCTTCGGCGCTCAAGTTAGTTCTTTGGCAAAGGATGGAGGAGGAGGAATGCAGAAGGTGGAGAATGTCGGATTTGTGTGTGCGTATATATGCCCGTGATAAGTGGGACCATTATATATGGAGTGACAGAAGGTATCACATTGAAGGTAAGGAGAATATCCCATCGCGGTAGTTGAGGATCCTGTGATTCATGCTTGGTATGGTACACCATGCTATATTAATAGAGCAGGTGATCTACCGTTGAATATTTTACTATCCCACGTGTCAGTCTGATGGCGGTTCGACAAGTTGAGTGAGGGAGGTAGTGATGTTGGAACGGAGCTACTTGGGAGAAAGTGCAGACTCGATTGATTGAGGAGGAGATCTATATCTGGGAGATCACAAATTCACTCAGGAGTAGAATCAGTTGAGCACCGATTGGGACATCGAGTAGGCCATGGAGTTGGTTGACCAAGGGGTTGAGTCGGAGTTCGGTCACTTAGCTAAAGTGGAGAGCTTGGTTGCAGAGTTTGGAGACGGAGCTAGGGTAGAGAGCTCGGGCGATAGCCCAGCCAAGTGGGTTGCGGGTCGGTTGGTTTCGGAATTGGGTGTTAAATCAGAGTCGAGCATTACTTGTGGGGTCGGAGTTGAGCAAGAGGTTGAACACCAAGCTAGGACGGGGAGCTCGGACATAGAGCTCGGTTGTGCGGCTTGGACTCGGGGCTCAGACATGGAATCGAGTTGGGTGCTGAGCCGAGTCAGCTGAGGGGCCAGGCAATGAACTGAGCTAGTCGGCTATAGGGTCAAGCCTTCAATTTGACGTACTCGCTGTCAATTGGATCAAATCTTTACTTTTTTTGATCAAGGTATACCAATCCATAACACATATGTTAGCATAGGAGAATTAGAGAACTATCTATTGATAAAAAATAATTCCAAGAGGACCTTGCTCTGCTGCTTTGTTTATTCTGTTAGTTTCCTCACAGATTGGAATTTAATCCATCATCGAATTCTTCTCATTCCCTCGTTGTGCTTAGAACCTTAATTCTATTTCTCTTATCCGCAGCATCCCCACCGTGGCAAATGGTGATGGAGCCATTTACTCCACTGAGATGTACCACAAAGACCCTTCAGGGAACATGCAGAAGCTTGTTTTCAGCAGACCAGATGCTGCTGAGCTTGAGTCAATATTTGTGCCAGGAACTACAATTGATGCTTATTTCATTACAGACCTCTACGATTTCCAACAGAATGCAGGCATCAAACTGGTAGCTAGAAGATTGGTTGTGCTCTCCAAATAGATTGGATGTTGCCCTTCATCACCAACTTGTAGTGCTCATTGCTGATGCTAAATCATTAGTCGAATTGCAGCAACACTGTTGCAAATCATGTAATTTAATCTATTTATCATTGACATTTGTCTAAATCAAGTGAAATTATCAGATTTGTTCCCCTTTCCTTTGTTCCTTAACGGATCAAGGTTTATCATTTATGAGAAGCTAACAACTAGTGAAATCTGACACAATCTCAACTCCTCACTTGATTGGTCCACGTCTGCCCAACTTTTCAGTTATGATAACTTAATTTAATCTCATAATGTTTGCAAGATGCAGGGGAAGGGGAAGGAGGAAGATGGCAGCTTCCAATCCCATTAGGCTTGCTCTCATCCATGGCGGAGGTAACAGAACTTACTCTTGCATTCCTCTGAATCAATCACAATCAAAATTATAGATTCTTCCAAATGACAGCGGATCGTAGCAGATCCACCACCAACCTCAGAAGATCCATCAAGCCTACAATCACGTCCTCAAGAAGCAGATTCCACCACCGCTGCCCACCCACGGTCGCCGCCGCCGGAGGGTCGCCAGCTGCCGACATTTTCACTTTCTCCTCCAACATCTCCACCGACGTTCCACTCCACGAACCGCCCGGGGTAGATGCCCTAATTCCGCTCCCAATTTCCCACACTAAAAATCCTAACTTTTTTTTTTTTTTACTGCTTGCAGGTCTCATTCGATGAATACATCCGCGATCGAGCTCGGGTCTTCCGGGCGATGTTCCCGGATTCGAGGAGAAGCAGGAGGCTCAATGACGTGAGTGTTTTCGTTTCTCTCTAGCTTCATTTCTGATTCTGTCATTGACCTAATTAGGGTTGATTGCAGGAAGAGTGGATGATAGAGATGCTTCCCATCCAGTTCCTCTTTGCATCTGTGGATCCAGTTGTGGTGATGCGGCTGAGAGGCAGGACAAATGGGAAAGAGTATCCACCAAGTGTGCCTCATCATTCCACCGCTGCCCTGGAACTCGAAGCTGTATTATTAACAAATTCCATCTTTTTCTTGTTTCATATAATTTTAGTCCAATCTATACTCTAATCGAGTGCAGACTAGATGGGAACTCCAGGGACTCGATGACATCCAAATGCCACCCCATTTTGCTCTCAGTGTTCAAGGAGTGCTGTACCCAGACAGGAGCAGCAAGGACAAGAGGCTCAAGGGTCATTTGGAGATGAGCATCAGCTTGATCCTTCCTCCAGTCCTCAGGTTGATCCCAGAGGATGTGCTCAGAAGCATAGCTGATGCAGTATTACTCGTGCCTCTCTTGCATAATTTACGAATCAAAAAGATTTTTTCAGTATTTGATCTGCTTCAGGTTCTGAGGAGATTACTGGAGAAGATGAAGCATGAGGTCGATGTTGGATTGATCTCGGACTATGCCAGCTTCAGAAGAGAGAAATTGAAGATGAAACTTGGAGCTGCTGCAACAACTACTGAGCTGAGGAGCTCCTCGTCTTAAATTCAACATTCATTTTGCCCCTGCAATGTACACAACAGAAAGATCAAGAATTTATTGTCGATGATTTGTTTCCCTAACAATTATTTCAGTTTTCTCCATGAATCCAAAATTGTGGATGCTGCTCAATGTGCAGGCGTCGTTTCCTGACACACGCCGTCGCCTACAGCCCAACGGCGTGCATTTGGTCGGCATAAATTGGACTCGTGCGCAGCCGACCGTTTGCTCGACGAAATGCGATACCGAAAATCGTTTCTGCTTTTGCTGCCGCCGTCGCTCCTTGTGGCGGTTGCACTTCCTCCGACGGCGGCAGCGGTGACAGTGTCGAAGGTGAGAAGAGAGGATGAAACAGGACGGGAACACGACGAGTCATGGACAGAGTGGGCGAGGGACAAGATTTCCGGTGGATTTGGTATCAGTAAGCCTCACCTCGAAGCCCATGAAGAGGGGAGTGGTGCTTCGAAGAAACCCAAGAAGGCTAAGAAAACTTCAGACGTGATGTTTGTTGTTGTTACTGTTTGGGATCGTTTCAAGATGAATCATCGGACAACTAACTTCTATGTTACGGAGTTGTTTGAGATCCATGTGCAGCGGAGCTAACGGGAGGTCTTGTAGAGTTTCAAAGAGAAAAACGAAGGTTAGAATGAAGGTCAAGAGTACCTTAGCTCAGTAACTTCAACACCAAGTCAGTCTGTCGACCGAAGATAAAGAAGAAAAACAGATGATGAGAAATAAGTAAAATGTGGAGAAAAGTGTGTCCGTATGTGTGCATACTTGGGATCCACGAAAGTGAATTCCTTTTTATATATGGTGTCATTGAAGAAGAAAATATCTCATTGTTGTGGAAAGGTCTCATCACTCATAAGAGATCATGTTGCATTAATAATATATTAAGTTATTTATTATTCTGCATACTGTATCATTCTATGTATTGTTTTAGTTCACATGTCGTTCAGGTGGCTATGAGACAGATGGAGTCGAGCAAACTTGGCGAGAGTACTGAGTTAGTTGAGGCTAAGTTAATTGGAGAGTTAATTTCTGTTTCAAAGATTGAGAAGTCTGTAGGACATGGAATCAGTCGAGTATAAAAGGAGTCGGACGTGTAGTCAGTCAGGTATGAAATTAGTCGGACATGTCAGGCGATCACTCTCACTTACTCCATCCAACGTATTATTTTTATCTGGATTAGATCTTGATTCTCTTGATCCAAGTAGATCGGCCCATAACAGTAGTGCATCAAATTTGGGAGCAGAAAGTTAATTGCATTAGTGTTGCTCTATTGCTTGGGCATGCATGCTTGCTGAAACGCTGAAACTGGAAACAATGCAGCAGAGAAGCTTGCGAAGACGGAGGCGGCAAGGAAACTTTAAAGAGCTTGCAAGCAAAGCGAAACAGAAGGCGTTGACAGCTAAGGAAACCGCCGAAGAGCTAGCAAGTAAGGCGAAACAGAAGGCCTTGAAGGGAGAGTGTACCGAAGAAACTGTGAAGAGCACAGCGGAGAAGGCAAAAGAGGCCTGTTCCGTCAATCAGTTCTTCAATCAGCTCAATTTCGCCAAATCGGTGCTCTCGCTCATGTAGTCCCGCTCCGTCATCACTACCTCTCACTTAACTGTCGAACCACCACTTGAGACCGTAAAGTATTCAACGGTAGGTCACCTACTCCATTAATACAGTATGGTATACCATGCCAAATATGGATGACGAGACTTTCAACTACTATGATGAGATACATATTCTGTGACTCATTCTGGCTTATATATAATGATCCATTGCTTACAGCGGGCGTAGATACGTGCACACACAAACATCCTAGAAATTCCTTCTCTAGCACTTCTTCATCTTCTTTTCCATTTTCTTTTCTTTTCCATTTTCGATTAACGGGTTAATTTGAACGTCGGAGCGACTGAGCCATGACATCCCCTCGGTTTTCGTTTTTATCCTCCCTCTCTTTGGGGTTTGACAGGAGCGCCACCATCTCTTCTCCCCGCGGATCCTGCACGACTTCACCAGCACCAGAGCTAAGAACATGGATGACTCAGGCATAGGATCTCAACACGGGAACAAAAGCAAAGGAGAAAGCTGCGAGCGCGAAGGAGTGCAGTGGTGGCGCCTGGGATGAGGCCACCGAGAGAGCGAGGGAACGGGAGGAAGCAGATGAGGAGAGGCTCGCCGGCGCGAAGGAGAAGGACAAGAATGCTGTGGAAGCTGCGAAGGAGAAGTTGGCGTCTGCGACGGAGAACGTGGTCGGTGGATCGGGCTCCCTGGGAAGGACGGACCGTGACCAGTGATTTCAGTTTATAACGATATTTTGGCGTTATATATGTTTACGTTATCCATCAGAATCAGCTGTTACAAAGATTTTGTGATGGTAGATTAATGCTAATATGTAATTCAACAGTACAAGAGAATTTATGTACAATATTTTTTTTAATTTCTTCTTAAAAATATAAATAATTTATTTAGAGATTCCAATATAAATAATTTATTTAGAGACTATTTTAATTATCGTTAGAAAAATTAACTCTCTGACAAGCAGCTGTGTGTTATACGAGCTGTAAAAAAAAAATTATTAAAAATTTTAAATTTAAATTATAATTTAAATGGATTTTCAACTTCGGTAACGTCGGGACTCGGTCAGGCAAAGCGGCGGACGGGAATCATCACCGTTCGTTTCCTATCGAACGGTCCTGATGTTCCGAAATTCCTTTCGTTCCCGAACTCGGCTTCTGCCGCTATATATTTCCGATTCATCTGACAGCGGAACAGTTGCTTCTTCCGCAAGCCGAGAGAGAGAGAGGGAGAGAGAGAGGAGCAGAGAGCGATCGGCATGGCTCCCGAACCCGAGGACGAGATCAACGAGAAGAACCCTCGCCCCCTCGACGAGGACGACATCGCCCTCCTCAAAACCTACGTGAGTACCCTCTTCGTCTTCCTCATTCCTCTCTTCGATCTGTCACTTAAGCATGCTTCCGTTTCCTTTGTCTCTTCTTACCGCTATTTGAGTCTAGATTGGGGATTTTGCAGTTGGGGTGTCATTTAGGGTTTTCTATCGAGAAGCCCTAAGTTGTACTTTTCTTCGTCGCTTCCACAACGGATCCGTTTAGGGTTTGTACTGGTCAGGGGACGAATTAATTTTTTTTGTTTCAGTGAATTCTTGTTTTCCAGATTTTAGTGCGAGAATCGGCGTTAGTAGAAAAATAATTTTCTGAATCTACGCTCTTCAACTATTAAATATTGATTTTTCATTTGTGTTGGTCTGTTGCTTGTGACTTAACTGAATCAAGCTTCTTGCTGGCGTAGTTCCAATGTTTTTATGTTGGATCTCTGGTGCTGATTGTTGTTTACTATGGCTTGTGGATCTCTAGATTTGACTTCATGTGTTTAGACGTCATATTCCTGTTCTTTATTCCTTTTGATAATATTTGATGGCAGGGTTTGGGACCTTACTCTACAAACATTAAAAAGGTGGAAAAGGAAATTAAGGAATTGGCCAAGAAGGTTAACGATCTATGTGGTATGCTTGGAAATTGATGTTTTTATCCTTGTAGCTGTAGGTTAATGTGCAATCATTGGTATTAAATGTCTTTCATGGAAAAAAGCTTGTTCTTGAGTAAATAAAATTCCATATTAATTTATTACTGGTGTTAGATATAATGTAACAAATCTAGATTGGTAACTTGATGGTTTTTTTATACCTCTTTGCATTTTTGCATTACTGTATACATTGTTACTGTTTTGGATATATTTAAGTTGTTTAAAAACATCCCTCGCCTTATATGAGCAATGTAACAGATCGTTGGGTTAGGTCTAAGCCAATTGTACTCATCCAGAAATCATCTTAGTTTTTCACCTGAATTTTTGTTACAAGCATTTGCTGTTGAGTTCCTCAGAACTTATTCATTCTTTAGTTTAATCATTTACATTTTTTAAATTCTTTTAAGGTCATCAGATGAACATATATATGGATATATGTATGTATAGCATTTATGCACCTATGCAGTTTTTAACAATTGGATGGAATAGTTGCTAGTTGTTGGCCCATCAAGTCTTTATATAAGTCAATCCTCAAGTTCATAGATCTGAAAGTTTATTAGATATTTTTTATGAAACTTTTTTACTAAAATTATTTTGGTCTAGTAGGTGCATGGGAATTGATGTGTTAAGATTTTGCTTGTATTCGACATAAAATTAAGATAAAGATATCAAGTGAATGTATTTAGTTAGCAGCCGGGATGCACACTTTTGGTATATTTTCCCTTTAATATTTTCTTAGTTGGTAGAAATACAGAGGCATCATACCGCCACTTAAGATAATCTAGGAAACTTGGCCAATTTTGCCAATTTTGAATTGAAGTTTGCTTGTCTATTGATTAATTCTCTCTCTTCCAACAATAGGAATCAAGGAATCTGATACTGGTCTAGCTGCACCAAGTCAATGGGATTTAGTCTCTGACAAGCAAATGATGCAGGAAGAACAACCTCTTCAAGTAAGCAGATTCTTGTGAACTTGATATATATATATATATATATATGTAATACACCCTGCACACCACCCGGTGCATGCCTGCATGCGTGACTGAGTGATGTTCCGGGCGCCCTGCGCACTTAGTCGCACATGCAGGCCCGCAACATAACTTTTTCCTATATATATTGTTAATTTTCTTATTTTTGCTTAAAGTGGTTGTTTATTTCACTTGAAGGTTGCAAGGTGTACTAAGATTATCAGTCCAAACACAGAAGATGCTAAATATATAATTAATGTTAAGCAAATAGCTAAGGTATATTTTTTATGTTTTTATTAATAATTTCAGACTGTGTTAATGAAAATTTGACAATGAATGTTCAATGTGATATCTCTCTCCTGTGTAGTTTGTGGTTGGACTGGGAGACAAAGTCTCCCCCACTGACATTGAAGAAGGGATGCGCGTAGGGTGAGCAAAACGTTTTATAAATTGTCTAGCTTTTCAATTGTTGATTGGTGTATTACTGACAGAATTATTAGAGAATTTTTCTCTCTAGAATGCTGCATGTTTGTTCAATTTTTTGTCTTTCAAATTCAGGGTTGATAGGAACAAATATCAAATTCAGATTCCTTTGCCTCCGAAGATTGATCCGAGTGTGACAATGATGACTGTTGAAGAGAAGCCCGATGTTACATACAATGATGTAGGTGGATGCAAGGAACAAATTGAGAAGATGCGAGAAGTGCGTTTGTTTGCTAACATATTTATAGCTGTGTTTTAGTTATTTTATTTGCCATGTAGTTTTTGTGTTAATTAATTACCTTTTCCAAGGGTAACATCTCATACATTTAAGATTCTGTTTGTTGTTTGTGCTCGTAACTAAGCAAATTAGATTGGATTATACCAAATGGTTATTAGCTTCTACATCATCTTCTTGCTAACTTTTCCCCATATCTTCAGGTTGTAGAGCTTCCCATGCTTCATCCAGAGAAGTTTGTCAAGTTAGGCATTGATCCTCCAAAAGGTGTTCTCTGTTATGGCCCCCCTGGAACTGGTAAAACTCTTCTAGCAAGAGCAGTAGCTAACAGAACAGATGCTTGCTTTATTCGTGTAATTGGAAGTGAACTTGTTCAAAAATATGTTGGAGAAGGTGCTAGGATGGTTCGTGAACTTTTTCAGGTTGTCAACCTTCCATCTTAAATATCTTTTCATGTCATCTTTTAGTGTGCACTTTTTTTTGTTGGTCATTTTTAATCTGTTCCAAACAAAATTTTCTAATATCCAGATGGCACGCTCAAAGAAGGCTTGCATCGTCTTCTTTGATGAAGTGGATGCAATTGGTGGTGCTCGTTTTGATGATGGGGTTGGTGGTGACAATGAAGTCCAACGTACCATGCTAGAAATTGTTAATCAGCTTGATGGTTTTGATGCTAGAGGAAACATTAAAGTTCTAATGGCTACCAACAGGTATGCTAATGAACTGAATTGGAAAGATCATCTAGGTTGTCAATTTATATTATAAATTTAATTGACCTGCTGCATCTATGGTAATAGATCAGCATAGTGGCTCTACTATCCAAAGACTAAAAGTTGATACCATTTACATATCTGGTTTTCAATGCAAACTTTGATAACTGCAGTTAGCTTTTAATTGTTTGTGTGTGTGAGAGAGAGAGTGAGCGAGCGAGATTCTGTAAGTCATTTAAGAGAGATTATCACTTGGGATCGTAACTATGTGAATTCCTGAAATGGTTAATTGAACATCAGATGTCTTCAATCTACTGGCCATGATATGTAGTCTTTCCAGCTAGAACTTTCATAAATGTTTCAACAGTTGTGGTATTGGTAGTTGTCTTATATTACTAAGACTTGCAATCTAAGATTGATTGATTTTCTATCTTTCTAAATAACGCAGGCCTGATACTTTGGATCCTGCACTATTGCGTCCTGGACGGTTAGATCGCAAGGTTGAGTTTGGCCTACCTGATTTAGAGGGTCGAACGCAAATATTCAAGATCCACACCAGGACAATGAACTGTGATAGGGATATCCGGTTTGAGCTTCTTGCTCGTCTCTGCCCCAATTCCACTGGTGAGAAAACTTGGCTTCAAGGCCACAAATTTGTCTTGCATGATTGGGCTAAAATACAAATAATAAATTCTGAAAATTTTTTATTAGTTTCTAGGCAGATTTTTAATTTTAGATTTGGATATTGCAAATCTCGGTTCAATTGTGCTCTTGAATTGTGTTGAATGCATCTTCAAATGCATGTCGAGTTTCACGCTGATGGTGTTGGTTCTTCAGGTGCTGATATAAGAAGCGTGTGCACCGAAGCTGGGATGTATGCTATTAGAGCAAGAAGGAAAACTGTCACGGAGAAAGATTTCCTCGACGCAGTGAATAAAGTCATCAAAGGTTACCAAAAGTTTAGTGCCACGCCCAAGTACATGGTGTACAACTAAGTAAATCCACTATCCTCTCCTCTTGCATGCTATTAGTAATCTCATAACAATACTTGATATGTTGGTGAAAGTTTATTGTTCAATTCAATCAAGTTCCTGAGTTGCCTAAAAGATGGATGTAGTTTAAATGAGATTGCGGTTGCATAAATGTCTTACAAGCACACTGTCTGCCTACAGAAATTTTCTATTCCAAGAGCACGGTATTTGTTGTAATTACAGTGTATTTTGTGATGTACTACTTGATTTAGAATTTCCAGTCAGGATTATTTTAATCCTTGCATATATCTGGAGAAGGTTGCTAGTGAGAGGAAAAGGATCGATTATGCTAGACTTGATTTGATTAGGCTGGTAATGCGACATCTGCCTATATGAAGCAGTATTAGGATGGATGACTCTCGGGATATAGTTGAGTTGGTTATGACGGAGTAGAATTGTTGAAGTGGGCAAGGATCGAATCTCGATGAAGTCGAGATAATGTCTTCTTTTATCATGGTCAATTATAATTTTTCAATTTATTTTTTTATAAATGATTATGGGACCGATCGTGTGAGATCGTTGGGATGGTAGATTTTTATCTTTTGCTAAAGAAGTATTAGGATGGATGATTCTTAGAAAGTTTTCGTGTTGCATCTACATTTTTATAATGCCTCAATAGTACAGTGCAATTATAAGGTCATTGGTGGAGTTTCTAGAGTATTATAGTTTGATTTTCGATCGGAGTATATGTATATTTTTTATTTGGTAAAAAATGAAAAATAGTATGAAATAATCATAATTTGATCTTGATTGGATCATGTATATTTTCTATTTGGTAAAAAAAATCTAAAAGGTAGTATGAAATATGATTATTTGGATGAATCTCGATTGTGAAAGTTGATTATCGGTGGTGTCTCAATGTGAGTATTTTTTAAATTTATTTTGGTGTTTGATGAAAATTTTTTAAATTTTGATGTTTTTGAAATTTTTTTATAAGATTGATTGATTACTTTCCTGATTAATCGATCGAAGAATTAAAAATCTAAATTATTTGTGTTTTTATTGAACTACATGTATACTACATTGCTTGGTGAATAAAAATATTCTAAAGTAAAAAAAAAATGGAAGTTAAAGTTGAATGGCGGCAACTTTTTGCATGGCCATTGTTTGCCGTCTTCTGCAATGTTGCATGGTCGCAACCTTCCGTACCCTTCCTGTCAAGCTCTCTTTCTGCTCGCAGTGCAAGAAGCCAATTCTCGTTTGATGAAGATGGACCACTCTGCAATTTTGAATGGCTGAGACTTCCGTCCCTCTCTAATCTCGATCCATTCTGTACTACTTATAATTTTCTGAAAGTTTAGAAGACAAACAATCAATGCTCCTCGCTCTGTCACAGTGCAACTCAAAGCTTGCAAGGAAGAATCCATGGCCTCCAAACTTTCTTGGTCTCCTTCCCACTGTTCTGTTCCCTAGGCGATTCGAGCTGTCGCCCTAAGATTTTATATTAGAAACAGGTCTGCAAATCCAACACTTAATTGCTCTTCTTCTCTATATCAGTGCATTGTCCATTTGACCGCTACTAAACTATCTTCCTAGCCCTGCGACATAGCAAGAACACACATGATACCCTTGTCAATTGTCTGGCCTGCGTGCTCTCCCTCCAACCTTACTGTTCACCTGTTGGAGCTTTCTTGTTTATATCACCTGTCGAAGCATCCTTTTCTCTTGCAGGCTCTTCTCGTTCTTCTCCCATGTCCTCTCTTTTACTGCACATTGCATGAGGTAGGCGGACTCCAACCTACTTCCATGGCTCGTTTTTAAAGGCCTGCTGAAGTCTGACAACTTCAGCAATAAAAAGCAGCTGAGCTTTTGATTGAGCTCGAGGAACTTCCCCATGGAGCTCAAGGAGCCTTCGTTTCTGCAAGCCACCGGAAGGGTAAAGCTCTCTCGTCTTCTTCTTAGTTCTTGCAATGCGCATGAATTGGCGATTGATTCCTGTCGTTTTGTTTTCCTCAGCATTCGCTGGACAGTGACTCGGCCTTCTACAGCAAGAGCAACCCGTTCGCAGACTCCTTGCCTGATCCGCTCTGCAAGCTCAACCTCAAGGAGACGTCGGAGTTCGTGAAGGCACTCCCGGTGCCGTCTAGGTTTAGCGTCGACAGCAGGAGCATTCTTCTCAAGTCCACGAGCCAGAGAAGTAGGGAAGGAGTGAGCTTGATGGGCCAGAGAGGAGTGGAGAGCCCTTCCACTCCTTATAGGGCTGCCATCAGCTTCAGCCCTGGCCATCCTTACAGGAAGAGCGTCCCTTCTAAGTGGGATGATGCTGAGAAGTGGCTCATCAGCAGCTCATGCCATGAATCACCTGCTCATCTCACAAAACCAGCAGATTCAGTTAAAATGCCCAGACAAAGTGGGGGTTTCCCCCAGAAAGGTGGCTCCTTTGAGGAGCAAAAGGCACCGAGCTCCACAGTTCCAAGCTTTGTTGATCCAAATTTATCTTCCAATAAAGCCTCCACAGATGTTCTTCTCAAAGGTTTGATGTGAATGATTTCTTTTGCCTTCTTTGCTCATCTTTGGATTTTCTCACTATGAGTTGTTAGTTTGTTCTTCACATTTTTTTCATATCATTTTGGAAGCACTAAAATTCCTCTGTTAAGTTCTGAAAATTGTTGAAGTTTACACTATTATCCTCCCTGCCAAGGCTCTTTAGCATGATTCTGTGATCTTTAAGTAGTATGATTCGTGTTGTTCATCGATCTTTAGTTGCCCAAAAATGTTACACATTCATGCAAACTGCAAATGTTTGATTGCAGATAAGTTTACAGACAATGTGGAGCAGCCACATCCCTATTTCAGATACTCAGAGCCATCTAAAGAAGGCTTTTTCTTTGGAAGTTCATACTTTGTGTGCAAGAACGACGACATGACCGCGGGGCTCATGGAGCCTCGATGCAGAGATACGGGCACCGAAATGACTCCTTTAGGGAGCTCAATGCCAACAAGGTGCCATACTCCAATCAAGAGCTCTTCACCAGCAAGGCACAACACTCCTGCTGATAGGTCTGGGCCTTTGGTTCCCTGCAACACCAGTATTGCTATTTCCGAGCTCAAGGACTGCCACTTTGCGAAACTTGAGCTTGGTGCTCAATATCACTCTGTTGTCTCAAACTGGAGCACGAGAGAGGAGGAAGAAAAGGAGGTGTCGAAGAGCTTGAGGCATTTAGAAATTACTGATGGAAGCAAGAGCATTGGTGCAGCCAGGGCTTATGCATGGGAAGAAGATGAGAGGAAGAAAAGCTGTATCAGGTTGATAATTTCTCATATACATTTAGACGTTCAGTTCGATGATCGATTTTACCCTCAAATGAGCTTTCCCAATTGTCAGATACCAGCGAGAAGAAGCGCGAATTCAAGCTTGGTTAAATCTTCAGAATGCCAAAGCAGAAGCACAGTCTAGAAAATTGGAGGCAAGGGAAATTGTCACTTGCTCTTTGGTCATTTTTTTCTTCCAGAAATTATCGTAACGAAACTGAAAACGGTTGCGGCTGACTGATAGTTGAGAATGATTTTTACAGGTGAAGATACAAAAGATGAGATCTAATTTGGAAGAGAAGCTGATGAAGAGGATGGCAATTGTTCACAGGAAAGCCGAGGAATGCAGAGCAGCAGCCCAACAACAGCACTTGCAACAGTTGAGAGCATCAGAACAAACACAAAAGATGAAGAGCCAGCGGAATTCTCACTTGTCGATCGACAAAAAATGTGGTTGTTTCCCTTGCAAAGGCCAGGTTTGATACAAACAAAAAGATCATGTCTTGTACTTGTTAGACTGGAAAATGCATGAGAAAAACTTCATTCCTTTTCTTTGTAGGGGAAAAGTTTGAAAGATAGTTCCTTTAGATTTTACTATAGAATTGTCACTTAAGGAACACTTTGAAAAGCAGTCTACATTAACTTCATTAGATTAGGGTTGTAAATGAGCCAAGTTTTGTAGTGTTCAAGCTTGTTTGATAAGGTAATGAGTCAAGCCGAGCCAAAATGAATCAAATTGTTAAAATAGTTATTCAAGCTTGACTTGATTTCTTTTTTACAAACTTAAGCTTAGTTCGAGTTTATCTTGAGCTTGGTTCATTTACATGTCATTGAGCTCTCAATTAAGTTTGTTTGTTTGAAATGTTTACAGATTGGTTGTTGAGTATAATACAAGCTTGTGTGTTCATTTTTTTTCTTTGTTTATTTGCTATGTCGATAAGAGTTTTATTGATGAATATAGTTTACAAACTTTATTCGTTAATATTGTTCACAATTTTTGTTCATAAATATTAACAAGTTGAACACAAATGTATTCAAATTTGTTTATTTAGTTGAATAAGTTGTTCAAGCTTGTTCATTTAATTGACATCATGTATATTGAACTAACATAAACAAACTCTTATAAAATCGAATACTAAGTTTGCTTATGAACGTTTGATTCATTTACCGTCCTAATTTAGATAGCATGTAACAACCTCCACAAGTAATTAAGCATCATTGAACTATTCAGATTTAGTTGCGAAATATTTTACTGTCAAAAACTAGGCACTTCATTCATTGTCGAAAAGGCTAGAGAGATGGAAGAGCTTTACTGTCAAAAACTAGGCTAGCAAACTCGACAATATATGTTCACTTCATTCATTGTCGAAAAGGCTAGAGAGATGGAAGAGCGAAAAACAAAGTGTGCTAGGCTTCTAAAGGTCTAAGAAAATGAAATTAAGAAATTCAAAGAAAGGAAAGAAACAGGTGAACAAATTGTGAGATTTCTTAATTCAACCATTGTGGAGAGCACACACTTTCTTGGTACAAGAATTGAAATAGAGTGTCAACAAACTCAACCAACAAAAGCACATCGCCCTTTTTAGTGAGGGGATGAGTTTTCTTTGTACAGAAGTTTTGTATCATGTGCTATTTTTTCGCCCTTCGAGGGCTGATGCGGCTGATTCAACATGTTCGAGTAAGCAAACATAGATCTTTTGCTTCAACCGATTGATTGTCTCGGCCAATCCATCTCTATCTGGTTCAGTGTCTGCATAATTTTGAAGTTGATCTAACCAATCACTTGCTTCCTTGAGTTGTGAGAGTGTTCCTGCAATCAGCTCATCGGACTCCTTTGTGTTCTCCCCACCGCGATCCTTCGGACCCTTCTTCGTCTGTGGTGACTCTGGGGAGAAGCCAATGTCAAGAGCACTTTCTAAGAAACTTAAGAACCACAACTGTGATTCTTTTCGGAGATTGGTCCTTAGTTCTTGGATCTCATTCAGGCCATCCCCCCTTGCCCATTCCATCCTCTCATTGGCAAGGGACTCCACTGTGAATTTTGCAGAATTTGAATCTTTTTTACGGCTAGGCAAAGGCAATGTAAGTTTCTTGATCGACTTTTCTCCTTCAGCAAATTGTCCCAGGATCCCTGAGGATCTGTCTTGAGCTGCTATGCTTGGCTGATCTAAAAGCCGATGTAATGAAAAGAACTTTGCGAGAGATATGTGTAGATTCTCCTCCGTAGAAGACTTGCGTAGATCAGCAAATATGCTAAACAACAAGACTCGTTAGTTATCTCAACTCTGGTCGAACCAACAACAAAAAACTCTTTTAACTTTATCACATTAGACCGCAGTCAACTTGCGGTGAAACAATCGGAACAACAAGAAGATACTAACCCCAGGCCTTTAACAAGAGCTGCTGCAGCAGTTGCTTCTTTTTTCGCCTCGGCTACTATTAGAAAAGCTGTGTTTTTTCTTTTAATCATTCCCTATTAAAACAGAAATTCAGGTTACATGAAGAAACGATGTAGAACATGAAACTTTCCTTTCAAAACAGAAACTGTAATATAGAAGAAAAATAATAAATGAGACATGCAAACCTAACATTTGTTGGTGTATAAATTACTTTGACATATTCAAAGAAGAAGAAGAAGAAGAATTTAAGATGCTCAACAGAATGAGCTGGATGAAACTGATAAAAAAAACTAGTCTAGTCAGCACATAAAACATTTAAATACATTTGAATGGATGATCAAACAACAAGAATGACAAAAGGTCATTGTTTAAATTCCCTGGTGATTCAGGTCTTCAGATTTTGCAGTTGTGTATTAGAAATGAACAAATTGGATAATTTTACCCTACTCTTATCTGATGGATAAACAAAATCAACTCTCCCTTTTATCGAGCCTCGACTTTGCATATCAAAGACACTGTAACCTTAACATGAAACTTAAGCCTCTCCAACATCTACTGGTGCAATGTTATGATTGATATATGTGTGTGGATTAGACTCTAGAATTAACTTATAATGATGTTGATTACCTTCCCAGGCTTGATTAGACTGGCAGGAAGAGATTCCCATGGGATGGCATCCACAACTTTTCTTCTATTGCTGCTTGATGAAGGGCAAATGGAGTTGGAAGGCACTATCTTCTTTACGATACGACTAGACTTGACAGGTACTGTCTTTGGAACTTTTGAATCACCTTTGAGGTTGTCGACTGAACTTTCCTGCTTTATGTCGACTATTTTATTTTGGTTACACGGGATTATGGTTTTAGCCTGTAATACTAGCACCAATGACAACTATCAATCATCTAATATAAGAAATGCATTAGTTGATTTGAGTAAGTATTTGAAACTCTTCTTGTAAGACATTAGAAGATTCCACTTGAATGCTTACCTTGACATTTAGTCTCTTGCTTGGCCCCCGAAGGAACAGCCTTCCTTTCTGATTCGACAACTATGACCTTTTCTTCGACCTTTTGACTGGGTGAGTTGGTTTCAGAAGCAGAATTTCTCATGCTACTCCTCGAAACACCTTGCATGTAGCGAGATGCAACCACATTCTTCTCCTCTTTGATGACCACTTTCTGTTTTGTCCTCCCTTTGTCTGCTTCAGATAACTCATATGTCTTCGAAGTTTTCTTCTCCTGATCTTGTGTTTCAAAATTATCAGGAAGGACTAGCATGTCCATTAGGTCCTTGGGATTCCCTATGCACGGGTTCCTTCCGGGCAGAGGTCGCACACCGACAAGAACCGGAACTGGGGTTCCAGCCTCCACTTTGTCAATGTAGATGAATTGGCCAAGTTGCAACTTGTTCGTTAAGATAAGGTCATTGTCTTCTTTAGATAAGGAAACATATGTGCAATGTGAAGAATCAGACACCTTTATGAAGAAACCATGGTCTGGCCAAAGTTCTAAGCCGGTTAACGCAGGTACGATACTGACTACTTGAAGAAGGACAGACCGATGTTCGCCGCATATTTTTACATCGGTGTTTAAGTTCTTGAGAAGCTTTATCAATACCCCAGGAGTAAGGGATGCCATTTTCTTGCACTTGACCTTCAAATGTAGTTAAAAAAGACAATTGAGCATAGAACCAAGAACTAAGAACCAACACAAAGCAAAAAGCATTTGGTATACAATATACAAATTAGTATGAACTCAAAAGAAGAGCATTTTTCCATGGAAAGACAAAGACCTAAAATCTATAATTGACCATTGGTTTGATCAAATTTTACCCTTTGTGACCCTTGCATCAGTTAAGTTTGGATCCATTACTTGTACAAAATATGTGCCTCTCTATATCAATATATCAAATTACTTCTTGATGCCAATCAAATGCTAGTTAAGTTTAAAATCTATTGAAATTGTCTAATGTTAATGCATAAAAGAATAAAAGGTGACCATTCCACACTTTCACTATATTGTTTGCATTTAATTGTTGGCAATTAGTCAAATAGTTTTATTCCTTTCATAGAGCTGTACATGGCCACAACATCCTCTATATATATATCAACTCTTCTGTTTTCTCAAAAAGGAACAATAAATATAAAACAATGAAAGAAGAAACTCAAATCAATATACAATTTATTCTACTTCTGAGATCAAGCAAGCTACTGGGTCAAATAAAATAAAAAGCCTCTCATCAAAATTCAAATCTCATTTTTCATGAAAACTACTTAAACTGAAAAAAAAAAGAGACAAGAAATGCAATAACCCCACCCCCTCCCTCTCTGCTGCATTTAGTCAAACACTTAGAGGTCGATTGTGGAGCAGAAGAAAGCTTTACTGGTTTAGCAGGTTTGTGTTCTTCCCTGCCCCCAATTACAAAACCTTCTCAGATGAACTATTTGGGCCCACCATTTCACCAAAAAAAGCAAATGATAACTCGTGGCAAATCAATGCTTTCACTGTAAGCATGAATGATGGAGTCCTAAAACCATAGAACTAATCATAATCCACACCAATCAAAGTTAACAACAAACAGGCCAAAGCTTCAAGGCAAAGAAACAAACAGTTAAGAGGATAAAAAAGATTTGCACCAAGAAAACAGATAGTTGATTGTTTCTAAACGATTGAAGCAGTATGGTAGAAGAACACAAAGCTCATCAAGAACACATCTTTACCAAACAAAGCAACCAAAAGGAGAAGAAACGAAGCAGAATTCAGCAGAAACAAGCACCAAGAACTCTTTTTTCACCCTTTCTTTTTTAACAAAAGGATCGGAATTAATCAAAAAATATGATTCTGAAGCCAAACTCTAGAATGCATACCTGGGAGGGGAGGAGGGAGGCTGAGCGCTAATCCATGCGATGGGGGAGGAAGAACAGTGCTTAAAACCGCTGCAGTTGGCACGTACGCCACGTAATACTTTGGCGCGCCTGCACGGCAGTTAACCGTGGCCCCACGAGGCCACGAGGCCAGCGGACGGCGGAGATGCAACGGTAAGGATGCGGGTCGGAGTCGAATGGAAAAGGTCGGGTGGGTAGGAATGTCGCTGTTTACTTCCGCTGAAGGATTTGGTGTGGAGTTGCAGTCACGAAGGATCGGAGGTCGTGGAGTTTTGATAGAACCGTTTTATTTTTATTTTTATTTATTTATTTATTTCTGGCTTCAAATATTTTAAAATTTTTTAAAATCATCATAATAACTCTCTTAAAATGGAGAGCACAACTATAACTACAGCTAGCGATTAAGTAGAACGATTCTATATTGCGATGTGGATAGGAGGGTAAACAAGTTAAGCCGCTTGCGAATTATTCAAATCTCGATTTTAAAAAAAATTATTCGATTAAATTGATGAGTTGAGCTCGAGTTTGATTTCGAGCACGAAAATATTATTGAGTCGATTTCAAGTTTAACAGTATTTGATTCGTGAGTTCACGAATATATTCATTTAAAGGTTTACGAATATATTTGTTATAGAACTCACGGACATATTCGTATTAGCTTGAATTTAATTTTTAAACGAGTTATTTTTGAAGCCATTTGCAAACTATTTAATTTCATTACAAACCAAACTCGAACTTAAGAATTAAATTCGAATCGAACTCAAATCGAGCTTGAGCTTATGAATTGGTATAACGAGCTGAGCTCGAGTTTAATTTCGAGCTCAAAAATATTATCGAGTCAAACTTGAAGCTTAATAGTATTTAGTTCATAAGCTCATGAATATGTTCGTTTAGAGGCTTGTGAACGTGTTCGTTAAGAGACTCACGAATATGTTTGTTAAGAAACTCATTTATCACACACACATATATATAATTAAATATCACATGAATTATAAATATTATATATTAACGAGTCAAGTTCGAACTAAGCTCATTTAATTTTTAAACGAGTTATTTTTAAATCGAGCTTGAACCATTCGCAAACTATTTAATTTCATTACGAATCGAACTTGAGCTTAAGAAGTAAACTCGAGCTTAGGGAAAAACCAATTGTGCCAAGTTTGAACCTTTTACCATTCAATTCGATTCAACTTGGTTCAATTAGATTGATATTTTCTTCTCACCGAATTTGGAAAAGTAAATGGAGTATCAGTCAGCAGAAGAACAGTCAAGATATCTGAAGCCAATTACAGAATATGTTAGTTGATGATCATCACTTGTTACACAAAGATTTGAGAATCTTTGTAATGTAGTTTTAGTTGATCGTATCGAGTTTGTTGTTGATGCGATATATTCGGTAACTCGGTTATTCAACAACAAGAGCAAGACAAAGATTGCACATTCAGATGCCTTATGTATGTATAGTTCTAACTATTGACAAGAATTGGCATCAAGGTACTTTGCTTGCATTCAAAAGCAACTAGAACACCTGAACACCTGAATTGGTAAAGGGATAGGGAACGAGAATTCGATCGAGTCGAATGAAAAGAAGTAGGGTTTCGAGTTCCAGAGCTCACATTAGATGAACTTGCATCAAAATAATCTGCAAAGATAAGAAGCTTAAAGAGATTGTCAAAGGAAAATCTGGAAGAACAAGCATGAACACAAGCCTCAAATAAATGGCTCTCAGGAGCTTAGCTCCTTCTTGCCAAAGAAACCACAATGAAATTGGCACTATTATTTGAAGAAAAACAATTAGCTTATTTAACTTTCTCGATTTCAAAATAAGCTTGTCCTCGAGGTTGCACGGATCTTATATTGCATCTTCGATAGGTAGATTGTGCCACTGAATTGATAATTTTACTACAACTTAGTTATTCTTCTTCACAAGTTTTTTTCTTCTAAAATAGCATAAGGTTGAAGCTTAACTTCATTAAAATTCACTTCAAAAAGTTGTTGAAGAAGAAGAGGATCAGAGCTCAAATTTCAATGAGAATGATTGAAAAGCCTTTGAGTGTGCATAAATTATACTCCAGATTTATTTAATAGACCAATCAAAGAGGAAGATCATTTACCTCCAAGACATCTAGATTATTATAAAATATATATATATAATCTCCATTTTATAATATCATATATGATAATCAACATAGATAGAAAAAACATAGTAACTAAAAAAATTATTAAAACAATTATCTATTTTTATGTTAAAAATTATTTTTCACAAACAAAATACTTGACCTTCATAAAAATAAGAAAAAACAGTACAAAATATAAAAGAATTGACAAACGAAAATAAAAATTTCCATTCAAAAAATGAAAAAGGAAATATTTCATAATTTCTTTCACTGATAAAAAGTTCTAAACAGAGTTCTCAATTTCAGACCCACAGAATTATTTCAATATTGCATGAGTGAATAATAAATTACATAGAAATGAAGTATGAAAGCCATCGTCAATTTTTACCTTTACTTAAACTTTCTAAATATTTTGATAATAATGAAGCTTAATAATAACAATACTGATAATCTCATCTTTCTTTCCATTCATGATTGACTACTGTTCTACAAAGTAGCTAAAAGGTTTGCATAAGAAAAACTAAAAGCACCCACTTAGAACCATATTTTAATTTATCTTCACAAGATAGATATACTTTGTTACTCTTTCCCGTAGTGAATTAGATGCCTTGTCTAAAACAAAGTTTTGATAAATCAATCCTAAGGTTAAGATGTAAGATCCGATGGAATTCATATATATCTCTAAAATGGTATGATATTATTCACTTTGGATTCACGTTCTCATAATTTTATTTTTGGATTTTACTCAAGACCTCGTACCAATATAGATATCTCCATCTTATAATCCTAAAATCTTTTTTATGTATTTCTAATGTGGGACTTTAATTATATCCTCTACCCCTCAAATAAAGGACCACTGGGAGCCCCTCTCTAATGATCCCAACAGACCTCTTATTGGTCCGAGTCCCAATTGACCTGTCCCCTTAACGGTCCTAACGGACCCCTTACTAGGAGCCCCTCAATCATTCCTTTATGAAAATCCTCACATGACACCACATAGACTTGCGTGATACCAACGTTAGATCTCCACATGACACTACATAGATCTTGCTCTGATACCACTGTTAAATCCGATGGAATCCACATATATCTTCAAAATAGTATGATATTGTTCACTTTAAACCCACATCCTCATGGTTTTATTTTTGAGCTTTACCTAAAAAATTTTATATTAATATAGATATCTCAGTTTTAGGATCTTTTCTATATATATTTTTAATATAAAACCTTAATTATATCCCAGATACTTATTTCTCCATGGAATATGCCACATGCTTGTCTCACTTCACCTACTCTCTCATCTCCCCACTTTTCTTTACCCCTTCCAACACACTAAGCATATGCCAATATGCCTTAAAATATTCTCAACCCTTTCTGATCACCAAAGTATTGTCTTTTTTATGTATAAAAATTAGAAGAAGAAGAAAAAAAACATATGCTGAGTTTTTTCTGAAGCAGGAGTTGCAGGAGAGGATTAAGAGAGTGACGATATCTTAAACACGGGGAGCAATGCATAAAATAATAAGAAGGAACCCATAACATAATTTGGGGATTGGGTTGGTAGTGCAACAATGATCCTCTAGTGGAATGGATCGTTGTTGATGGATGTAGGTGTGTATTCGGGGTTGAATATGGGATCCGAAACCCATCAGAAGTCAGATCCAATACCTCCTCGAGGTCCCCACTGTAGCCTAAAGACATCTTCAAAAGGATGCAATCAAACGGATGAGATTAGTTCTCAGCCGTCGGATGAGATTTAATCTCGATTGTTGGATGAGATTAGTTCTCCACCGTAGGATGAGTTAATGGATGAGATCAGCTTGTATCCGTGGGATCAGATCAAGTTGCATCCATTGGATCAAAATAAATAAAGAGAAATAGAAGAGAATAGATTAGAACCGTTGGATGAGATTAAGTCGCGTCCGATGGACAAGATCTCTCCGGTTCGGTTTTAATTCTCTTTGGAAGGAAGAACCGGTTCACGAGGTGAACCAGACATGGTTCAAATAGACCACACGCCCAAGCCATCAAATTGCAGCCGTTGGATCGGAGCAATCAAGTTATATTAAAGAAAATTATATCGTAACCGTTAGATGAGATTAAGTTGCATCCGATGGATGAGATCTCTTCGGTTCAGTTTTATTTTCTTTTTAATATAGAATTAATTCAAAGAATTAATTAAAGTGGCCGGCCATAATAGATAAGGTTGGAATAATTTTATTAAAAATAATTCCAAAAAGATCTAACGGTTGGAAACCAAGTAATCTAATCCAAGAGCCTAGATTTAAGATGTTTCTATAATTTGAAATTGGTTCATTGAATTAATCCAAATTGGAATAATTCTTAAAGAATTGGCAAAGGAGGCTTGGTCTTGGGCGTAAGACTATAAATGAAGGAGAGGGGGTGGGCGGCAGAATAATAGAGATTCAAGAGAGGAGAAGTTATACCGAAACGATTTCGGATATCCCTCCTTCTCTTCTAGTTGCCGCCAGCCCTAACCCCTTCCCCTCTCTCTTTTTCTTCTTCTTCTTCCACCGCCCTTCTTCTTCTTCTCTTGAGGTGGCCGAACCTCCTTGTCCAAGGTGGTGGCCGGATCCTAAGCAAGGGAACGAGACAAGGCGAAGTTGCAGCGAGAAGAAGAGACGTGATCCAAGGCTTCATCATCCAGAGGTTGCAGTTCCTTTGGTCCTGGAGGATCGTTGTCCACCCAACGTCCAGGAAGAAGAAAGGAATACAGCGGAAGGCAGCGAGGTTGTTTACAAAGGTTCAGGTAAAATTTTATTTCCGCAGTTTTTAATTTTACTAGAACTAGTATTATAAACCGTAGATAATAATTTAGGAATCGACGATCCTGAAGGATCGATTGACTTGGTCTTTTGTAGACTTTGTCAATTGATCCAGGCGGGATAGAAATTTTTATCCGGTGGGGTTCTATGCTTTTCGGAGCGGATAGAATCCGGAATGCAGGACGGAGATCCAGATCGCCAACAGTATGTCCGTCAATTAAATGAGTTACTGACAACTCGAATTTAATCAACTTCTAATACAAGAGTAGTACCACTCAACCTTATTATCATGCGGACAAGGTCCACCTGCAGGGTTTACATGATAATCCTTATGAGCTCCTCAAGGGGACATCATCAGCCTAGATTATAGGACACAGTTTTCTTCTATAATCAACAACACACCATGTACATAATACTACTTCCCAACACATCGGGCCTTTTGATCTATCGTTCTAAATCTCACCCTTTGATGAATCAAAGAAGTATATACTAAGTACATGTGTTTGTTATTATATCAGGATTAAGAGCATGTACATCTATAGTAACAGAGGTTTAGTTCGATTATATAGTCAGTATAAATCGAACAATCCTCAGATGGTCCTGCTCAATACACACTTAGTGTACTAGTGTAATTCTATAGTCAAGACAGACTAAGACCAAATTACACTACAACTACTCCAATTGTTTGTCCAATCCATCTTGGTTGTGAACACTGTTTATAATCTATAAGGAACTGATAACATGGTCTTCTGTGTGTGACTCCACACACCATGTTTATCTACAATATAGATTAAATGGACACTTGCATGAAAACTAAATGCAAACATTGACCAAATGTAATTCTCATTTTAGAATGTTTATTTACATAGCTAGGATTCTGGTATACATCCCAACAATCTCCCACTTATACTAGAAGACTATGCTGCCTCATATGCTGCCATACATCTGATTCCCATCCCCTCCACATGTCGATCAAAAGCTCTTCACCGGAAGGGCCTTGTGAAAGGGTCTGCCAGGTTATCCTCTGATGCAATCTTGACCACAGCGACTTCTCCCTGTTTGACAATATCTCGTATCAGGTGGTACTTTCGCTCAATGTGTTTACTTGCCTTATGGGCTCGTGGTTCCTTCGAGTTTGCACCACTCACAATAAATTATGATAGTCGACTGTTATCACAATAAATTGTGATAGTCTTGGGCAATACCAGGAATAACCCACACATCTAAGTCCATCAAGAAGTTCTTTGATATATGCTAACCATGCCCACGGCAAAGCAGATAATTGATAGGCCCCCGCAAGTATACGGGTGTCGTCAAGTAATAAAAAGATATCGATCCACAGATCCATAGGACCGTGGAATTACTTACTAGATTTAGCACAAAAAGGTGGGAGAGAAAATGAGCATGAGTTGTTGTGGGGGAGAAGGGAGCACTCTAGAGTACTTAATCCTAAATTCGGAGAAAGGAAACGACTGTGACAATGGATGTGAAGCGATCCTAGGACTTCGGACTCCTCAGAGTATTGATTGATTGACTTGGATCCTCTACCTTTCCTCAATAATTGTACAATTGTAGGGACGCTAACCAATATATCCAATTAGACCTCGTCAGGTATCCTCGGAATAAATCATTGGTGTTCTTACGTCATCATTGTTAGATCAAGGTGATTCTAGATAGCCCGGTTCAAGGCTTTCCTGTGTCACTCAGGCGCCCCGGAATGCTACTAAAATCCTATCCCCTGTCACAGGATATCTTTTTTACGGACCTCTCTCCAACAATGAATAACCGCTAACTATCCCTCATAGAAACTAATTATGATTTAAGAAACCCCTCGGAAACTCGCCCGGTTCAAGGCTTTCTTCCTGTCACGAAGCGCCCCGGTGTACGACCTAATGATTCCTCAAATCACAATTAATCTCTACCCTCATAGATTCATACACAAGCATTTCATCATTCACAACACAAGCATAAATCCACAAGGCAATAGACAATCAAATCATAGGAAATGGTAGATTAACAAATCCAAGTTACAATCATCCAAATACACCTGATTTATCCTACATCCTAGAATCTAGGGAACTACTCCATGACGGAGAGAGCACAATACAAAGAAGAATAAAGAGAATACATCCTATTTCGAAGAATACACAAGAAATGCAGTAAAATAGGACTTATCAATGGTTTTCTTCTTCCTCGGACTGTGAACTCTTCGTAGATGAGATGAAGATGGGATGGAGCAGCCGGATCGGTGGATGGATCGTCGAATCTCGCTCCGGAATAGGCTTCGGTGGCTCAAGAATAGCTCCGGTGGCTCTCCAAAGGTCTCCCCCCTTTGCTAGGGTCCCAAAAATATCTATTTATAGCTGCAGCCCGAGGTCAGACACGCCCCCGTCCACACTGTGCCTGGGAGGCACGGATGTATACTAGGAAAAGACTGACCTCTTTTGTATATAAACATTTATGAACACGGCCGTGCCTTGTGAGGCACGGCCAAAGTATCATGTTTTGGTGAGGCACTGTTATGAAGTATACTGAAAAGACTAGCTCTTTTGTATATAAACATTTATGAAATAAAATCAGTGTATTTTGCAATAAAGTCCTCTTAATTTACATTGTAGATAACTTGGTGTCTGTGAGACACAGAAGACCATGATTATCGGTCCCTTGTGAATTATAAACTAAGGCTCACAACCAAGATGACTTTGGACAACCCATCGGGAACGGTTGTAGTGTAATTCGGTGACTGTCTGTCTTGACTGTAGAATTACACTAGTGCACTTTGTGTGTATTGAGTAGGACCATTGAGGTTGTTCGATTTACACTGACTCGCAAATTGAACAAGACCTCTGTTATTATAATTATGCACTCTTAAACCCGATGTAATAAATGGGCACCTATACTTAGTAATTATTGCTTTGATTTACCAAAGGGTGAGATCTTTCCGTCAGATCAAATATTCTCGGTAAGTTGGGTGATGTTGCTATCTATACGGTGTGTCATTAATTATAGAAGGAATTTGTGTCCCAGTAGGGCTGATGATGTCCCCTTGGAGAGCTCATAAGGATTGTCAAGTCAAATCTTGCAAGTGGACTTGGTCCGACTGACAATAAGGTTGAGTGGTACTATTCAAGGTCTTAGATGTCGATTATTGAGTTGTAAGTGAACTCAGATAATTGACGGACATACGATATCTTAAACACGGGGAGCTGTAACGCCCGCCCTTACCAGAGCCTTGACGGTACGTTTCAGGATCTTTCTAATTTGGAACGAGTATTTCGAAGCATATGTTAACATGACATCCACAACTCTGTAAAAGGTTGCTCATATCCATAGGCACAGATATACACACATCAATCCTAATCCCCCAAGTCCTTAAACTCTTTTCTCATGCAAAATCCTAACTTGAGGGTCGGATTGGTTTGCCAAAACATTCACTTCCAACGTTATTCTAACTCTCTTTTTAAATATTTTTTATATTCCTTTATCTTTTCTGACGATTATCTTCGAAGAATATGCACGTCAGCGATTTATTGGTCGGTAACTTGATCATCCACGATATCTAATCAATTTACAAAAGAGGATGTCTATTTTATTTTTACCCAAATTTATAATGAAACTCTATTTTAATATTTTTAAATATTAGATGTTATTTTAATAATAGTAAGGGGGCGCTTGGTATACATTCGGTAATGGGAATGATAATAATTTTAATTGAGGAGTTAATGACAATGGGAATGATTCACCGACCGCTATGAACTAGCAACGGTTGCAAGTTCACGGCATCGCCACTAATTCATTAACTTGGATCGCCACTAATTTATAGGACCTAATTTTAAATTTATTTAATCATTCATTAAAATTTCACTTGAGTATTAACACATCTATCTCTAAAATTAATTAGACTTTGCTCAAAATTATCATGTGTGATTGCTAAAGCTCGTTATTTACTTATACCCTACGGATGTGATGTAATAGTAAAGTACTCAGAACCGACCGAGTGGAGCCGCTAAGGTGATGAATTCCAACTTTTTTTACAAAAAAGTACTCAGAATAACAACAATAAAAGAATCAAAATTTGAACATCAAATGAGACGATTTATTCCATAGGTGACTTTAAAATTAATTAGGCTTTGCAGAATCTGGATTATCAAATTAATAATAATAATATTTATTAATTATATATTATATAGGTCTTCGAAACATAATTGAGTTGATTACTACAAGACAGACTTACTGAAATGAATAAATATTAAATTCTGGTGAAATTGAGATAATATCATCTCCGTAGTGGTCAACTGTAATTTTTCCATTTATCTCCTTGTAGATGGGATTAATCGTATGAAATTATTGAAATGATAGATTTTATTTTTGTTGAAGTTAATTATACGTAACATCTTCTTTAGATTCATTTTTTGGGCCCAGATTAGGAGCCCAGCCCAAACTTCTAATTGATCCTTTACTATAAAACCCTCTGGTCTCTGCTTGTCTTAGACGGTAAACCCTAGTCGAGCTTACTGGTCTCGCCATGGTGCAAGCTGCTCTCCGCCTCCGCCGGGCCGTCGCCTTCTCGTCCTCCTTGATGAGAGGTCCTCGCTCTTTCTCATCCGTATCTGCTTCTCGTCCTCTTCCGACGGTTCTCTACTCCTCCACCGCATCTCCAGCCCCTTTCGCGAACTCGAGCCTCCGACCGGACTACCTCTTCGCGCAGCGTCGCTTCTTTCGTTCGTCGATGGCTCTTGGAACCAGCCATCCTGGAGGAGGAATGGACAGCAAGATCTCGCCGGACGAGATTCTCTTTGAGGGATGCGACTACAACCACTGGCTGATCACTATGGATTTCCCAAAGGACCCCGCCCCAACTCGCGATGAGATGATCGAGACATACGTCCAAACGCTGGCCAAGGTTGTCGGAAGGTAAAAAAAAAAAATCAATCCTCAAAAATGGAAATAAAAGATTTATTCGAATATGCTTAATGTTGTTCTTCATTATTTTTTTATGCTCAAATTGCCAACATGAATCATGTAAGATCGTGTAGGAGTTGAAAGACAATGTTGTGACCTTGAAGAGTGGATTACTATGTCGGTATATGCTTTCATTTGATTCGCATCATCTTAGGCGAAGGAAAACGATGAAGAAATCGTGACCTTCTGCTAAGAATCTTGGTTGGTATGTTAGGTAGGATATTTAGGTTGGTTATTTAGAGATAATGGAATTGACATGATTATATACTTCTATACGAGTGAAAATTTGACAAAGGAGTAGATTAGAGGATAGTTTTTAAGAGCGCCTGCTTTCTATGATATCCAAATTAATTGAAGAGAAGCTTCAAGCAGTGCCAATGTGCATCCACATGTGGATGATATAGTACAACTGTGCCTGATTTTCTACGGCTTTGATGATCCCACTATGATACACTAACTTTACAATTGTTTAATAAAAATAGTAGTCTACCTAATAAAAACTATCATCTCTTTTGAGTTTATTAAGTCTACATGTTTCCATCTGTTCTTGTTTTAAAAAAAACTTAAGAAGATTTCACTTCATTACATTTTGGTTGATATATATATATATATCTCTATTCATACAAATTTACTGTGATTGTTTTTACTTTTGTGTTTTGTTGGGGTGGATATGCTGATAAAAAAAAGTGTTAATTGGTCGTTCTTTGCAGCGTGGAGGAAGCTAAGAAGAGAATGTATGCCTGTAGCACCACGACTTATCATGGTTTTCAGGCTGTAATGACAGAAGAAATGTCGGAGAAGTTTAGAGGTATGATTGTGTTTTTGGAGCATTCCCGTTTAACTTCTTATTGGAGATGTTCATATTAGTTTATAACCTATATTTAATTTGACTGAATTAGGTTTGCCTGGTGTTGTCTTCATTTTGCCTGACTCATATATTGATCCTGTCAATAAGGAATATGGAGGTTTGTACAATTTTCTTTCCTAGCTGTTTTCAATATGGTTGAGACTTTTGCATTAATAGATATGGGTGAACTAAGTTATGTGTTATGCACTTTTTTATACACGTTACCAATTTTCAGAGTTCATTATGGTTTAACAATGTTTCGGATTTGCATTTGTTTGTACTGACTATTCTGTATTTTCTTTAACCTGAAAAAAAAATCAGGCGACAAGTATGATAATGGTGTTATTACTCCAAGGCCTCCTCCAATTCAATATGGAAGGCAAGGTAGAGTACGGAATCAAAATAGAAGTGAACGACCAAATTATAACAGGCCACCGCCACAAGGAAATCCGCCAAGTGGGCAACAGGGTTCATTTCAAGGCGATGGATGGAACAATGCCCCCCGGCAGAGTTATAATCCATCTGGACAATATGGAAGGGGTTATGAGACTCCTGGTACTGGAAATTTTATTCCGAGGAATGGCTTTGGACAAGGAGAACAACCAAACTATGCACAATCAGCAGTAAGAGAAGGTAATCAAGGAGGGTTTAGGGATGCAACACCTCCTCCATATCAGAGAAATTTTGGCCAAGGAGATCGTGCAAATTATGTCCCTTCGGAGCAGAGGAACTTCATACGCGGTGCTGGAGGACCTGGAGGCGAAAATGCACACAGAAGCTCTTCTGGTTATGGTGATAATAGTCAAGGATCAGGTTATGGTTTTAATCAAGAATATAGGCAGGGAGGAGTGCCTGGTAGTCATTTGGATTACAGACAAGGTGTGAATCCTGGTTTTGGTGGAGAAAACAATGGAGGAGCTGGTTTTGATGGTGATTACAAACAAGGATCGGCTTCAGCCTATGAACAAAATTATCCTGCGCCAAATCAGCAAGGTTCCTGGCAGGTATTCCATCCTACTTTTTAGTTTGCTTGCTCATTTATCTGCTTTATTAAGAATAATCCAACGACAGTTGAGCCTAGAGCATAGGATATCTGACTGAAAATTGAAGCAACTCCAACCTTCTTTGAGTTCCTGTTATTTGAGTTTTATTTAGCAAATCAACTCTCAATTAGCAGTGTGTAATCTCATCCCTAACTGCTGTACCTCTCAATAAACCTAACTCTTTCTTTAACTTAACTCACTCTCAATGGTCTGGGATTAAGCCTTAAAAACGTCAATATTGGAAGGTTTATCAGATCTGCTCGTATGGGGAAACTCTTGTAACTATATTTAGCTTGTTTTTGAAATCTTATGGGGCATGGCTTGTATGTTGATGCTTGATGATCATAAATTCCTAATTTGCACTGCATTTGCAAGCCAAAATGTAGTTGTATCTTTGTGCAAAATCATTTTTCTGGATGGTTTTGGATTGATTAATTTTCTTTTTCCAAACAGGGGAGGCAGTAAAGAGGTGGAAGCTATTCAGATTGTGTAGCTAGGTTTTGCAGGTTTAAGGTGCCTACCACCACTTCATGACCTTTCTCTAATCTGTATTTCAGTATCAGAGATCTCTAGTCCTACAACACAACTACAAGGCTTCTCCCCTTTCATGTAAGTTGTCGACTTTTATTCTTAGTTGTGGTTGTGTGCTTGCTTTTCGTGCTCGAAACACTTTGAAAGGAAGAATGAGAGTTTAGAGATTGAAGATAACTTCAATCCATATATGAGTTTGATATCCCACCCATTCAAAGTTTGATATCCCACTCAAAGTTTATTATGGAAGAGACATCTTATTTTATAAAAAAAAAATGATAAATCCTAGGCGCATTGATTCAATCTCTGAGAATAACCGGTCCGGTTTCATAGAAATTTTCCACCGGTCATCAGGGTAAATTGGGAAGCGCACGCAGCGGTCAATTTAGATGTTCAGCATTCTTTTGATTGCGATCTTCATTTGAAATTTTTTCTTGCAAATATATCGTAGTTGGGGATCGAACCGTCGATGCCTAAGTGACAATCTAGATGTTCTATTACGGTACCATGGTCCCGAGGACATCTTATTTTATGGTGTGATGGCAAGAGGTGAGATGGACTCACGTAATGAGGATTTAAATTTCATTTAGAATAAAATACGCTATAAGATTTTGAAAATTTTATAATGTTGGGTTATCTATCAAGATTCATTCATCCTTTTTTATTTATGGTCGGTAGTAAATTTTTTGTCGGTAGTAAATTTTTGTGAGGATGAGTCGGTTGTTTTTAAAAAATTATGGAAGAGTGAGATCTTAAAGAAAAGAAGAAAGAAATTGGATGCATTTCAAAAGTAATAATTAATTATTTAAAATATCACATAAAATAGTTAAACATTAACTTGCCATCATGTAAATAAGGCTTTGATTTTTTAATCACTCTTAACCCTCAAGTCCATTACAGTTCACCGCTGATTATGGATTAAATTTATATTTTACTATAATTACAGTTGTAATTAGACTTTATATTTTAATTTAAAAAATTATAAGTAAAAATATTTATATTTTTTTGAAAATGATTTAAATTTGAGAATTAACTGAGGAGTTAATGTAAAAAAATTAAAATGGATTAGTATTCTGGTAATTGTAATCCGGAATGTTAAAAAAAAATATACAGTTAATACACTACAGTTTGTTTAGCTACTTTAATGGGCCCATTGGCGATTATCGATTAAATTAAAATTGATAAAAAATAAGTAATTAATTCAGTTGTAGTTGAATTAGAAATGATTTTTTAATTAGTATTAGATATTCCGTTTTTGTCGATTAATTTTGAGAATGATCAATTTAGTGGTGGTTAATCTTTGTATTTTTCTTATTCGTTATTCACTTTGGAGAGAAATCACTTGTTATGATTGAGTTGGTTATTGTAGGACAGATTTATTATAGTAGACAAGGATCGAATGTCGATGAAGTTGAAATAATGTCTTCTTCGTAAACTATAGTTATATCTTTTTACAGATAATCATAAAATCGACTATATGAAATTATTAGGATAACAAATTCTATTTCGTGCGGCAGTGTTGAAGAGAAATCACCAACCGTTAAGAGATTGTTTGAACTTTGAATTAAGATTATAGGAATCTATCTCTTAGGATAGGATCTTACCATTATGTTGCCCGGGACTTGAATTAGAAATGATTGCCTCTCAGAACATAACTGAGTTGATTACTACGAAATAGAATTGTATAAGAGGGTAAGGGTTCAAATCTTCGATGAAGTCAAGCAATACCTTCTTCCGTTGTGATCAATTACAATTTTTTGATTTATCTCCTCATAAATAGTCGTAGGATACCGTGTGGAGTTGTTGGATGGTAGATTCTACCTTTTATGATTTATCTCCTCACAAATGGTCGTAGGATACCGTGTGGAGTTGTTGGATGGTAGATTCTACCTTTTATGATTTATTTCTTCACAAATGGTCGTAGGATACCGTGTGGAGTCATGGTAGATTCTACCTTTTATGATTTATCTCTTCACAAATGGTCGTAGGATACCGTGTGGAGTTGTTGGATGGTAGATTCTACCTTTTATAGAAGAAATGATTGATTAATAATAAATCAATTTTATCATGAAAATAAAAAAATTAATTAATTCTGTTGGATAGTTAGATTTTAAAGTTTTTAAAAAACTAATCTTTTACTGATTTTTAAATTTTACTGATTTTTAAATTTTAATTAATCGATTCAATCTATTAATTCGATTTAACTGCACGGTATCGGGGTGGCTTTTGGCTCTCGTCGCTTTCTCGTCGCCGCCGCTCCAAATCAAACGGAGGGAGATGGGCTTTCTGCTCCATGCGCTCCGTCGTTCCCATCCCCTGCTCCGATCCCGGTTCTCTAACCCTACCCCCACCGGCGTCCGGTGGATCTGCTCGTCCTCCGCGCTCCGAAAGCCGCAATCTGCCGCGACCGACACCTACGACCCGGCTGACCTGCCGCCTAGGGCCCCCGTTGGCGGCGCCAGGTTCCACATCGACAACCCCGAAGACGTCATGGAGGTCTTCGTCGACGGGTACCCCGTCAAGATCCCCAAGGGGATGACCGTCCTCCAAGCCTGCGAGGTCGCCGGCGTCGACATCCCTCGGTTTTGCTATCACAGTCGACTCTCCATCGCGGGAAACTGCCGCATGTGCCTCGTTGAGGTCGAGAAGTCCCCCAAGCCCGTCGCTTCCTGCGCCATGCCCGCACTCCCAGGTCTGTTTTGGATCGAAAAAAAGTTACTTTTTTTGTTCGTCGCAGATCGGATCATCTCATCTGTTGATGATCTCGTGTGTTATAGGGATGAAAATTAAGACGAACACGCCGGTGGCAAAGAAGGCTAGAGAAGGGGTGATGGAGTTCCTGTTGATGAACCACCCACTGGACTGCCCGATCTGCGATCAGGGAGGCGAATGTGACCTTCAGGATCAGTCGATGGCGTTTGGAGCGGACCGTGGACGATTCACAGAGATGAAGAGGTCGGTGGTTGATAAGAATCTGGGGCCTCTTGTAAAGACAGTGATGACCCGATGCATCCAATGCACAAGGTAATTCTTTTTCCGAAAGAACTCCACTTGCATAAGGTGTCTTTAGCTGAAATAAGCAAACAGATTCAAATAAATAATTTTCTAATTTCAATTACAGTGAACAGAGATTGAGGACAGAACTTCAGTATTTTCATTTATAGTATTTTTGTCATAATACATGTCTCTCTTGTGTTGAATTTGTCCTAATACTTGTAGTAGGTATGATTTTGTATTGTGAACAGCTACATTGTTACTAAATCACAATGCTTTATATGATTTTAGCAAGCTATGATAAATTGTGCAATATGCCTGGATTATTTGACAGATGTGTCAGATTTGCTAGTGAGGTGGCTGGTGTTCAGGACCTAGGAATGTTAGGTCGTGGTAGTGGGGAGGAAATAGGAACTTACGTTGAGAGACTCATGACAAGCGAGCTCTCAGGCAATGTGATAGATATCTGCCCTGTTGGAGCTCTGACTTCTAAACCTTTTGCTTTTAAAGCAAGAAACTGGGAGTTAAAGGGTACAGAGACTATTGATGTTACTGATGCAGTTGGATCAAACATAAGAATTGATAGTAGAGGCCCAGAAGTTATGCGAATTGTGCCACGTCTGAATGAGGTCCGCTATTTCTCTCTTTTATGATACATGTTTTATTCTGTTGAATTTCTTATTTATATATGGGATGTTTATTTTATTGTGCTACATCTGTAATTGTGCTCCTCTTTATTCTACTGCTATATTACTGATTAAGTATTGAATATAATTCAGCGGTATAATACATTATAAGCTCTGCTTTCTATGTTTTGATGTTGCTACTATAACCACTTTCTGAACTTGATATCTTAGATGCTTTTTTCCATGTAAAAAATGATTTCTAATATCAGCTCACATCTTGTAATGCTGCATATAAATACAATTTATTATTATTAGATATTTCTCTGCTCAGGTAGTTCAATTAGGATCTTTTTAACATCATAAACTTGAATGCCTTACTGTAAGAATGGTAATGGCCATAACTCTATTAACAAAATGCTCGGTCTTGATTATCATCCTTATTATAGAGCAGCTTAATCTTCACTCTTCAGGAACCTTTCTACTCTTGTTTTGTCACTGTATGACTAAGTTGTTTCCTGTTGTTGGAGATTACGTGTCTGTAGGTATCTTTTGTATGTTTGATATCCTAAGGTAAGTGAATTTCCAATCAGCTAAGGCAGGTTAGCTGTTACACCTCGGTTTTTTTTAGTCCAACTTATTTGTGTAGGGAGTCGGATTACAACTTACCTTGTACTTTTACATAGTATGTTATAGGAGAATAGAGATTTCAAGATTGTATGCTTTGAGTCGATAGTCATTGTAATTTGTGTAGATCAGTAATTTGCTGCTACAAGAAAGGACCAAAAGATTCAACAAAATTTTCTTCTATTGTGGTATTATAGTCATAGATGGGGTTGAAGGATTCACTTTTATTTTATTTTTGCAGTGGGAAACATTCAGTTAGGAAAATTGCAAAAAAAAAAAAAATCCAATGAAAATTGAAGAAGTTTATTTTCTTTGGTACTCTTTTGCTCACTTTAGGCCACTTTTTTTTTCAGGATTATGAAATTGCTGAAAAGCATAGTTTCCTCGTATAATTCTGGTAGAAAACTATGCATTGGGAATGCAAAGCTCAAGTTACGTAGTTGTGAATTTGCAGAATGTTTTGAAGTTTGTACCACAGGATGCTTTTGATTTATTTCTGGTTTTCATAATTTTCTGGAGGACATACTGGTTTACAGGAAACATAGTAGGTAAAACATAAGAAAAATTCTCATCTATTGTAAATGATAAAGTGGAGGCTAACACAATCCTGTGAAGGCCATTTTCTCTTCAAAATAAAACTTTCCAGATCTTGAAAATCACAAAGGAAGGTAAATAGAAATGCTAAGTCAGGATGGAAAGTGGTTACTCAATTCCATGAATAGAACTAGTTTTTGATTATGTTCAGATTTTTACTGTCATTAAAAAAATTCTGTGAACTAGAGTTATATTTTCTGAATATTGGTTTTGAAATTCATTCATTTGTATACTGAATCGCCTAATTCTTAAGAATGTCTCTTAATAGTTTATAATCAGCAAACACAACCTTGAACCTTAAATTTGCTAAATAATTGAAAAATGGCAATAAAAGGCCAACAACTGATACACTGCCTTTTTGCGAACCCAAATTATTTGTAGACTAATTGAATTTCCACTGGTTACGCTTTTAGTGGAAGAAGCATGATGTGATTAACCATTGAACTCTATGCAGGTTCTTACTTAAATTTAATATCTCAAGTCTTCCTACTAGTAAGTAATAGCAACACTCTAGTGGTTGATCAGTTACCCCTTGATGTCTTCTTGTTTCATCCATTAGAACAGTCTCCCTTTGATTTGCTGTTGGCTGACAATAACTCCTACATCAATAGATATTCATATAATTCCTTTATTTTAATCTGCATTTTCTTTCATATATTTATATACATTTATCTTCATCAAGATCTCTCTTGCTAAACCAAGTTCCAATATTTGTCTCCGACAACTAAATGCTTTTTCTCTAAAAATTACTCCTTATCAATTATGACTTGTCTTGGAGGATAGCTTTTAGATGGATGGTTCAAGTCTCTTGGTTGGAACTTACTGGGTCATGGCTGGTGACTCTACTTCAACAGAAATTATCTCAGAGTTTGTCTTGTAATAATTTCCAGTTCCTCATTTTATAGGATATTAATGAGGAGTGGATATCAGACAAAACACGTTTCTGTTATGATGGTCTCAAAAGGCAAAGGTTAAATGATCCTATGATTCGTGGTGCTGATGGACGATTCAAGGCAGTGTCTTGGCGAGATGCACTTGCAGTGGTTGCTGAAGTCATCCAACAAGTTAAACCTGCTGAAATTGTTGGAATTGCGGGTCAACTTTCTGATGCAGAATCTATGATGACACTGAAAGACTTTTTGAACAGATTGGGATCAGAGAATGTGGCATGTGAAGGAAATGGTGTGAATCCTAATGCAGATTTACGTCCTACTTACCTTATGAACACACATATTGCTGGTCTTGAGAATGCTGATGCTTTCCTGTTGGTTGGCACCCAGGTAATTTACTTTTATTTCAAAAAGAAGTTAGAGATGAGTGTTTTTCAATTTATGATCTGCTACAGCTGTCTCATTTAACCTCAGATGAGTATTCATTGGTCTACACTGGTGGAACTTGATATCTTTAATAAATCTATATGTAGATTTATAATGCTCTGATTCTTAGTTCTCATAAACTCTTTTATTATTAAGATCCTTATTGCTTGGTAGTAACTTGCTGCATTTTCAGAAATGATAAAATTTTGATTTGTGATTGATGTGATGATGGGCCTGGGATAATTCAAAGTATATGATCAGTTGAAAACATTGAAGTGGTACTGCAGTAGATGCTAAAAGAAGACACAGTAACATGGTATGAAACCACTAGGTTCGAAGATGAATTATTTGACACTTTGAATCAATTATAATTAGGGACAACCTGAAGAGAGGTCAAATAAAATTCTACATGATACAATTAAAAGAGATTTAAAAAGTCTTTGATTTTGGTAATACTGTAAGGTTCTATGTTATTTTAAGATCTTTCAAGTCAACCTCAAGTAATTGGGACAAACAGTTTTAATACTGCTATTGCAACATCAACATAGGGTTTAGGGTTTAGGTTGTTTTAGAAACATCTTATAAGGCCCCATATAAGTCTGCATATGCATATACACTTGGTGACAAACATGTGCCATATGACTGCATTTGAATATGCTTTTGCATATCGATTTAGTCTTCAATTACTTATCCAGCTCAAGCTAGTTTGTTAGTTCATCACTAATATATTTGGGAATAAAGTAGACGAGACATAGGGCATCAAATTGATCATGTTTAGTTTTCTCCCAATATGAAGAAAGGTATAGTAGGCGGATTCCACCTTTTGAGAAGAAAAAGGTATAGTAAGTATAATAGAATCTTTGTTGATTTAAAGCAATGTTTTTGGCATATAAATGTTAGGTGTCGATTGGATTTTGGTTAATCAAGAAACATGTACTATGGTGAAGAAGAGACTAGGATTTCAACTCAATAGCCTTTTACTGGAATGAGAAGAAAGAAAATAAGGAGGATAGCAAAGCTAGTTATTCTACTTATATCCTCCCTATTTTTTGTCCTCTCAGGTCTCTTTGAGTAAACAGTCCCTTGTTTTGTCGAATCTGGTTCGCTCAGAGTTTATATGTCTGCTTGACTCATGTAGATGCTACAGTTTCCATCAAGTTTTTTTTTTTTATTATTTTATCTATGTTCTCATCATTATTGTTTCTATTTGTTTCTCTCAAGTGCAAAAATACATCTGTATCAGAATATTTGATATTGTTTGCATTCTAATCAACTTTGTCTAAATTTCCATTGCTTTTGAAGAAAAGATTAACTTTGATTCTCAATTTGTATAATTGCAGCCTAGAGTAGAAGCCCCATTGATAAATGCAAGAATCAGAAAGACTGTAAGAGCAAATCAAGCTAAAGTGGCCTATATTGGTCCTCCATCTGACTTCAACTATGATCACCAACATATCGGCACATGTCCGAAAACACTCCTCGAGATCGCGGAGGGCCGCCACCCTTTCTGCTCCACTCTGAAATCTGCAAAGAACCCAGTTATTATAGTTGGTGCTGGAATTTTCAAGCGCAAAGACAAGGATGCCATTTTTTCTAAAGTTGAGTCGATAGCGAAGACTTTTAATGTTATCAGACAAGACTGGAATGGCTTCAATGTCTTGCTGCTCAATGCCGCCCAAGCTGCTGCCCTCGACCTTGGTCTCGTAGGCAGCCCCTCGGAGAGCATCCGATCTGCCAAGTTTCTCTACCTGATGGGGGCCGACGATGTGAACTTGGAAACACTCCCAGACGATGCATTTGTAGTTTACCAGGGTCATCACGGCGATAGAAGTGTTTACAGAGCTAATGTTGTTTTACCTGCTGCTGCATTCAGTGAGAAAGAAGGGACACATGAGAACACTGAGGGTTGTGCCCAATGGACAGTTCCGGCAGTCCCCACTGTTGGCGACGCAAGAGATGATTGGAAGATCATCAGGGCACTCTCCGAGGTGGCTGGCGTCCGTCTGCCTTACGATAACCTTCGAGGCATCCGTGCTCGGATAAGGACGGTGGCACCAAATCTGCTGCTGGTGGACGAGAGAGAGCCATCCACTCTCTCTTTTGACATCAAACCAGACTGCAAGGATCAGTTGAGCCTTGAGCCATTCACAGCTGCTATCGATAACTTCTACATGACTAATTCGATAACCCGGGCCTCGAAGATAATGGCTCAATGTAGTTCAGTACTGTTAAAGAAATGAGATTTTTCTCGATGACACCTTCTATCGGTGTTGGTATGATTTATTTTTGATCCTTGTTGGTTGAATCTGAGAATCTGTCGAAGTTAAGATTGGTGTGTTGTAACTGCCATACTCTTTTGCTCATCAACGGCTGGAATTATGTCATTTTTTTTCTTTGATATTAGAAAATCAAAGTGAATTTTTCAACATGAATGATTTTATTATAAAGTAGAATAAGATTGTATATAATAAATTTTTCTTCAAAATTTTGTATTGATAAGAGTTTCATATACTAGATTATCTTTCAGATGATTTTATTATATGAAAAATGATAAATTACGTGAAAAATGTAATATAAAATTCAACATGACACACTTAACTATATGGATATGGACTCCACTATATGAATGTAAGATCCACGGCATGAAGTTATATTGAATTTCATATTACATTTTTCATATAGTGTATCATTGCTCTTATTATATTTCTAATTTGGATAACTATCATTTTGTCGAATATTCACAGATCTTTACCAAATGACATTGCTTGTAACTTAAGTTTTGTGATCAAGGGTGCCCTAAGCTTGATTTGCATTCTAATGCTGTGCTTACTCTCAGCGAATTGGGAGAGAAACAAAGAAAATCTCATATGTCAAGGGGTTTTTTTTTGTTTCCCGCGTCGAAATTAGGGTTGTAAGACCAATGATATTCGATTCGATACATTTTATTTATGTTTATTCGGTTGTAAAAGAATATATTGAACACTTATAAAATTTATAAATAATTTATGAACATAAAATTTAATTGCTAAAAACTATATATGAAAAATATTTGTTAACAATTATATAAATTTATTTAATACTCACAATATGTTATAATTTTGATCTCCCATGCGATCAAATTTACACTACAGTTCGCGACTTTAGCATGGCTGAGATTTTTCACCAACGTGACAAGCGATTCCGCAAAATAAAAATCTCTAAAATCGCAATCCTAACCCTAAACCCCCGATCCCGATCTATCTGTCGTCGCCTCTCCCTCTCATCGCTCCCCGTCCCGATAATATCTCTCTGCTCTGGGTCATCACTGTCGATCTCGTCGACAACCCTTCCCGACGAGATATCTCTACTCTGCGTCGTTGCCGCCGTCGCCTCTCCCCGTCTTGGGAGAGTTCGTCGTCGTCGTTGCCTCTCCCTGTCCCGAAAGAGCTCATCGCCTCCCTATCCCGATCGCCACCCTCACTCACTCTTCGCCTCCTTCCCCATCAATGGCGGCTTCTTTGATATCATCAGGATGGAGAGCGACAAGAGGGAGAGGCGACGCGGGGGGGGGGGGGATTAGGGTTACGATCGCAATTTTGAAGATTTTTGTTTTGCGGAATCACTTATCGACGAGAAATCCCAACCACATCAAAATTATATATATATATATATAATGATAGTTGAGCTCTATTAAAAGGTTAAACAAGCATGAGTAAATAAATAAATTTGAACACAATTAAACTCAGCTCGGTTCGTTTACATACCTAATCAAATATTTTCGACGTTGCAGTGCTATGGAATCGAGAGCAAAGTTACATCCTCACAAATCAAGCGAATGCAGACCTGTTCATAGAATAGCAAGTGAAAGTACACTATATCAGTTCGACAAGCCTCCGGGCTCATAGGAAACAAAATAATGTTGCAAACAAAAGCTCACCTTCCTGCTTTGTGTCTATGATCTAAAATTGTGCTACATCAGTTAGTAATACTACTCGCCATTCGATGAGTATCGATATGGAACAGCAGAAGTGGCTGTGGTATGACAAATGCATAACATTGGAGTAGCAACTACTTGAGAAGTTCAACCATTTACGATTGCGGCTGAGACACTGAGAACAAAAGGATCATAATTTACACGAAACTTTCACGCCTTTAACGGATACTTACATGACGCCGAACACATCCCAAACTGATAGATACATCACATCGTTTTGCAAAGAAAATAAACAAAGAAAAGAGAATAAAAATAAACATTATTGCTTGATGAACTGAAAGAAATAACTACTGCTATAACTGAGGCTTGCTAGAGCACCCCAATTACTTCCCATAGCTGCATTGCTGACCTGGGGAAAAAAGGGAATCCCATGAAACTTTTCATTTCACTGAAGAGAGGGTGAGTACTGACTCTAGTAATCTGCTTGGTCAATAAAAAATCGACCATTCAAGCATCTACCTGCATCGTAAAGTAACCATTTAAACATCCTGTCGAATGATAAAGCTTCTACCATGTGACATAAACTAACATAGATAGGGCAAAGCACAAAAATATCAAAATTTGTTGTAGCTGGAATTGGCAGCATTGAATCATTTCATTCATATCAATATGGGCACCATCACAATCAAATATAATGCTGATAATTAGTATGTGGATTACAATTATGTGCGGTGTGAAGGAAATTAATGGAATTTACATGCTGAATGATGCATGGAATTTTGAAAGTTTAGGCTCTAATTTCTTCTAATAACCTTTAGGTGGTGCCTGCATGATGGGAAAATGCCCAGACAAAGTCTTTCATTTTAAAGGTCCCTGTTCCAGAAACTCCATCTCATGGCCCTATGAAAAGCTAATCCCAAATTTGTCCTGAAAATAGTATTTTTTATCAAAACAATTGCTGTTCAAAATTGTGTACAATAATGTTTTGTTTAAACCATTGATCAGGGAATACTTTAGCTATTCTATTTGTTAAAATCTTGATAAGGAGTTACGAAAAACCGGGGAAAAGGTCATTATCTGGGCATTTTTAAACATGATGGCCCTTGTTTGGACATTTGCCTCTATACAAAGCGGGTGTGATTTCTTAGTCACTGATAAGGTATTTAGCATTTTGTTGATAACCTGAAATGAAGAAAAAATATTTTCTCCAAGACACTTTATGCTATGGATTAATATATAGCATTGCTATAGTTTGCATCTGATTGCAATTTTTATTTTATATAATATAGAATCTATTATTTATATATTACATGATATAGCAAACTATCTAGTATAGTTGTAAAAGGGCATTGTCAAATAAACAGAATTCTTAAGTTCTGACTTCACAAATTGAGCACCTCAGATCAAGAATGACCAACTTTAGCCAATCACCCAAAAAGGGTCAGTGCAATAAAACTCTGTGGCAGGATAATGCACAATAGACTACATGCATTCCAATGCCAAACTATTACAGCAAGCAATCATTCATAATGTGCCATCTAGGCTATACCTAAATGACCCATCTAAGGCAATCACAAAGTACAAGGACCAAAACCTACTCCCAAATGTCACACCTAATCGGCATAACAATCAAGAAATTGAACAGCCCAATTGCATCCAGTGCTTTTCAATAATGAGCAACAGCCACAAGAGGTGGCCTTGGCAGCAAACCATGTGGGGTTTAGAAGTAAGACTCTGAAGTTAATGTTCCTCCTTTATCTTGGCATTTCACTTTTAAACCTCATTGTCCTTCTCAGTAACAGGCAGCAATTTGGTGTGTTAGACAGTGAATGCCAGCTTGGAGAGTTCTCAGAGACAGTGAACCTTAGCTAGAGGTAGGATCCTCTCCCCTTTCCCAGTGGTGTTTCTGTCAAATTGGGTTCGAACCAAAGGCTTTCGAGATGAGGACAAAATGAAGAAGATGTTTAACTTGTGTCGGCTTGTGAGGTGGTGTTGGCCTATATCAAGAGATTGTTTGATGGGACATTGCCCTAAGAATGTGAAATATGTGAAATTGTGATGTGTTGTCCATTGAGAATAAGTGTGTTGTAATGTTGAATCCATGTGGCATGTTGTGCCACCTACGAATTACTTTGGTATGAAAGCATTCCTGGTGTGGTTGTGGTGTATGGTGCCCTTGATTGTATTTGTTGTACCTATTGTAGGGACTAAAGAAGTGAAAGGAGAAAGGTTTATGTCGAGATCAAGGGGGGAGGTCATGGGTAAGTTATATATTATATGATTAGCCTATTTAAGTCACTGAATTGGTATGGATATGGCCTTACAGTTGTAAAGTTGGGGCCCAACCATGAGTTTGACACATTCAGATGGTTTAGTTAAAACCCTAACCTGACAGAGGACCTCCTTTACCTTATTGCTTCTTTGCATGAGTTGCTTTATATAAATATTTTTGGATCCTTCATTAATGGTTCTTTGTCATGTTTATCGTTAGCTGTCATGCTTAGGCATTTCATAGATGCATACTAAGAGCAATTGTTTTTCATCTTGAGGTAAGCATTTGTGTGTTGAGATGGTTTTGTCTGATTAGCTCTTAGCCAAGAGATTAAACGAGCCTTATGGGCAATGAGATCTGGTCAGTGACGGTTAGGTCCTACTAGTTCCTAGCTAGAGATCACAAGACCATAAAAACATTAGTGGTTTGGGAAGGTCAAATTCCTGCACCTAGCTGGAGATTACAAGATCATTGTGGGTTTGTGAACGTTATGTATGCTACAGAGGTCATTTTGGGTCAAATTAGCCATTTGTATGTTCTAAGCATGAGATATAGACATGCAAAACTTGTTGGGTTTGCTAGAGTTCAACTTGTAGGAATTGATATATTTGAGGCATTACATTGCATTTCCCTTGTATGTTTTATAATTGTCCATCTTATTCTTTGGTTTCCTATTGGAGGCTCTCCTATCTTGTTCTTTTGTTTTCTAGCTTTTGTTGAAGTCTTGTACTTATAGTTTCTTCCATACTAACCTGAGGAGAGTGGTAGGGGCATTGAGAAGAGGCATAAGGCGTATTTCTGTTGTTGTTCTCAGACATCACTACTATTGGACTTGGAATTTTGAGTGGCATTTTGAACTTTCCAATAGTTTGTTGCATAGTTATTTTCTTGCAGTTTGTTTTGTTTATCATGAGACATGTTATTTTATAATTTTATTTATTTTTTATAATCCAAGTGTCTAGGCTTCGTCCAACTAATCTTGGAGGTAGAGGATCTTCCCCCCGGTTCGCCTACTGAGTAAATCCAAAGCACAGCTTAGGTACACTCAGAGGCCAACCTCCAGAATATTCATCCCTAGTGGGATTTAAACTTTGGTCCTCTTACATATTCGTCCCTAGCGGGGGCTATATTATAATTTTATTATTTTATGGCTTTGTGTACAGTTAATATTATGCTTTCTACTTCTATGAAAACTTGCGATATTGATATGGAATTACTGCTATTGTGACTATGATCATTGCTTGTGTTTTTCAGATATGTGGCGAATGTTGTCTAACATCTGTGCGGCATATGAATCAATGGCGAACAAAGGATTGTGCCAAGGGAACTATTATGCAGATATCCTTCCTATCCGTGGAAAGAGGTCTCACTTGGGGAGTGACATTATAACTTATATACCATCAGTCATTGTACAGTTTATAGATGTCGTGATGCATGGATAAAGTTAAGATCAAGGTTTAAAATATTGAGCCGTGCCGGAGTGGCTTTTTCGGACCGGAACGATACAGTTTCGGTACCATATCGTACTGTGCCGATATAGTTTCGATATTTTTAAAATATAAAATATATTAATTAAAATAAAAAATTTAATCTAAATATTTAAAAATAAAAAATAAAATTTTTTGATAATTTTATAGGTTTTAATAAAGCCTATTTAAATTATCCCAAATTATAATTTTGAACTATAACCAGGAGTTAATTATTAAAATCCGATTAAACCTAAAGTTTTAAAAAGAAAAAAAAATCGCGCGCGGATGCGCGATCGCTGTCCGCGGCCCGCGCAGAGCGTCACCGGGCCCCGGCGGCGTCGCTGGCCCCGGGCGGCGTCGCCGGCCCCAGGCGGCGTCGCCGAGGCCTCGCGACGCCTCCGGAGGCGTCGCCGAGGCCTCGCGACGCCTCCGGAGGCGTCGCCGGGCCGAGCAACGCCTCCGGAGGCGTCGCCGAGCCCGGGCGATGCCTCCGGACGCGTTCCCGGCCGGATTTCCTATGCCGGCGATGTGCCGGTGCCGGTGCCGTGGCGGAACGAAAAATTTCGTGCGTATCGTCCGATACGGCACGAGATTTTAATCCTTGGTTAAGATACGAAGATTAGAGAGACAAAAAAAAACAATAAGTGAAAAAAAATACTTGAAAATGGATAGTGGCCAAACACTATTATGAAAAAAAATTTCTCCTATAAATCATTTTAAAGACCACTAAATTGGACATAAACCAACACCCAGCTAAATGAAGTTATCTTTTCCGGAGAATCAGCTATAGTTCGTATAGTCACCAACCACCACATTTAGGGTTGTCAACAATGACCCTGATCAATGCAGTCAAACCAACTGAGACACAACTAATTTGCATGAGTTATGTCCAGATCAAGGATTCCCCATCCATTTTCTATAACAGATTTTTCTCAATCCCGTGTCACCTAATAGTAAACACCTAACAATAAAATACAGAATTTCCCAATTTGACCATCAAGTAGTTTATGGAAACAGCAGTCAAACTTTGATCTGAAATGAAAGCATAAAGGTACTTCCATTTTTTTTGTTCCTATCCAAAAAATCAAATTTGTGTGCAAGAAGACATCAAATGAAAACAGGCCATTCTAAAAAGTCCTAAACCAACAAATCAATTATCCAAAGCAAAACAAAGCACATCTGGCACAAAATGACAAGTGCAATTTAAATATTCAAATTAATGCTCTAAATGGTTGAGATACTTTGATACATGATATTAAAGTATTGTAGTCTACTGATGATGCTAATCAGAAGAATTCAAAAGAATATTAAGTTGAGCACTAATTTGCTCACAAAAAGGAATATTACCTGGGCATTACATTCCAACACTCATTTTCATAAAATCATCAAATCCATGTAAAATTGCACTTTTGGAAGGAGATGACATTGATCAAATAATACATACACAAATTGGCTACAGGTATGTGTTGCTCGTAAGTCTAGTTGGGATCAAGGCACATGTATTTTTCTTGTTGCACTAGAAAACACAGAAACAATAAGATTGTCTAAATGAACTGTGAAAAAAATCCATCACTAGAGATCTTACATCAAGAACGATGGTGAAACAAAGAAAATTTGAAAAATAAATAATAATAGCATTAGTTAAAAGTCCTTGGAATTTGGGAACTTACCCAGGACATGTACTTTCATATAGTTTGATGACCAATGCTATTGGTGTTACACAAGTGAAGTGGACTAAAGATCAAATTCTCATACTTACAATGTTTTAGAGCAAATGTATCCCCCACGCATTCTAGTGTATGTTCATTACTGAGACTATACTGCTAGTTCCATTGTCAATTCTTCCATATTGCTAGACAATAAAATCAGTTAGGGAATGGTTTTTCCAGATTTCTTTCAACTACCTACTCTATGGAACAAGCACTGTATGAAGTATGGGCAGTAAGAACAAAATTTTGTGCCCTAAATCTTATAGAATGATTAGACCATGCAAAAGATAGTATAAGCTATATGAACTTGTTTGATGGGCATCAAAAAGGAGTCAAAAGAATCACAAAATAACACCATTAGTAGCATAGGATAACATGAAGGAAAATGTTTTCTAGTCAAGGTAGACTCAGCCATGGTTCATATTCATGAAGTGGTGACTTTTTGATGGGCTTAAGCTACTAAATATAAACTAATTAACTAATCACAAATTAATGCATTGAATTGTGAGAATTGAACCCGGGGTAAATCATCCTGCACATTTGAAAAGCATCTCAAGATTTCTTAACGTATGCTTTAGTGAAGGAATAAGAAATGTAACACATCCACTACTTAAGAAGATGAATAAAAAAACAAGCTATTCTATCAAATCAAACCCATCTCGCATATTGTAATTCCTGGGATTAAAAGCACTAATGCCTTTTATAAATGACCAGTGAAATGCCCATCTTACATTGGAAAAAAAAAACTTATCATTATGTATTAAGCAGTGATTTTCATTTGTCAATAACAACATGTGAGCAAAACAAAAGGATCCATCAATTAGGCAACATAAAGAATGGAAGCCCATAAGACGGACCTACATTAACACCAGTCACAAAATGAGAGAATTCAAGTACTTACTGAAACATACATGAAATCATTTGTAACTTCTAGAGGCACATGGTCCATTTTGAAGTGTCCTATAAATATCTTGATTTAATATGTTTGCATCCTCTCCGGTGTAAGTGATGCCATCAGTCAATTCACTAGTGAGTGATTCAATGTCATCCACAGCAAAATGGCTCGGGAGGTAAGTACTTTTACTAACAAAATCATGATTAACCCCTTGCCCTTTGTCTGACAGTTTCCTTGACATTGCATCCGTGACTTGAAAATTGCAAGAGTCATGCACGACACAAGATGACCCATTAGACTGACCAATCATGATCTCAGGATTATTCAGCTGCCAATTAGCATTGCTACCTGCGCTAGAATACATGTCCAAAGTGTTTGTGTCTGAAACTGAATAGCCTAGCGTAGCTAAACTATGAAAGCGTCTGTCTATGATTTGTTCCATGCTGGATGTTACAGCATTTGATTTTGGCATTCGATTGTAATTAATGTGGGAGCTATCTTTGTTCAGAATCATGCTATGATTCACATAGACATCTTTCTCTGTCTTCAATATGTGTGCAGGCTCTGATGGAACTATCAGGGAATTCTGATTGACAAGAAAAGAATTGTAATCACCTTGAGATTTGTTTATTTGTTGAGAAGGGATTACCACAGAACCGTTATTTAGAAGCCCAGGGTTATTCCCCACTGAAATGCTGATCAATGACTGAGAAGGAAGTGTGGTTGATCTCAAATTTGTAAAATTATTACTCTCTATCTTCACGCTGGTCGACGATTGAGGAGAAACTACAACAGAATCTTCAACCAGTGGAGTAACAGCACTTCCTGATTGGTAACTACCTGAGGATTCACAAGGGACTAAAACAGAGTCCTGATTAAAAAGTGTAGTATTCACCTGAAGTTGAAAATTATTAGATGGTTTTGTCTGGGCAACTAAACAAGATGGTTGCACATTCACTGCCTGATTGGACTCTGATGGTGCAGTCTGTGAATGTGGTTGTGCCAACTTTGTCATGTGTAATGTATTGTTCTGGGAAGCATTCAAACCTCCAATATTGCTAGAAGAGGTCACAACACCAAGGTTATTCCAGGACCAAACTGGAAAAGAAGATAATGCCTGACCTTTTAACAAAGGTTGACCAAATGCTATTCCACGCTCAAAACTAACACAATTTTTCCCTTGAATTGGAACTTGTTGAACTACTGGCTGGTCTATTGATGGAATGGATAAGCTACAAGATGGACGTCCTAAGAGCTCATCTTGCAAGGCAGCCAGAGTTTCTGGAGGAATTTGACCAGAAACTGCTAGAGTTTGGAAATCAAATCTTCCCAACTGATCCACTTTTGAAGGAGCTCCACATAAAGTATTAGTGAGACCATTTTGGTGGTGAGCTACTCCACTTAATCTCTTCAGGTAAAGTCTGAATTTCTGCGCATGTTAAGAATTCTCAGAGATAAGATTTGTTAATTTATAGCATTCCACTTTAACAAAGTAAGAAAATATTATTTTATATGTTTCATAATCATTCATCAGAAACTCTATGTTAGGACAAAGAAACCCACGATCCAAGATGGAGTGATGCAATACCCAGGAGATCATTTTAAAAGCCAAGAGTTCATTCTCAATCATAAATTCACAACTGCAACATAAAAGATATAACTCAAGTGAATATTGTTTGCAAATGCTGGCTCTGAAGAGATGAAACTAAAAGTAAATGTTTTTGAAGGGTAGGTGTAAAAGTTCCTCAAATAGAAATAAATAGACGAAATTTGTCACAATAATATTTGAACAGCTTAATCCTATTGTTTCCCTTTGTTAGTTTGTCATTGGTGGTTTGAGAAATTTATAAGAATATTTTGTTTAATGCTTCAACATGAAACTTCATCTGTATTTAAATTTGAGACATCATTAGTTTTAACATGTTCAATATAGTTCAATATAAATTCATAGGACCTTTAATAGTTTAAACATTAATATTCAGTGCATTTCTGTCTTCACATTTCTGCAGATGATGTACAGAAAATAAAACCTCCAGACACAGCAGCAATATATAGTAGTTCTAAAATCATAATCAAGAATGAGAAAGAAGACTATGATGTTTACTCAAGGGACAACGGTCTAAAATTCTAAATTTGGCTTTTAAAATACAAAGTGATATCACAAAGTGATTTTTTTATTCATAGGAAATTAAGGTATAAGAGAAGTCAGGAACAATCTGACATTAATGGTGCAATCTGGATAACCAAGTTAAGCTGGTAAAAAGGGAAGGAAATCTGTGGAGATTCCAGCTTCTCAAAATATAGTAACAACAAGAAGCTGTGTCCAAATTGCTTAGGGCAAGATAATAGAACAAACTTGTAGTAATCAAACATTGAACAAATAAAAATCATAAGTAGCTCAAGTCAAACCTGCAAATGGCTAGCAACATTTTCTCTTGTTAAACCAGGAACGTTCATCAATTCCAGGATTCTCTTGGGCACAGCCTCTGCATTATCCGAAATTGAGGAATTTTTAGTAATTCAATAAAATTACTGAATCAAGCTTATATATAGTTTGATATGTGTCAAAGTTTGTATTAACAACACATATAACTCGCACTAGGCAAAGCCATTTGTTTATTTTAATAACATAAGAGTTGAGAATGTTCGTACTGTCTATTCCTAGTTGGTTCACTGCATTGACAAATTGCTGATGGAGCTCAACTGACCACACTACACGTGCTTTTTTGGATGAAGATGGATCTACACTGTCTAGTTCACCATCATCATCTTCTTTAGCATCTCTTTTTTTCTTCTGATATTTCCATGAGCTGTCCCTTCCATCATTCACTGTGGAAGCATATTCAGAATCATCAGTGACATTTCTGTTAAGTTCACTTTCTTCCACACTACCCGAATGTTCAAAATCTTTGTTGTCAAGCCATTTTCTTCTAACAACATGCTGCCATATGTTTTGTAGCTCTTCCATACGGACAGGCTTGGATAAGAAATCACAGGCCCCATGACTTACTCCTTTCATCACAACATCGAACCTTGTATCACCAGACATCACTGCAAATTAATGAATAAATTAAATAACTGTATCCCGACTATTTTGTGCAAATATGAAAAATTCAAATGTCAGAGAAGTTACTTACTGATAACAGGAAGGTCCATTTCAAGCCCAACTAATTCAAGTAGCCTGAATCCATCCATGTCAGGCATATGGACGTCACTAATTATCAGATCAAAAACGCCCTTGTTCTCCCTTAGAAGTGATAAAGCTCTCGTAGCCTCAGCACAAGTTGTAACTACAGAATTAAAAGATCCAAAGTCATCTTGAGGATTAAAAAACTATGACAAAAGATTTTTTGTTATGATCATGTGATGTCTATTCATGCAGCTACAGTACACTATTATTGTTGTCACAAATTTCTGTAAATAATTAAATAAGAAACGGAACCAGGATTGCCTCTATTAAGTGCTGTGCAAAAATAAATTTGAAACATTGCCTGTCTCCTAAACCATTTAATCCTTATGTGAAGGCAAGTGGGCAAGTAAGGAAATGAAACAAGAGAATTCGATAATTTTATAACGAGATGAAGAAAAACAAGTCTGCAGCAGTCCATTTTGGCTGTCTTTTCAAAAGAAAATCACTCTGTTTCTGAATTCATCTTAGAAAGACACATTGAATGTGCTAAATGGAAAAAATTATAAGATTGTGGTACAAATCACCATATTGTATAAATCAGAGTTATTGAACTATTAAAAAATAACACACAGAAGGTTATTGCAGCAGAGGTTGAAATGTGAAGACAAATGTGCTGAGTTACTCGAAAGGACTAGCAATTATGTGTACCTCTACTAGATAATAAAATAAGAGAAAATAGGTTGAAATGATATGAAATATAGACATATTCAAATACAATCAGTAAATCTATTAAAGTTAGGATGCTCCAGCCCATTAGTTCAACATGATCTTGTGTAGTGGTCCATTATGTCTAAAAGATGAAACTTCAACTCTGCACAAGTTTAACATTACTAAAGAAAAAAAGAGCGGAACTTTCTAGGCTAATTAAAACTATGATGCTTGAATTTTTCATCTTCCCCCTCCATATCTGTTTTGGATATCAACGCTCGAATACCAATACTCTACCCTATATCTCTGTTGATCACATGTAAAAGTTTCCAGAAACAACTATGTTCGAACTTGGAACCAAACCTATGTCGGATGCTTATATCCAAATCCGAGGAACAAAAATTAGAGCAAAGTTATTCACTCCACTTGAGCCCAAGATGAACTAAACTTAAGGCTAGAGAGTAAACCCAATACTCTGACCCCAAAATCTAGGCCAACGCAAAATTTCCAAGCCTATCAACCTCAGAATTTGCCACCTAATGTATATATTGCATTAGTATTTTAGCTTATTTACATAAATCTAAGCTTTAAAATTACTTGCACAACTACTATTGCACACGATATACAACCTGCATGAAGATTTCAAGTCTCTAGATTGTGCTTCCTATGAGAGATGGAAAGTGCTGAGGAAAGAATGAGTATAGGAAAATATTAGATTTATATGAAAAGAGAAGGAAATTTATACCTCATTCTTACTTCCTTGGAAGGAAGGTAACTAAGAGAGAAATTTTTTCACAGTTTTGTTGGAAGAAAAGAAACAGAGAAGTGAAATTCATTTTATAAAAACAAAAAAAAAAGTTAAAGATTCTTTTTTAATGTTAAAATTGGCAATATTTGAAAGTTATAGGAACTTTCTGTCTAATGAAGCCAATTCGGTCAAAATTAGCAAAAGTCTTCTCAGATTGTTCTCTTTCTTTTTTTTCCGCCCAAAGAAACAAAGAGAAAGGGCAGACAATATGATGAAAGTCAATTTGGTGAAAATTAGGAAAAGTCTTCTCCAGTTGTTCCCTTTCCTTTTTTCCATTTTTTTTTCAAAGAAGAAAACAAAGGGAAAGGGCATATGGAGAAGTCTTTCACTAGAATATTTTTCTGCACCAAGGTTCTGACCTCAAATTTTCAACTTAAAAAAAAATCAAATCTAATCATGAAAATGCGACTATGATTTACCATAGTGAGCACCACAATTTAGTCCATGAAGAGGTCAAGAGCAGCCATTATGAAAATTTGAGCAAAATCTCTAAAGTCGACCTTGTTTATGATGTGGCAAGCTTATTTATGATAAAGACAAGTTTTTAGAGTGCACAAGAATAATAATGCCTAAGTGACAAAAGGTGATGAGGATGATGATCCACCACCTTAGTATGTCAAGAATGTTTGATTGAGAACAAAATGCTTTCCTAGCTCTATAAGATAACTCTATGCACTCCTCCATGGTACTACCTGAACCTCATATTCCCTGTACACGGTACAGTATCATGTTTATAACACATCATTATGGATATAACCATCAAGGAACTCCCTCAAATTAAACAAAGTTCTAATGGCCTAATTGGGCACTTATTAAGAGCTGAAAACCCAAAGGTAAAATATTACAATATCTCGAGGCATTTTATTTGTCAGAAATAATAATGTATTTTAAGATTCTTGATGGTCTAGAGTCATTTATTCTTAAAATATTCCAAAAATATACATGTTTCAGCGGAAGGAGTCTAGGCTGTCTAGAACAGCCGCCTCTCTTGAACTTTGGCGGAACAGAGAATGTATACTTTGCAAATACGCATATTAGTAAGTTCAATCTATGTTTGTCACTCAATCAGCGAACGATAATCGAAAACTCGGACTTTTAGTTCCCTACAAAGTACTAAATCGTAAATAAGGCATTGTCAGGGAACACCATAAAACAATAAATGATACACGATAAAGACAATATAAGAAAAAGAACACCGAGAGGCGCACAAATGATGGAAAGGACTCACCGTCGTACTGACAATTAAGAAGCATGCGCTTCACCACCGCTAAGCAGGTCAAATCGTCGTCCACCAACAGGACCTTCATCCCCACCGGGAACTTATCCGGAAGCCTATCGCTCTCCATCTTCTTCGAACTCGCGTAGCTGCTCCCCCCACTCATGTTCCGCACCGTCGACTCCTCCCCCGATCTGAGCAGTCACGCCTCAAGCTTCTCCAAAATGGACCAAGTTCCACTCCCGAGTCACCACTTTTCCTCCACCTCTCTGAATGAATTCCAATCTAACCTCCATCCCCTGCCCGACCTATCCAAGAACAGCAAGATCAGATAACGTCGATCCGCCACCGCGAGAGGACGAGAAAAGTCAACGGGAAGTCCTCTCCGGACCAATCTAACCTTCCAGCCCAACCGACGGCGAAATCGGAGCGGAAGAAACGTCGCCGAGACCCAAATCGCAGCTTCTCCGACCAATTCCAGCGCCTACCTCGATCCAACGATCGCCGGGACACGGAGAGAGAGAAAAGGGGAAGCAAGAGAGAGAGAGAGAGAGAGAGAGAGAGAGAGAGCGACTGCTGTCTTTTTACGACCCTTCTACCTTTTTCTTTAGGCAAATTCAATTTGCTCCTATAATTTATTTTATTTTTATTTTACCTCAATAATTTAAAAATATTACATTTTATATAAAATTATTATTTTATTTCATAAATATCTCTTTTAATTCATCCAACATTTTACATTTTTATTATGCAACACAGTATGTTTATAGTTATGATATTATTTCGTTGATGAAATATACAATAAAAACATGTAAAATAGTAAAATAAAAAAAAGCTTTCAAATTAAATATATATTTAAGTACGAGAAATATTTTTTAAAAAATGAATTTAGATGAAAATATACCAATAAAAATCAATATTATATTATTTTTACCATTTATTATTATAATATTTATAATCATAGGGGTAAATAACAAACAGATAAATTATAGAGGGTAAAATGAATTTTTTTAGCTTTTTTAAGAGAATATTCACTTTACCCCTTAAACAATCAAAATTTCTATTTCACCATTCATATTTTTAAAAATTCAAGTTAACTATTTGGATCTCCAAATTCTTAAATTATAAATAATATTCAATACATTATATTTAAAAAGATATCTACTTTCCATTTGTAAGCGAGTCTTGTAATTCTATTTTTTTTTTTTGTTAATTTGATATTCGAATCTTACAACTCAATTAATAGATGATCTAGCTCTATATTCCATCACAAAATAAATCTAAGAAATGAGTAGGCTCGTAATCAGTTCGTCACGACGGAAGAATGTATTATCTTGATTTTATTGAGATTCAAATTTTTGTCTTTTTCTGTAATTTTATTTCATCGTAACTTCAGTTATGTCTCAAGGGCAACCTTCATATTTTCTTCTACAATTCTTCTAAAGTATACTTTTAAAAAAGATTTAATAGATTTGAGGGGGCAAAATAATTTTTTTTTTAAAAAAGAAAGTTAATATTGATGTCTCCCGAGCTGAGAAAAGACAGGAAAGGAGCTGTTACCCAACTTACTATACCTGCTGCTATATCAAGTGGACCCCTTCGAACGATAGGTAGGTTGTCTAATCAAATATATGGTACACATGTAGGGCAAAAAAAGCACGTGGAAGAAATATTTACGGGGATGATTTTCGTATAAAGCAAAAGAAACCTAAACAGAACTCTCAAGTCCGTGCAATCATCCAACAAATCTACCTGTTTTATCACTGGAGGGAAGGTGGGTCCCTTGTTGGGACCACTCCAGTCCACAAGTTAGGATGAGGAGAGCAAGGGTGGATGGGAAAGAGAAAAGTAACCAATAAGGAGATGCCAAGTGGCCATGACGATTAGTTTATTGCATTTTTGTTCTTTTATTTTTTATTTTTATAATCCTCCACGTGCAAGTACGCCTCGCCTAGGTGCAAGTATGTTCGTGAGCGTGAGCGTTTCAAGCGTTGTTAAAATAATATTGATTCGTATTAAAAATTATCAAATTTAATTAAATTTTAACATGTTTAATAATTTTTTTAATTGAATTTAAATATATAATATTTTAATTGATTATTCATAAATCGTGAGTCAAAAATTAAACTCGAATTGAATTTTGATTATTTTTATACGGTTTGAATTTAAATATACTTAAATTAAATTAAGATCCAAATAATTCGAATCAAATTTTAATTTAAATTATTTTAAATTATAATTTAATTATGTTCGAATCAATATTTAAACAATTTGAATCGAACTCGAATATCACATTTTTATTTTCAAACTTTAAATTAAATTTAAATATCATATATATTTTTCAAGTTCAAACTCAAAATATCAATATTTTCATACTATTCTATTAGATTTAATTCTTTGCATCTCCTATCTTCGCTTGTCCAACTGTCAACCGTCAATAGTTAACATCTAAAATTTTTTATCCCATTAGAGGAAAATATCATATAGTATATCATAGTTGAGATTCACACTACGAATACTTAATTAATCTTTTGAATGTTTTCCTACTAATATATAATATCATGTCCGAAAGGGGATATCCCATTAGAGGCATGATTTTGCTACTATATGATATTGTATTTCAAATGGTGGTCTTGAAGTGGTTACTGATTTTGCTAGATTCATTAAATTAACTTCTTATTTTTCAGTGACTATTTTTTGTTCTTCATTAAAATAGAATTCCCAATCAGCTTCTAGTCTTGAGTGTGTATTTTCTAATTGTTCTAGTTCTACTAGATCATCTAAAGTCCGATACTTAGTAGCTTCTGCTGGCATGTATATGTATTCATTTAGGTTGCTAAAAAAGTTGGTTGTATTTACTTCTTCTATATTCATCATATTAAAAGTGCCCTCTTTTTCTTTTGTCATTGATAAGTAAAAAGATTACAGCCACTAATTTTACTATTAAATTTTCATGTCTATCTTTATATATAATGGAACCATTAGATTTCAGTGTAAAATTTTGTGTTCTAAATTGACTGTCCATTCTAATCCTACTAATATTTCGGAGTCAAATTCTTTATGTTTGAAGAAGTAAATTCCTTTTGTTGTTAGGGTTTTAATCATGCCTTGTATATTAATTTTAAAATTATTGTTGATATTATTCATTATTTTTCCTAAAAAATAATATCTAACTAAATATTATTTCTTTGAAAGTTCCTATAGCCTTTGGCTTGTATCATAAGTTTAATATGTTTAATAAAGTCTGTTATTGTCATGTTAAAATTAGGACAGATGTATGTTATTTCTACATTGTTGTTCATGTCTATTTCGATTAATCCAATTATTGTCTTTTCTCTATCTGAGAATCTAGAGTCATATAGTACTATTAAAACCTTACCGCGCTACCCTTTTTCTCGTTAAGCCTCTTAGTCCTAAGACAATTAGTCTAGGTGTATGTAATTATGTTTTCTTGTAGTGAGTGTTCTAGCAGATTCTTCTGTCATAAGATTGAGTCGTTCTTCAACTTCATCTGGAAGGTGTAATGCTTCTGTTCTATGATATCTAAAAACATAGGTGGTGAATGATAAAGCCCCATGACTGTATAAACGTCTAGGGTTTAGAACGTTCAGCTGTGCGTTTGAGAAAAGTTTTAAATTTCTTTCTACATCTATTATCTCTTCTAACTGATGTCTAAAAGTACTAGCTCTTCTAGCTAACAAATTATTTAACCTGGATGTTGTATTTTGTTGAAGATCCCTTATGATTCTAGAAGGACAAGTAAATGTTTCTGTTTAAGTCGGTCTTGTAAGATTCATTTTGTTTCAATTGGTGTATAAGTCAGAAAAGAATATGTCTTGGATTGTCTTTTAGGAATAATATTTCCTATAGATAGTTTACTTAAATCTTTTGTTAAGAGTTTTATACTATTTTTCCATTTAGTTGCTTGATTATTCTTTTGCACTTGTGTTTCTTTTTGTAATAATTTGTTTTCTAATAAATTTATTCGGTGACGTAATGATGTTAATAGTGCTATTATTATATTATTTTATTGCGTCAGTATTTGTTCTCTCTTTTTTTTCTTGCGAAGTCTACCTTATAATAGCCGTCTTCTTTGATTTTGGAATATTGTTGTGTAAAGTTCAGAGTTTCTTCGTAGTATGTATTTTCATATTGAAGTTTGTTTATTTATATTTTAACTCTTCCAAGATGATGTGTAATATCTTAAAGTCGTGTTTTAAATTTCTCCAATAAGTCTTTACTTATAAGAGGAGATCTTTAGATTGTAGTTCAAAATTTCTAAGTTTGTTCTTCGATAAGTTTATCTAATATGAGAAAACCCTTTTCCTTTAGAATTGTAAGTAAATTAAGTTGACTAAATCTTCTATTTAGAGAGTCCTGAGTGTTTTTGAAAAAAATCTATATTTCTCTTAAGATCTTTTAAGTCTTGATTTTATTGTCCTACTGTTTGTATAAGTTGTTTTGAAGTTATGCTATTCTGAATTTGGTAGGTTTTTATAGTTTTTCCTAGACGTATTTGTAGATCTATGAGTGTGTTTAGATGTGTTAAATCAAAATGGAAGGAGCGACTAGGTGATTTAGATATGATATAACAATGATGTTTGTAAAATTTAGATGTAGTAATTGTTCTACTTGGATAAAAAGTTAAGTCTAAGTAGTCCAAAAGGAGTGAGAGTTGAAATCATATATTGGTCCTAAGGTCTTAAAGCTCGGATACCAATCTTTGAGGTTTGTCATGGTCCAAGGTCTAAGTAGTCCAAACACACTGATACCCTACGCGCCTTCTTTTGCGCGACCATCCGCGATAGAACATTTCGAGCGCTTGGAATAGTATACAATGTCATTTTTAATTTTTTAAAATTTTTTTTTAGCTTACGGTTAATCCATTTAAAATTTTTCCTTTAAGATTTAGGAGTTGAATTATTATTAAGTAAAAAAATTTAAAATAAAAAAAAATTTAGTTGCTCACGGGGTGTGATATGACACACCTCATAAACAACTAATTTTTTTCATTTTAAATTTTTTTATGTTTAAAATTATAATCTAATTCTTAAATTCTAAAGAAAAATTTTAAATGATTTAATCGTAAAAAAATAAATAAAAAAAATTTAAAAATATTACTGTATACTATTCCGAGCGAAACCCTTTCGGACATTTGAAATATTTTATCGCGGACGATCATATAAAAAAAAATTGTAAGATATCAATAATCTATATATATATTATTTTTATTTTCTGCGTTAAATAAAATTATTTTTTACCGCCGCTCTTTGTTTTGATTGGTTGTATATTTAATTAATCCGTTGACGTGGTCGTCGTGGTGTTCCACTTGCAGCAAATTCTTAGAGCTTTTTCTTCCCGCTCGCTAGGGTTTACGGCAGCTGCTCGTCCTCCTCCGGCGATCGTGTGATGGCATGGGGCGACGAGACCGTGGGGCTGGATGTAGCCTCTGCCGGTCTCCATATCAGCGAGCGCATTGGCAGGGACGTCGCCGGCCGCCTCGACCTCGAGGAGGCTATTGAAGCCTCGCGCTATGCCAGTCACCCCTACTCTACCCTACCCAAAGAGGTACCCCCAGAGAGTTAATACATTCTCTCTCTCTCTCTCTCTCTCTCTTCGTTGGGATTCCTAGAGGAAGTATTGTTGCCTAGGGTTTGATCAAGTTGAGTATGTTGTTAACTTAAGAGATTGATTTGCAGACAGTGGGTGTTGATTCTGAATAAATCTTATCGTACGGAATATGATAATGTACATCGAGTTTTAGATTAGGAACACTTGTTCTTTTACGAAAAAGAATATTTTGGAGAAGTATATTCTCTATATAGGTTACTTCTGTCAGAAAGGTACACTTGGTGGGTGCTTGTTTATTTCAGTTTCCAGATTTCGAATCGCACACTTCTATTGAGTTGTAGTTTGTAGATTCACTAATCTTGGTAGGATAATCCAAGCAAGACTAGCACTAAGAATCACTTTGCTACTCTTAAAAATTATTAATTGTTTCCCTATTCACGGACTGATGTTGATCAAGTTTGGTATTAGTCTATTCCAGCCTGATAGTTTGTAACTTGGCTTCATCTCCCTAGTAAACAAGTGGAGCAGGTCAGGATGTCCTTTAAAATTGATGTTTTTGATGAGTGACCGATTCTTTTAATCTGTCATTCAGTTAATAAGAAAAGAAATGCAAGGCAGAGGAGGGTTTGTGGTAGGTGATGCTAGATCATATGGAGATGAAATTAGTGAAAGATGCAGGAAGAGAATGCAAAAGAGGAAGTAAATCATAAGCATCCATTAGAAAATTTATATCTATGCAAAAATAAAAATATGGGGTTAGGAGTGGATTCTGTAGGAGTCCAAGATTTTCTAGTTTAAGTGTTCTCGAAGAAATGAGCTATATGTTAGTTTAAATATCACATTTCTGTAACTATGTGTTATATGCCATGTACCTAGATATATTCACATGTAAATCACTTGGTAGTATTGAAGTGCGTGCCTCATTTCTTCAACTGTGCTTTTGTGCCTAGTCCATACAACCTCTTAGCAGCTCGTTGTGCTTAACGCCTTCAAAAACATTTGTCGGCAAAAGGTTACAGTAGTGCATTTTGAATATGTTTTAAGGAGACACTAAGGTTGTCCAAGGCTTACTTTATCATTTACCTTTATGTTTATGATGTACCTGGTTCATAATACACCAGAGCCAAGTTATGTACACAACTTTAATATATTTATATGTTTATACACATCATGGTATCAAAATTATGGTATGGACCTCAGGATCTTCCAACCCCTACAGTTCAAATTGGCTGAGATATTCTAAGTTGGCTTATGATCTTATGAGCCTATGTTCTCTCATCAGTCCTAGTAAGATTTAAATCTTGACCATCTTGATTTAGGTGAATGTTCTTAGGCTCATCAAAGATCTTTCAAATCTTGATGTTCATTGAAATATTCAATTTTTTTCTTCATAATTTTAGTAATTTTAATTGTATGAGAATTCTTTTTAACTTCTAACCTGAAAGATTCTTTAGCCTTTAACATTGTTATTGATTTTCTAGAAATTATTACTTGCTATACAAAAATGCAACACCTAAATCATTATGTTGCTTTGAACATATATTTACTATATGAATAAATTTAATTATATTTCATATATTAGGATAATGCATGTTGCAATGCTCATCTAATATTAGGCATTTAAAATTTATGTTAAATGATAAATTTTAAATGCTTAGTGTCTCAAAAAAACTATTTTTCTTAAATTTTAGGATCTTGTACCTTATGCTTAGGTCCTGTTATTGATCTTATGAACCGTTCACTAGGTAGGATCCCTAACAGACTTTGATACACATATCTCAACTTGGATTCACTTATGCAACTGGATTACATTTACCTATTTTCTTAATATATATTTAAACTTCGATCAACTCATCACTGTTTTGCCCATTTGTTATGACTTCATATATGCTCAATAGCAACTATGTGCTTTAATTTCTGGAATTAAGTACTTGAGATTCCCTTTCCCTCTACCTCCTTGTTTCTTGGTTGTCTGCCATTCTTGCTCTATAATGTTGTAATACTTTAACACATGTTGCTCTTTCTTATCCATTCAAAATGTTTGAACAAAATTATCGATCTCTTATTTATATATATATATTCTAGTTTAATTCCACCATTTGTGGAAATGGTTGTTTTTATATACTTTTGTTATATTAACAAGTAATTTTGCCACAGTGGCCTTCTATAGTTGAAGTTGCAGATACACGTGAATTACCTCCAGCTCTAATTGAAAGATATAATGCATCTGGTGGTGAAGGAACAGCCATTTGTGGAATTTTCCCAGAGATTCGAAGAGCTTGGGCTTCAGTTGATGATTCTCTGTTCCTTTGGCGTTTTGATAAATGGTATATGCCATGGTTTAATCTTTTTGGGATTGGCCATTGTTTCGAAAATTCTCTGCATATTCCTCTTATTCAACTGCATGAGCTTATACCATGAGGAACTGCATAACATCCTCTTATGGTCTTGTAAGGATTGTGTGGGTTAAACCAGTTTCGATTTTCTTAAATTCAAAATCACATTGTTTGATAAAATCAATCTCACTAAATAGAGAAACTAGAAGCGTATTCTATGTATTTTTGAGGTCAATATATAATTTTTGTGCTTATATGGATTGCATCAGCCATCGATATATGTGTGTGTCTTGCATTATATGTAATTGCTTTGGTTCATATGAAAAAAATTTAAATAAAAAATAATTGTTGAGGATGATAAATTTAACTATTTAAGTCATAAACGTAAGGTTTACATCGACTGATGAAGTTGTTTAATGTGATGTATTTTATAGATGCATGTTTAGCTTTTTAACATGTGATATTAATAATTATTGTGGATATAACTAAGTTCCCAAAAACATGGATGCATGTGTCTGTGTACCATATATATCAATGACAATTTGCTTTGTGTGGCGTTAACTATGCCATAAAATTTTATTAGATATCATTAAACCAATTATATATATATTAAAATAACTTTATAAGGTGTAAGATCAACTAAATAATTAAGTTACATGAAATTAAAGATTAATATTTTTTTAAATGAAGTGTTATTATTAAGGTGTAAGATCAATTATATATATCATGCTGAATCACTTTTTCTCTTGTCTTTTGTTAATTGTGTTTTGGGTTGGGTCAGATCACAGTGTGTTGGCAGGTTGTGTCTAATTTTGCTAGCTTTACACGTGTTATGCAATAGCTCAATCCTCCATATCGCTTGTTATGCTTTTGAAATATTGGGTTGGCTATTCAAAGAATGTCTAATGTTCTTTTAGGTTGAGTTTCCTATAATGGGTAGAAAATGGAGGAGAAAGAATTGCTGCTATTGAACGAAGTGGATATAAGAGAAAGAATAGGGTGATTCCCTCATGTTGTTTCCTTGAGGGGAAAGAAAAGTACAAAACTTTCTTTCCCATAATTTCCTTAGAGTTTATTTTGTAAAATTATTATTATTTTTAAATCTTGAAAGAGACAACTAATAATCAGTTAAACAAAAAATTAAAATTTTAATTTTTTAAAAAATAGTTGGTTTTCACTCTTTGCTTGATTTGGATGGACCTGATTTGAGGGGAAGGAAGAGAAATCAAATCTTTCTCTCTCCTCTGGCTTTCCCACTTTCTTTTCTTCCCATGGAAATGGAGGAAAAACATTTCCTTCTCCACCTATTTGTTTCTAGTGCCTTTTGCCCCCAGCCTTAATCATGGTCCTGGAAAACAACTAAAAAAGGAGCTCCACTTGCAATGCACTCCATTTCAAAAATAAAGGGACAGTATAAAATCATTTTCACAGAATTCACGAATCCTGACCACCTCCTATTAGAATTAACATTTTTTTTCATAAAAAACAATGTATGTTCATCCAAAAAACATTTTTCATAAAAAAACATTTTTTTTCAACTCCTCACTTTGGATGGTCCTGAAAAAGAACATTGACTACGACTGAACATGCCATTGCAAAATGCATCTTGTCGTTGTCTGTGTTCAGAATCTTACATGTTTTTTTTTTAATCTTTCTGGTGCTGATTGTGTAACTTGATTACTAGTTAACTGCTACTTAGGAATAGGCTCATTGTGAATTGTCTATATCTAATTTTCTTTCTATTATATCCTAGAGTATTTTGGTGTTTATTATTGATTAGGTGTTCCTTTCTTTGTGCGCTTTGAAATTTTTGAATTTTGCCATCTAGTGTGAATCTTATTTAATTGTAGACTAGAATCACATTTATATAATATCAGGTTCTGATTATTACTATGTGCTACGATTCAGTTACCTGTATATGTGGTGTCAATTTAACATTGGCCTTTGACTGAATTGTGTGAAAATTTATTTTCTTTACTTTTGATTAACTGGTTTTGACCTCCAACTCAATGTTTATTTGAGCTGAGCCTTTTTTTTTCCCACTTACACTTGTTTGTCTGATACTATGCATTTTCTCCATGAAAAGGGATGGACAATGCCCTGAGTACAGTGCTGATGAACAAGTTATTTGTGCCGTCAGCCTTGCCAGAACAAGGCCTGGAATTTTTGTTGAAGCAATACAGTATCTCTTAGTGTTAGCAACTCCTGTTGAGGTACGAGAACATTGTTATCTTCTTTGCTAGGTTCTTTTGAATTTAATGCAATATATGTTGGCAATTTATTCTAGTATGATATATCAATGTTCTTAGTATTCCTCAAGAAATTTCTCTGAAATAATCAATAAGCAGTGCACTTGTGAACTGTGATGGTGTTTTCTTGATTTAAAACATATAGATGTCAAGATTGGGCAACTGAAGGAATTGCTTGACTTGGAAAGATGTGACAATAATCTCGTATGTACAGATTCTCAATAGCTTAGACATTAAACAAAACACGCGAATTTTATATTCTATGCAAGTGGGATGAAAGAGGCAAGTTTACTATTATTCTTGTCAATTTCATATTGAGTGCAACCTTGCTGTATGATACAATTTCGCTGCTTTTGTTTCTGACTTGAGTTGCAAAAAGTTGAACCTTGTGTATTCTTTTCTTTGGGTTAACTTCCACAAAAGGCTAGAAAGATAGTTAGACAGAGATATGCACATAATGTTGATATTCTAGTACATTCCATATGTGTTATCTCCTTGTTTGCTTTGGCTTCTCTTCAATTGTTCTCCTTTTCTCAGAGTAATTTCATGTTTTAGACATGCTAATTGCCATTATATATATGGTTATAAATTTGAAGTGTAGGCGTAAAATATTTTTTTCAAACTTTTTCTCTGTCTATCAATTGTCACTAGATAAGCCGGTAAAGCACAAGCTACATTGGTAAATTTGGTTTTCTTTCTTTAATTTATTTTCATCTTAAGACATATACTTCTTTCAAAATGATGCTAGTTTTTACTTGTCTCACAGTTGATTCTCATTGGAGTATGCTGCATGGCTAGTGGAGATGGATCAGATCCATTTGCAGAGATTTCACTGCAACCATTACCTGAGTATAGAATTCCTTCAGATGGAGTTACTATGACCTGCATCACATGCACAGATAAAGGCCGTATATTTCTAGGTGGTCGTGATGGGCATATTTATGAAATGCAATACTCAATTGGCTCAGGCTGGCGTAAACGTTGCCGGAAGGTTTGCCTTACAACTAGTTTTGGAAGTCTTCTATCAAGGTGCATCATTGGTATATGTTGATTAGCTAAAATTTGCTGTTTGTTTCTTTAATGATTGTGTTTTATATAATTGTGCTGAAAGTGATTTATCAAATATCTTTCTGCATATGTTCAGATGGATCTTGCCAAATGACTTTAAGTTTGGGGCTGCTGATCCAATAGTGAACATGGTTGTTGATAATGAGAGGCATATTCTTTATACAAGAACAGAAGCTATGAAACTGCAAGCATTTGATCTTGGAGGAGATGGGCAAGGTCTTGTATCAAAAATTGCTGAAGGGAAAAATTTGATTGATCCACGTGAGACGCAGCATGGAGCTAGACGGCCTACTGGATCAAGAACTGTTGCACGTGGTGGAAAACCAACAATTGTTTGTATAGCTCCAATATCTACGATTGAATCAAAGAGGTTGCACATGATTGCTGTCCTGTCAGATGGAAGGAGACTATATCTCTCTACTTCTTCAGGCGGAAATAGCTCTGCCATTGGTGGTTCTTCACAAAGGCCTTCAAGTTTAAAAGTGATTGCGACTAGGCCTTCACCTCCATTAGGGGTGGGTGCTGGGCTTAATTATGGTACCACACCCACATCCGGTAGGGCTCAACCTGAGGATATGACTTTAAAGGTGGAAGCAGCTTTTTATTCAGCTGGCACTCTGGTACTCTCAGATTCATCAGCATCAAGTATGTCTTCTCTTCTGATTGTGAATCAGGATTCTAGTGGGCAGCCATCTGCTTCTAACAATTTTGGGATGAATTCAAGAAACAATCGTGCTTTACGTGAATTAGTATCATCTTTGCCTATTGAAGGGAGGATGCTTTTTGCAGCAGATGTTTTACCCCTGCCAGATATTGCGATAACGGTGCAATCTTTATTCTCAGATGCAGAAGCTTTTGCTGGTTTGTGTGAATCATCTGAAACAGCTTCTGGGAAACTTTGGGCCAGAGGGGATCTTCCCACCCAGCATATCCTTCCAAGGAGAAGGGCTGTGGTATTCAGTGCCACAGGTCTAATGGAGTTAGTATTCAACAGGCCGGTTGACATTCTGAGAAGATTATTTGAGTCTAATGCTCCACGATCACACATTGAAGAATTTTTTAATAGATTTGGATGTGGAGAAGCTGCAGCAATGTGTTTGATGCTGGCAGCAGATTTGGTATTCACCGAAGGAAATCTTCTAAGCAGTACAGTTTCTGAAAAGGCAGCTGAAGCATTTGAGGATCCAGGGTTGGTTGGAATGCCACAATTTGATGGTACCACTGGTTTGACAAGTGCTAGATCTACGTCTGGAGGTTTTAGCATGGGCCAAGTTGTGCAGGAGGCTGAACCCTTGTTTTCTGGTGCACATGAAGGGCTTTGCTTATGCTCGTCTAGGCTGCTCTTTCCTTTATGGGAACTACCTGTCATGGTAGTCCGTGGTAAAGTAGGTCGTGATGGTCGTTTTGAAGAAGGGGTTATTCTCTGCAGGCTTTCAGTTGATGCAATGAAGATTCTTGAAATTAAAATTCATTCTTTAGAGCAATTTTTAAGATCTAGAAGAAACAAGAGAAGGGGACTATATGGTTATGTCGCTGGTATAGGAGATTATTCTGGTTCTATTCTCTATGGAGAAAGAAACTGGTTTGGCATACAAACAAGAAATGCTGATTCTGGGAATGTAATTGCAACAAGTAAGAGGCAGCGGCTTGCTTATACTCCAGCAGAATTGGCTGCCATGGAGGTAAACAGTTATGAATTTTGATAAGATACCTTTTGTTTGTTTCTTGAAATCTTAATTAATGCTGCAGGTGAGAGCAATGGAATGTCTTAGGCGTTTGTTGAGGAGATCTAGTGAAGCACTTTTCTTACTTCAAATACTGTGCCAACACAATGTTGCTCGCCTAGTTCAGGGTCTTGATAATAATGTCCGTCAGAAATTAATTCAGTTAACATTCAATCAGTTGGTATGTTCAGAGGAGGGTGAGCGACTTGCCAGTCGACTTATTACTTCACTTATGGAGGTAAAGTCATGAATTCCACAACCTTTTATTTTTTTTCTCTTTTGTCCACTGCTGCATATTTAACTGTTCTTGGTTATAAAATGCAATACAAGCTAGATCTTTTTTTTCTGTCTTCTTGTCCTCTGATTTTGATTTTCTTCAAGATGAGAAACTCATCTATTCATGCTACCATGTATAAAGATGCCGTAGTATTTGGGCTAATATTTTCTGACTTGATTATTTGTTCCAGTACTACATTGGCCCAGATGGCAAAGGCACAGTGGATGAGATTAGTGAGAATCTAAAAGAGGGTTGTCCAAGTTATTACAAGGAGGCTAACTACCACTATTTCTTAGCAGTTGAGTATCTTGAGAAAGCTTCTGTAACTATGAATGCACTCGAGAAGGAAAGTCTAGCAAGAGATGCTTTCAAACTCCTTATAAAAAGTCCAGAATCTGCAGATCTGGCCCATCTTGTTACTATATGCAAAAGATTTGCAGACTTAAGGTTAGTTACTTATTTGGCAATACAGCTATGATTTGCGGGTAATCTTTGCATACAAGAAGCAATTTTATAAAGTTATGTGCTATCTTAGAGCTTTTTGTTCTAAACAATTTAAAATGTCCCTTGTACATTTTGTTCCAACCCCCTTTCAGTAATCACTATATGGACTGGGTATACCCATTGGAATGCTCCAAAGCCATTTAATATCTATAGCCTTTCTCTTTGTCTCTCTTATTATCTATTTCTCTCTCCTTTTATCTGTATCTTTTTCCTATTCTCGTTCACTCTCTCTTCTGCTCCTTGATTCCTCTTTGATTGCTGCTTTTCCTGCCTCCATTTTGGCTTGTTAGGACCACTGACAGGTTCAATGCATTTCCATTTCTCAGCACGATGCAGATGCAATATTGTATCTTGGTTCTGAACCAATGCTGGTTCCCTTAACATATTGGTTAGATGATGTAAAGTATCTAGCATGCACAGCTGGTAAATTGTTGTATTCTTTTCATTGTGTATAACTGTTAAGTAAATATGACAGTGCCCTTTTAATCTATACTGTAGATTTTATGAAGCTGCAGTACGGTTACCTCTGCAGAAGGCTCAAGCTTTTGACAGCAAGGCTGACATGGTCAACCTCAATGGTGATTCAGGTCATCAAGTTGATAGACTTGTTCTTCGTGAACAATGCTATGAAATAGTAATGGATTCCCTTCGTTCATTAACGGGAAGAAATGGAAACAATAAAGAGTTTAACAGTTCTCAAATTGCATCTGGGCCTTCACTTGATCAGGCTACTCGGGACAACTATATTCGACAAATAATTCAGCTTTGTGTCCAATGGCCTGACACAGCATTTCATGAACATTTATATAGGACCCTAATTGACTTGGGCCTTGAAAATGAGTTGCTAGAGTATGGGGGTTCCGATTTGGTCCCTTTTCTACAGAGTGCTGGCCATAAGCTTATACAGGAAGTATGTTCTTTTCGTGAATCTTATAGTTTTGTTAGTCTGTATCCTGCTGTTCTTTTTATTCATTTGCTCCATCCATATAAGTACGGAGGAATATGAGAATGGATGCCCTTCTATATTTGTAAATTGTTAAATATTTTCTTACCGGTAACAAAGATCAAATTAAGCTGCTTGGTTATAGAATAGGATTTCCATCCCACAGAACGATGATCATGTGCATTCATCATTCTGACACAATATGTTACATAGTCCAGATGAAGTGTAAGCATTTCTCTACAGTATATGCTATATAATCCTAATAAAGTGCAGTAATTGCTCTGAATCCTGTATACAATAATATGGTAAAGATCCAACTGACTTATGAATCCGTTAACAGGGTGCCATTGCAGTATTCATGTGATCGTATGATGTCAGAATGGGTATTGTGTTTAACTACCTTGTGTTTGATTTTTTGGGAGTTCCTTAAATTTTCATATTTTCTGTTCTTTGTAGTTATTTGTTTTTCCTTTAGGGTGAAAGGTGAACTTCTATGACTTTGGTACAACCAATTGTGTACACTATGGCCCAGAATTTTGAGTGATTAGGAAACAACACAAAAATTATTGTAAAGATGAGAATGTTAAGATGAATATATCAGATTGGTAGAATGGTAAAATAAAAAAAATACTACTAGTTAAGACAGCGTTAACATTCAAAGGCAATTATTAAATTCTAGAATTAGACAAGGTGAACCGGTTAGAGTTAGAAGGCGAGCAGTGCAGTGAGAACGATGGGAATGAGAATTCTATGTAACGGAATTTTTATTCAAAAGATTTGTACAGGACTAGTGTCATAGCCTTGCATAAAGTCGACAGCTGGATAACAACTCAGCTTACCTCAAATAGTTGGGAGCAGCATGGCTCTCCATGTTAGATGTTCTTTTTGGTTATCTTATTTTCATGAGTGGTCTATGATGAGTGCTGTATATGCGTTTACAGCATGCATAGCTTGGGCATTATATTGTCTCTCACATGCTGTTCATGTCAGTAGTCTTTGGCATCTTTGAAATTGTATTATTTTCTGATTGGATATTTGTTGTAGATGGAATTCTTGCTAGCATGGTAGGCTTAGATGTTGTTAATATTTTTTTTAAAGAACCTTATATTTTTTAGGTAAATTAGGGTTGTTTTGTTGCTTTTAGCACTATTAGATACACATTCTGTAGTTCCATATATGCAGACTCATGTTTTCTTAGTGTTATTTATATTTTTGGTTCAGGTTCAAGCTGTCAATGCTGTAAGATCAACATCATCTTCAGTAGGAGATCCAAGGGCACCTAGTCAGTCAAAATATTATAATCTATTGGCAAGATACTATTCCCTCAAGCGGCAGCATCTACTTGCTGCTCATGTGCTATATAAGTTGGCAGAAATGGGCTCTGAGTCTGCAGAGTCCCCTACTTTGGCTCAGAGGTTAGTGTCTGATAGTTTGACTGTTAATCATGTAATGCAAATCCTGAACCATTTTAAGAAAGATTTAAAATTTATTCCTGCTAACACGTGCTTTCTTGTAACTAGACTTCTATATCTTAGCAATGCAATTATTCAAGCAAAAACTGCAAATAGCACTATTAGTTCTGTTCATTCAAGCACGGATGCCACAGATGATGGCTTACTTGATTTGCTTGAAGCAAAGCATGCTGTTCTTCGTTTCCAAATCAAAATCAAAGAGCAGCTGGAACAGATAGTATCAATGCTAGAAAACACTCCAGGGAGCAGTGAAATTGCTCTGGATGATCCATCTCCCAGGAGCAACCTGGTAATCAATGAGAACATTGCTGGGAGTGCCAAGGAGAGGGTAAAAGAGTTATCACAGGAGCTGAAGAGCATTAGTCAACTATATAATGAGTTTGCCATTCCATTTAAGCTTTGGGAGGTACTCTCTCTTGATTCAAAAATGACTTTTGGTTAATTTGGTGTTTTTGAGCTATGATTCAATGTTTCATTTTGCCCAATTGGATGAACTGGGAGGAAGATATTTGAGGAATAGGGAATAACAATGACTTACTCTGACTTCTGAAATGCTATTAACTGGAAATAAACGTGAGTCTTATCATAAACTAAATCGAATACTTGACATAATTAAAAAATCATCTTTTTAGATAGTGTGTCTATTTGATAATGTAAATTTGAAGCAGCATTTTTATCTAGAGTAACATTTCTGTATTGATAGCTTTTGTTGATTAATTTGTCTCTTTGGTGAAATCTTCATGAAATAATTCAGAATTAATATTTTTATATCTTAACCTTCTTTCAGCTTGTTTAGGGCTTTGTGCCTGTAAAAAAACTGATAGTGGTACTTGGTTAATACAATATATATGTATCAATAAAGAAAAATGTATGTAATATTTCATTTAAGACATGATTTTGGGATGTTAGAGTGGGATGAAAGATCTTGGTATTACTCTATAGATTTGAATTTGCACAATTCCATGGTTGGAAAACGTACTTTAATGTAGTTGCTAAATAAGACATATTTCAATTTAATTAGCGTTTTTATCAGTATCTATAATTTCTTGGATGATGCCTTGGTAAACACTAGTTTTGCATTTGCATGGCATGCATGTGAGTCAGGTTTCCTCTTTTTTTCCTGATACTTTTGAATTCTGTAAATGAAAATTGATAAAGAAACTTTCTCTTAATGATTTTGGTATAATGCTTTATCTGTAATATTCGTCGAATGTAGTGTAGTTGTCTCATGTTGCTCATAATGCTATCATCTTAGATATGCCTGGAAATGCTCAACTTTTCAAATTATTCTGGGGATGCTGATAGCCAAATTGTTCGAGAGACCTGGGCAAGGCTTCTTGATCAGGCTCTTTCTAGAGGTGGAGTTGCAGAAGCATGTTCTGTTGTAAAGAGGGTTGGTTCAAATATCTATACTGGAGAGGAAGGTCGCTTGCCCTTAGAGTTTATTTGTCTTCGTCTTGAGATGGCTGCTTCGGTAAAATTTGGGCTCTCATCTTGATGCTGTTTATCAAAGTTCAATTTTCTGTCAATATTTGCACGTTTTTCTGCTTTATTTGTCTCGCAATATACGTTATCATACTAGCTTCTGCTGATTTTGATGCTCTATGGACATCTTTGTCAGGAACGTTTGACTTCAGGAGTAGAATTTGTTGGTGATGAGGATATTGCTAGGGCACTTCTCGCTGCTTGTAAAGATGAGCCAAAGCCTGTTTTAAGTGCATACGATCAGCTTTTATCAAACGGAGCTATTTTACCTTCACCAAACCTGAAACTCCGTCTTCTGAGATCCATTCTAGCGGTTCTCCAAGAGTGGGTTAGTTCTGTATTTGCGCTTACACTAGGAACCACAGCTGCTGGTGCTGCTTCAATTCTAGGCGGAGCACTTTCGTTACAACAGAGAGCAATCGTCAATCAAGGAGCTCGAGATAAGATAACAAGTTTAGCAAACAGGCAAGCTTTCCCCCCCTTCAAGTAGCATGATTTCAATTCTATACTACAAAGTTCAGATATACACATCTATGTTTAAATGCAGAAATTCATCCCCCTATTCATTCTCCTCTTTCCTATGGTAAATTGTTCTGATCGTATCTTGTGGGTAGTTTCATTTTTTGTGACCAAAGTTGATTAATAAAAAATTCCAAGTATTGATTCATAAAGGTTAATAAATAAATGATTGCAGCTGATTCTACTTATTCTCTTTTGAAGATATTAGAATGGCCTTAAATTCTAGGGTACTACTTAAAAAGATTTGCCATATATTTACTTGCTCCCTCAAAGCTTTCTTTCTTCATAATCTTCAACTTGCACTGGCAGGTACATGACTGAGGTACGATGCTTGCCGCTTCCGCAGAATCTGATCGAGCCGGTTTACAGAGGCTTTCGAGAACTTGAACAAGTTCTTTTTTCCAACGACTTTCAGCAACACTTAAGGTGATACTCTGCATCATAGGGAGATTTGTGAGTTGGGCTGTGCCACTTAACAACAAAGTTGCAGTTTTGTTTTCCAACGACTTCCTGCGGCTCTTTGGGTTATTGTGTATCATAAGGAGACTTTGTATTCTGTTGTCGCACTACCTTGTATCGCATTTGATCGAGTAAATTTTTTACCCGAGGTATTTATTCTGCAACAATGAAAGTTTAGTTGCTATTCTTCACCATTGGTAAAATAAATTCTCTGATACCACAGGTAAGTTTACTGATCAAATAAATATCGAATGCCCACTTCTCTTCAAGTTATTTACTTCCATTTCAATGTTTTTAGTAAATGTTGGATAACCTTCTTGTTCAAATACCGTTTTGGTGTATGATATCATTTAAGGCAATTTTTCATATCACACACTTAACTGTAACAAGCATTTGCAGTCGCGAAATTGTGGCCAAGTGTGGCTGCGAAATGGTGGTCAGCTAGTTGCAAAATTGCGGCTAGGCAACTGACTGTCTGGCTCCTGTTTGCGGCGATTGTGAGTTCATGCTCAGACCGTAAGCTTCATGGTCAGTTTGCCTGTGATTTCATGATTGTTTGATTACATATTTTTTTTTCCATTAGGTATTCAGGTTTGCGTCCGACTAAGCTTAGATTGGACGGTTTGGTCCTACAGATCAGCCCACTTGGTAAATCCGAAAAGTGAAGATGGATCTTGGGGAGCAGCTTAGCAGCATGAGTGGTTCGAGTATCGTAGGGATACGATAGTGTTTTGTGTGAGAATCGAACTCTCATCGCATAGTTGTGAAATGGTGGTCTGCTAGTTGCAAAATTGTGGCTAGGCAATTGATTGTCTGGCTCTTGTTTGATTGTGATTTCATGGTTATCTGATTACACACTTTTTCCCGTTAGGTATTCGGGTTTGTGTCCGACTAATCTTAGATTGGACGGTTTGGTCCTACAGATTAGTCCACCTTGTAAATTCAGAAAGTGAAGATGCATCTTGGGGAGTGGCTTGGCAACATGAGTGGTTCGAGTATCGTAGGCATACGGTAGTGTTCTGTGTGAGAATCAAATCCTCGTCGCATGGTTGTGAAATGGTGGTTTGCTAGTTGTAAAATTACGGCTAGGCAATTGACTGTCTGGCTCTTGTTTGCGGCAATTGTCTTGCATCTGACTAATCTTAGACTAGACGGTTTGGTTTTACATATCAACCCATCTAGTAAATTCGAAAAGTGAAGATGGATCTTGAAGAGCGACTTAGCAGCACGAGTGATTTGAGTGTCAAAGACATATGATAGTGTTTTGTGTGAGAATCAAACTCTCATCGCTAATCCTAGATTGGATGGTTCGGTCATACAGATCAACCCACTTGGTAAATTCGAAAAGTGAAGATGGATCTCGAGGAGTGGCTTCATAGTATGAGTGATTTGGGTACTACATATATATACGATAGTATTTTATGTGAGAATCGAACTCTCATCGTATGAATTTATTCTGCTCTTTTATTATGTGGAGTTTTTATTTTTTTTTTATGGGTTGCTTCTAGTTAAAACCAATTAAGTGTCTAAAATATTTTAAAAATTAATAAAATTTTATAATTATTTAAGATCCATAATATTATTTACAAAAGTTAAATACTATTTCTATTATTAAAATAAAATTAATAGTTTTTCTAAAATATTGTTGTTAACTTGACTAAAAAATTTGTAGTTAAATTTTAATTTAATTTTTATACGTTTAATATAGATTTAGTATTTCTGTTAATGTTTGTACGTATTAAAAATTTATACAGTTAAATATAATTTTTATAAATCGGAGTACCATCGTCTGCCCTCAATCGCAATCGCCAGTAGAATTCGGAGTCCATCTTCTTCATCGCCGATCTCCAACTCCCTCTTCCGCATCTTCTCCATCGCCGATCTCCAACTCCGGATACGATCCTCGAAGCTTCTATCCCCGTTAAGTCATTCCGTAGGTAGGTCTTCCAAGCGTTTTTCTTCGCATGCTTTGTTGAAGGTTTGCACTTGTTCTGTTCGGATTTCACATTGGATTGGCTCCGTTTTTCCTGAATTCCGGTGTTTCTTAGGGTTTCCTGTGATACATATGCGAACATGATATGCATTCTCGCTTTGGTTCCATTTTTCCTGAATTCCGGTGTTTCTTAGGGTTTCCTGTGATACATATGCGAACATGATATGCATTCTCGCTTTCTTGTTTGTAAATTCAGAATTTCGTAGCTCACCCGATGCACAACTCGTCTTCTTCCGGCCCTCCGGCAAAACCAAGGGTAGGCGCGTCTCAGGCGTCGGAAGCTTCGCTCAAGCGCAAGCGTGGTGTATTTCAGAAAGATTGTGAGTGCACTAATCTTTCTTATTCGTCCTCAGAGCTTTTTTTAGAAAACAGATATTGTTCATATATTTTAGGTTTTATTATCATCAACTTGGGCTGCATAGCCAGATATGCAAACTTCTACAGACTACAGTTAGTTTGATGTCTATCATTCACTGCCTTTACTATCCTTTTACTTTTTTTAGTTTTATCTCCTAATTTTTCGCCTCCTATAATGTTCTCTCTGACTGAACTGAGTGGAATAGATTTGCTAACATCTGTACCTCCTGTGAGCCTTTGCCGATCCTTGCCATAGTTCTCTATGATGCTTCTGAAATAATATATATATGCTTCGTGCTTGCGTAGACATTCTTCACCATTTTTGTTTTATGGTTGTTTGTCTGATGTCTGTGCAAAAACCGAATTAGATATCAAGTGTGCGTTGAAAATGGGCCATACAATTCTACTCATTATTGCTTATCAGCAAAGTTTTTATGAGTAATCTCTGAGTTTTTTCTCCTTATATTAAAGGATTGTGTGCAAGGATTTAGATCGATCCTGAAGCTGTAAGACCCCAAAATAGGTTCTCACGGAAACCTTCACATTGTTCCGTCATCCATATATTCATATTGAACTCAACATGTTACTATTACTGAGTATTAATTCATATTTGTTATGTTGAAGGCATTATTTTTGGGATATTGAATGCTAGACTAATGACAATTTCAAGCTGCATGGAATTAAATTATCATGTTGAAGCAGTTAATCTGATGCATACTGTATGCAAACCTAAGAGTGCATATTTTATTGGATAATAATTATTCCCGGAACTCCTTATAAACTGTAGAGTTTATAATAAAAATAAAAATTTCTTGTATCACCTTCTATTTTGAGATATGCCATGAGATTAGAATGGTGAAGCTCTCAATGGTTATAGAGCTCATGAAATAGGGGATCAAAGATATGTTTTCATCATGGACCCAAGCCAAAAGGAGCAAGATTTTGTGGTTGGGTTGCGCTAGAAGGAAGAAAATGTTAGCACCCATCCGTGGTCGGGCTCTATGACTGGGCATCTGGCTTCCCTTGTCCTCTTCCTATCATGAGCTAAGAGTTTTCTCATTTCTTTGTTGTGAGGTCTTAGTATCATAGCTTTGGTAAAGAGTTTTAATGAGTTGTAGTGAATGACCTAGCCGGTCCCTTATTCTACGATGAGGAACAGGTTGAATTGCAAGACTATCTATCTTTAATTATTAGATGACGAATGCAAGATCTTTGTGTTTTTTTGGAGAAGTAATAAACCATGGATCTTCTTGAAGACTGAGATAAGGAGAAGGTTGTTTTATTTGTGAAATGCTTACCTGTTTGCGTTAATATGTTCAATATTCAATACATTTTAGTTATGATCAAGTGATGCCAAGACCCTTTACACTGCCTGCTCCTAAAGCACACAAGTCACAAATTAGAACCAATTGCAAGTCATCCAAAGAAACAAACAAGCCAGTTGTTAAAATCAACAGGAATTAAATAAATCAAATCTTCAGCCAATGTCTTGCAGATGATTGCATCTTTGGATCATACAGGCTCGATCCAGGCCTGCTGTCACAATATGTTAACAATGATATTAGTTGAAGCACCTTTTTTTATTCTGAATTGAGTACTACGTGACATGCCTGGTATTTTCATGGGACAATCTTTCATTTCTGGTGCTATTTCTTGTAACTTTTTGCGAAGAACCTATGCAAACATATACACAGAAAATGCTTCATCTGTAATTCCTGATTTGCCTTATTAATTCCACATGCAGTGCAACACATGATGTATGGCTTTGGAGATGACGCAAATGTGAGTGTTCCATATGTCTAATCTTTGTTTATTATCTATTATTTACCACTTTTCCATCATTTATTATCTTTTACTCGCAATTTAGAACTTTTAGGCATCTCACTTACGATTTTATGTTAAAATCTCAAAAATATATAAAAATCAATGGCACCATATATTGAAACATCGGCATGATACCAAAACAGTATTATTTCAATCAAAGATTGAAACATCGGCACGGTTTGAGATTTCGAACCCTTGTCATATGAGTACAAGTGAATTTGAAGATGTAAATAGTCCTAGTTGTGATCAAGGAAATCGTTAAAATTTCTTCATATCACAGATGAATACCATTCAGTTTCGAGTGCACCACAGAAGTGCACCAATGAGTTGGATTTTTTTATTATTCTCAAGATGCAATAGGGGAGAGGTCGACCAAGCACCTTGGAGCAACTTGACTATAACTAGTTTGGAGGGATGAGTAACAATTCCCAGTTAATGTCTGTCTTCAGGTTACAGGACTCAATATTTTGAAGAAAAAGATCTTTCTTGATGTGTAACAGGACCTTTCAATGTCACCTAATAAACTTGCTTACTCAATTTAGTTCTGAAGACCGAATGACACTATTCTATATGATTCTTATTTCTTGAACATTTTAATAATAACTGCACCAGTTGAATTGAACTTCTCTATATCTCAATTGTCGTTCTTTGTTTATGGTTCTGCAGCCTCTTCCAGAAACTGTTTCTTTGGTGGAGGACATTGTTACAGAATACATCACCGATATGGTAACTAGTCGTCTTTTTTTAATGGTTCCAACTACCATGACAACTACGAACATGTGAATTCACTAAACAACGTTTGATGTATTCATGAGGACATCGCAATTGAAACCATATAATTCTCATAACAATAAATGTGATATGTAGTCCTTGCTTGCTCGCGAAACTGAATAAAGTGGCTTCACCTTTTAATTGGGCATCTGCAATGTAGTTTTTTGTTTTGGTCTTTTATGCAGTGCAATCCTTTGCTTACTTGCTAAACCGAATAAATTGGTCGCACCGTTTACCTGAATTTGCAGGTTCATAAAGCACAAAACATTGCGACGAAGAGAGGAAGGCTGTTGACTGAAGATTTCTTGTATCTCGTTCGGAAGGTACGATGTGTTGAATTCTGAAACTGGATCCATGTTTTTTTTCCTCTTAAAAATATTTTAGGTCTACTAGATTTCCTATGGTCATTTAAGAATTTAGGGATTCATTCATTCTCCATTAACTTTATTATGCAACTTTGGCCCTATTGAATCTTAATCCATAACTAATAATCACAAAATAATTGGTTGGTGTTCATCATTGTCTTAATAGAATTTACTTTTAGGCAAGAAAATTCTCTCTTCTACAATTGAACTCCCCATTGTATAACCAGATTCAAGATTGTTAATGAATAACAACTTCTTCACTCACCCATATGGCTGATTAAAAACCAACATATTAGATGAAAAAAAGTTTCGGAATCTTGTTTATTTTTCTTGGGCAAAAATTAAAAAGTTGTCATTTATTTTTAGAATCATTAGGACGATGCCCCACTTTGATTTTTTAATCAAAAAGGAGCTCCACCTCCATGTACAATTACCCAATTATCCTCCATTATACTATTCTCATTATTATCTCTCCTTTATATTTTCTGTCAACATTTTGAATCGAAGGTGTATTATAGCAGTTACGAAATTGTAACTGTTACACAGTTATAGTAGCTATGGTTTTGTAATTGTTACAATTGAGTTGTCACATAGTTATAACAGTTACTGTTTCATAAGTGTTATACAGTTGTACTATAGTTGCTATAATTGTGAATGGCAGGTAAGTTTTGAGAGATCATAACTTTTGTCTCTGATTGAACCACGAGATGCATAATATATCAAATCGAAGTTCGTTTAGAGATTTACATTTGTTATCAAGTGTAATCTATAACGACTCAATCTTAGGTTAAAAAAATATTGTTTAAAGGCTTTTTGAAGGCTATGAAGAATTTTAGTCATCTTTATTTAAGGTTATTTTCCATGTAGTAGCTATGAAATACAACTGTTGTAGTTGTAGCAGCTATGATATTGTAGTTGCTACAACATGTGTAACAACTATGAAAAACTATGACACGTCCGGTTGATTCAAGATTTAAATGAGAGATATAGACGAAATAATAATGGGAACAATATTGAAGGATAGTTTCGTTATTTTATATGGAAGTAGGGCGCCCCTTTGACGATTTAGAATAAAAGGAACGCCTTCTTGACTTTTACCTTATTTTTCTTTGAAAAAAAAATAGATTGGAAAATTGAATCCCTGCTCAAAGTGGAAACTTCCTTTAGCATCTTTCTTTAGTGTTCTTCTAGTTTAATTCTACAAAAAAAGAAATTAACTGTTGAAATACTTATCAGCTTGTCAACTCTTTTTATATAGTTGAGCATTTCACCCAGTTCTTGGTTCTGGTTTTCATGAATAGGATCCACCAAAGCTCCGTCGGTCGTCTGAACTGTTGGCCATGCACGAAGAACTTAAACTAGCAAGGAAAGCCTTCGATGTAAACGAAGACTCTCTGGCAAATGCTGAATGAAGGCTTTGAGTTATACTCTTTGGATCATCGACTGCAATATAATTATCCCAAGAGGTGATATGGATTAATCGGTGTAAATTGAATATTTGATATAACCAAAAAAAACTGAAAGATTGTAACTTGAGCTGGTAGCTGAATTAGAGCATATATAATCCTTTGATTAAGAAAAGCACAACTCTGGTTCGTGTTCTTACTGTAAAGAAATACTTAGTGCTTCATTGCTTTAATTAAATAATATTTATTTTTATATATTTAAAATATATTTACAGATGGTTGGGTTTTGGTAAATAATTTATTAGTTTTTTAACACATGAAGAAATAATTGATTATAGAATGCATTAAAATACATTTATATGATGTAAATAAATAATTTTTAATTAATTAAAAATTTTAATATGCCGTGATGTAATAATACACATGATGAATTTTCAGTGTTTGATCAGTTGAATCATTCTTTGTATTTACTAATGATGATCATCATTTGCTGCTAATTATTATGTAAATGAAAATTTGAGAAGTATTCCGCAACTTATAGAGTTTCTAATTCTACTTCTTTTCTGGTGAAATGGCCATCAGTGAGTGAGTTTTTTTTTTTTTGATAATTTAGATTTTGAATTTCATCCAACTAAATCCGAAGATAGACCATCTTTCCACTTGATTTAGTTATCACATAAATTTAGAACATAATTTATACACACTCAAAATCAACTTTTAATAAAATTCAAATCTTAATCCTTTTATTATTCCTCTGAATGTTTATATTTTACATCACATCCCTAAAAACATCAGAGAGTATTTTTATTATTGCAATGTATAAAACACAATGTCATGTGCAAAGGATGAATGCAATCGGAGCATGGTTGAATTAATTAGTACGGAACATTTATTGAAATCATCGAATGCAGCTGAAGCAATACTCTTCTTCGTAGTGGCCAACTGTTTTGATTTACCTCCTCACAAATGCGACCGTATAGGCATATGCTGAAGTATATTTTGAATGAAATATGTTGAGTAGATTGGCAATGCTATTCAGTAGTGACTGGTGGATTATTCTCTGGTTGAGAAATGAAAAGTTTTCCATTTCGGATAATCAGAATCAGTGGAAATGTGATGAAGAGCACAAATCAGTGGATCATCAAACATTGTACTTCCTGATTACTGAAATTGTGCTAAATAACTTGTATTTACACAAACGTTAGATTCATTTGCGTCTCCGTGTGGAAGTGTTTCGATAGCTAAAATAATCAAAATTCATAAAGCACAGTCCTCCGGCTCATTCACCATTTGCATTCACAATGTGAAAACTTTGCCGATATTTTTTTTTCCGTTGTAACATCACTAGCTTACTAACCTTACTTGTCAAGAACCAAAAACCAGTCATGGCTTGTTCTTCAGCAACCTGGAAATTGATCTTATGGTGCTAGGCGTAGTCCGGCAGCATCCTCCAATAAGACTAGCACCGCATTCGTGCCATCTTTTAGCGAGCAAATCGAATCTCTTCTCGCTTGCACACTCTGGTTGCTGCCAGGACAAAAAAAATCACATGGTATCAGATGCACAAAGGCAAACACTTAGCAAAGCTCTAAATTCACATCTTATAGTAAGTCCCATGGTGTCTGAAATGAGACAGAAGTTATCGCATAATCAAATATCCCCGATGCAGTGGTCGCTCCCTTTCGAAATCCCACAAGATTTTGTATGTATTTTTCAGTATACTATGTACAGGGAACTTAGGATATGTTTTGAGACTAGTAAATTCAAGATCAACTCACCAGCCATTTTTTAGCTCTGCCATCCCACACTTCGCCGCTGTTTGGATAAACAGCTAATAGTTTCTTTGTTAGCTGAAGGAAAAAATGAATGAAAATGATCATAATAAAATCTGATGAAAAGAGAGAAAAATAATCAAGAAAAGAATAAAAAATGATAAAGACAGATGACTTGAATTACTTTTAAGGATGAGTAGCTGAATTATTGACGAACCTTTTTGAACTTACGAATGAGATTTTCTACAAATAGTGGGGATGCACAATTTATCCCAACAATGCTGACTTTTTCACTTGTATTCAATATGTCAAGGCAATCTTTAAAATCCTCTCCAGACGACAAATGCTCACCATCCATAGAGCTGAAACAGATCCAAGATGGAATTTGGATGTTCTCTTCATCGAGAAGTTCGGTTATTGCCTGCATATAAAATGACACTAAAGCTGTGAATCATCCCATATCTTTTAATTTAGAGTAAAATACAGCTGGTGTTCATTAATACAACTCGCATCCAACTTTACTATATTGACACTTTTCCTTGTTTTGGTGCTCTACAAAAGAACGAGCAATGGACCTTTTATCTCACAGGACTTGTCTTTCTACACAAGAACAACATGTTAGAGAGGAGAGGAGGCTAGTCCACATCTGAAACTTTTAACAGGACCCAAATTAGTGGTTGATATTCCATTTATGAAGATGGATCTATCTGGAAGGTTGTGCCTCCTTATGTTCCTCTTGTTTTGGAGGAAAAAACAGTTTTTTTGTGACTAAAATATAGAACATTTTAATCAGAAAGAAGTATTGAGAATCAGAAAACTTTGTCAACATTATTCAAACTCTACTGAGTAACTTGTGTTAGGTAGTCAGTAGAGAGGCAAACAACATGAGGAAAAAATCAGCAGACCTGTGCTTCAAGCTTATTAGGAATGGTTTCAAATGCCAACAGATCTGGACCAGCATCTACAAGAACTTGCAACCGCCGTCTGTGAAAATCTTTTAGTTTTTCCAAGTCAATGCCTGGTCCATATTTCCCACTGTAATTTTGAGATACCATATTCATTAGACAACGAGATTATACCCAAATAATATGGTAAAAGACATGAGTCTTCCTAATATTCTATAAATTGAGAGATGCAGAAAAATAGACTTGTGAACTCCATTTAGAGTATGGATGTATAGCTTGGGCCTATGAAGGTATAGGTAACAGGCATATAATGGCTTTGCTCGTGGGTTAATCTACATCCATGCCTCTTGGTGATGGTTTAGGGCTTGTGTGAAGTTAGTTCATTTTACCTAAAAGCTGATAGTATTGATATTAAGTATCATTCTAAATGATCCTTGGTTTCCATGTTCATATTAATTAGTCTCCATGAAGTGAGAAAGGGCAAAACAAATCATAATACATCCATGATACTTAACTTAGGTAAAACTTAGCATGATTTGAAAAGCAAGAGCAATTTGTATGTTATATATATAGGCTACCTATATTCTGAACCATCCGCAAGATAAGCTCCATAACTCCCGATTGAAGCTGCCACCAGAGCACAATTGTAATCGTTTTCTTCATTCTGCTGTGCAAGCTTCCAAAAACTGTCTCGGGCTTCCAGAGCCAGTTTGACACTTCTTTGAAGTAACAACTCTCCTTCTTCAAGGGACATCCCTCTTGACAAAAATCCAGGGATGGTTGCCTGTAAAAGAGAAGCAACAAAAAGGAGTGGGACCTCAGCCATATAATAGAACCATATATTCATACCCCTTTGCAACTCAAATACTAGGAAACGAAAAAGGAAAAAAAATCTCTCCAGGAGCTAGAGAGTGAAGACTGTGTTCTTCCTCTTACATGAAGATATTGCTGGCTGTGATTTTGAATGGAAAAGTCTCATTCTCCCTATAGTGGGCCATACCTGAACTTACCTGAAGCCATAAGATCTACATGATCATCCAGTTTGCAGCATAATGAAGTGCTAATGTATCTAGTATGTATCAACACAGACTGGTGGATGACAAGAAGTTGGTTCATCTTGTAGCAGATTGTACTTTGCTGGAATTGCTTTAGGTCCTGGGTTCTTGGTTTCTTCATTCATTTGACTTGGATACTTTCTTATGTTTATTTTTAAGTTGGGTCACACTTTCTTCCTTCATGCTACTGGATTATCAACTTCGTGAACTCAAATGCTCACAATTTCAACATAATGTTTTCTAACCTATTAAGATATTAAACTTCTTGTTTCAGGCTGGTCATATACCTGTTCCTTGTTTCTGTTAAGTTGGGAAATTTATAACAAACTAAATGCATATTTGCCAGTATATTGTCTGTATATCATAAATTAAAATGATCAGTGAGTATTCCTGTTCATTGCTCTCCATAAAAAAAAAAAAAAGAAAAGTCATCAACCAATAAATAATATCTTAAGGTGATGTTTGCTAAAAGTCTGATGATACCAGGAAAAGATATTAGTGAATTTTCTCAAATGTCTTCTACTGGCAATAGTTCCACATGCCATAGAATTTCATATCATGAATTCTAGCTTGGGTACTCAAAGGGAAAGACAAGAAAATTATTTCAAGGTAATAACGTGACTAATCAGGAATTGTATCCTAAAAGATCACATCTAGACCATGGAATACTGAAATTAGTAAGAGATTAGAGAAAAAATAGTGCAAATACCAAAAAAGACATCTAATGGAAGTTATTGATTACAATTTTGTTTGGCAGGTAAAATTATTCTTTGTAGTTATTCAGAGGAATTATCAAAGAGGATATAACATGATTTTATTTGAGATCTTGGAAATAATTTTATTGGATTGGTTAGATATCCAATACAAAATCACAGAAATGCTGAAATAGTTTATGATATATCTTTGCACATCACTCAAGTATGAAGAAGTTCCAAACATTTGCAGGTAATTCACTCGACCAGTAGATCACATACCTGATAGGATGAAGTCACCAGTATATCTGCACCTGCTTCAAGATACTGAAGATGAACCTGCATGCAGTTCGAATGAAAGGTGATCAAATGTTAGTACTCTTGGCTTGATTAATGAATAACAAATTTTTGAAGATAAAATAAGTATTAATAGCAGCAAACAAGTAATTAAATTAGCTGGATAATGCCACCAATAAGATGAGTTATACCACACAATGATAGAAATAATCATTATGCATAATTAATGACAACAACTTATGGACATGCATGAATTAATCTGCTTATCTTCTTGAACCTAAGTGAAATCGAAACAATTGTTGTGGTCGTCAGTGTCTTCTAATTTCAGAGTCTTAATGTCCACCTTTGATGGATCACTGGACAGAGAATGCATGGAATAAAATTAATTGTTGAAGTGACCCTTCACTTTTATACTACTAACCCATTCCTTTCTTATCCCTCATTCCAAAAGGAAAGATTAGTTTGAAACTTTCATCAAGAAAGAGTCCAAGGGTGATAAACATTAACACTCAATTGATGGAAATGTCTTAGTTATCACATTAAAAAAATTAACATCTTCAAGGGCCAATTTGGGACACATTAAGATTTTTCAACAATTTGACAATGAACTTAAATAATGAGTTGAACATGGTCATGTGACAAAATTTTATAAAATTAAATATTCAATTTGGACAATCCTAACAAAATAAGTCGTGGTGGACATACATCTCGAGCCTCTCAAAAGTTAGAAGACACTATCACAAACAATTGCTTTGATTTCACTTCGGTTCCACAAAGGTAGCCCATGGGTTCAAGTATGCCTTTAATTAATTTAATTAATTCACACGTGTTCATAGTTGTCATTAATTATGCATAATGATTGTTACTATTAAACTTGCCTTACTAATATTTGGATTTTCTCTTGTTTTACAGTATTCTAAATAAAATTAAATGTTTGACAAATTGTCATAAGAATACTCATGGTGATGTACTCACCTACCTTGGTAAACTATGTCGAAAGGAGGCAACATGGCCTTATCATGCAACTACAAGCATTTTCTGAACTCGTCATGCCTTAAGATAATTACATATAGTTCTCCAATAATAAAACCTGATAAAATGTTTAGATTGTCAAAGCTAGTGCAAGGGCAAAGCTCCTTTGCTCCTTTCTCGACAATGCAGCAAGATTTTCAACTCACTTGGATAAGAAGTCCGATTAGACTTCCAGTTTTCATTTTCCTAGATAGCACACTGAATATGTGCCATTGTCACATTTTCCAGGATAGTTTTGTTAAGCCTACGATCTAATAAGTGACAAATCCATGTTTTTCTGACCACTACGAATAATAGGCAATAGTTTTGACTGGCGATAATCTTTTTTTTTTTAAAAATAAAAGAAAAAAAGAGGGAAAAAAACAACTACCTTCCTTTAACAAGATATCCACAGTTTGTTCTTCCTCTTTCATTGGATTAACAATCTTATACGACAAAGCCTTAGAAAATCGCGTTTTTTTTAAACAAACCTCTACATCGATCTCTGCATTCCTAAATGTTAACATCCTAAATGAATAAATTTACCACATCCAAAATCACAGCGTACATTCTGCCAGAATAAGAAACGAAGACCAGACCTGTTTGATAAGGTGCGGATCTCGAATAAGGCAGAGCGCGCTCCAGAGGGGGTCGTTGAAGACCGCACCAAGCGCCTCCAGCTGCGTCGCCAGGCCTCCGTCGATCACGACTACGCCGCCGTTTCTCGCGAGCAGCTCCTCGACCGCGCCAGCTTCCGAACCCATCCTTCTTCGCCGCCCTGTCGTCTCCAAACCCTTCGACGCGAAACCACTCGGCAGTCGCTCGAATTGAAAAGGCGGTGGGATGCAGCGAACGGGTAGGTTTGAGTGGACAACGGTAGGTTTACGTTTTGGTCAATCCGACGAATCCGGTCTCCGAACCTGGCCCGGGAAACAGTCCTGGTTCGTCCTGAATCTGAACTGGAAAAGCGGCTAGGTAAAGGTAAACACTTCCTTTTATGACTTCACGTTAAGTTAAGTATAATAGATTAAGACTTTTCATTTTTTGTATTAATATTTAGTTTTTTATTCTTAGCGTTTTTTAAGTTTGATTTATGTATCATTTATAAATATTATTGAATTCTTAATTCAAATTGATTTAATTATTTAAAATTTTTATATTTTTATTCATTTAAAATTATTTATTTATTTATTATAATAATAAAAAAATAAAATCTATCATCCCCACACCATCAACCTCTTCATTGTAATAATATCTTTTCCATAATTATAAATTCAATCATGCCTTAGAATTTTATTTATTTATAAACTTATGAAACTTTATTAATAAATATAATTGACCAGCTTTTTTCTGAGCATTATTATAAATATTATTAATGAACAATTTAATTTACCATCTGATTGTAAACATTAACATCCAAATATAAAAAGAAGTTTATTTTTAATTAAAATAAAATATGTAGGTCTCCCTCAAACGGAAAGCCTACCCAACAATCCCCCCTCAAACAAAGGACTACAGATCTCCCTCAAACGGAAAGCCTACACATAGTTAGATCTGGATCATGACTACGAAAAACCTATACATAGTTAGACCTGGATCATGGCTCTTCTAGTGATTAGTCCGGTGAAGAGCGATTTCACTCTGATACCACTTGTTAGTACCAATGAAATTAAAATATCTCCACAATGGCATGATATTGTCCGTTTTGGACCTAAGCTCTCATGACTTTGTTCTTGGGCTCTCCCCAAAAGGTATCATACCAATGGAGATATCTTACATCCTTTTAAACCATGATTTTTTTTCATGTACTTTAGATGTGGGACTATATTTGCACCCTTATAACCCAACAAAATCTTCTAAATAAAGTCGTGTTTACATTTTTTTTTATCAACAAAATCAAAGATTGGAAGCCCTAAATTCAAGTTCCAAAATACAAAACAACAAATTGGTGAAGGAATACGATGAAGTGCCATGAATTTGGTGGGGAAAATGTACGTTTCAATTAATAAAAAATGAATAATTTCAGGAAGATAACAATGAGTTTTTGCAGTAAAAACAACTGCAAGACTATTCATACATTGCTTGATGGATAGGAAGAGGATGCATGAGAAGAGTTTTTCAGCCCTTAAGACATAATTGAGTTGGCGACGACGAAGCAAAGTTGTTGGAATGGACAAGACTTGAATCTTGATGAGCCGAGGCAATGCCCTCCTCCATCGTGGTTGACTGTAACTTCTCGATTTACCTCCTCACAGATGATCGTGGAACCGATTGTATGGCGTCGTTGGGATGACGGATTTTATCTTTTTGCTGAAGAAGAGAAGAGTTCCTCAATATCATTCATGTAGTCTCTTGCCGGTGAGTGCAAAGAATCATCATGATTGCAGCTCCTGTTCATCTGAAAATGAAAATGAGAAGAAACCATGGAATTGATGTCACAGAGAATCTCAAACAGCAGCTTCCAACTAGCAAACAAATAAGTTCATGAAGAAAACTAATGAACAGGGAAAACGATATCGCAATAAACTGCATAACTTATTACCAAGATGATTGAAATACATACATAATCATGCAAGAGCTACAACAGGATCACTATTTTTACAAGAAGAATCACAGACTTCAATAGACATTCAAAGAAGCCTTCTTGAGGTGAAATCCAAAGTTTAGAGGTTCAGGTCACCCATCTGAGTCACTTCCAGAACTTGTCTTTATTAGGGAGAAAAAAACTTCTCCAAAACCTTACAATCTGGAAAATCTATAACCCTTCCAATTCAGAATCGTCACGACATGAAATCGAGGAATTATCCTATTGTTCAAACTAAGAGCAAAAACAATGGTTTCTAGGCAAGTTGTAAGGACAAGTTGTAAGGTGTAAAAGACGCAGCCTCTTTAACCAAAATCTTCCTTGGGACAAGCACAAGAACCTTGGCTAGAACTGTGAAGACTATGACAACCCAAAGCTGATCATGACCCTGCATTTAGAGTCGACTTTGTCTTTTCTCTGCTGACCCTGTTAAGAACAAAAAGTAGCTGCAGTAACAGTCTAGAGTGTTGAACATTCACAGCTCATTAGCACTGGGTTCAACACAACACTAAGCTAGCGAGCCTAATAATGTAAAATAAACACTAAGGTTTTAAGGATGATTTTTCATAATTTTTTGAACAATGACCGACTGGAAACAATTTAGTACAGCTTTGAATAGAGCATTCCAAATCATAGGAGATCTCATGGGATGTGATTGAAGACTATGGGAGACAAAGGCTTGTAGGTAAAGAGTTTTCTTTTGGTATCTAGAGAGTATTAGAGGTCTTTTCACTGGTTTGGATTGATATTGTGAAAGGATTGGGAGGATTGAGAAGTCACTTCATTTGTTCAATTTTCATTTTACTCTTGCTGTCCATAGACATACACTTAAGTTGATCTAGATTAGTTGCTAGTCCTTGTGTGTGTGCCTTTTTCTACTAAGGAGACAAACTGCACCACGTTGGTTTTTGCTCACAATGAGAGAAAGCCTTGCTTAAGTAATTTTGCACACAACCCTTAAGAATTGTAAGCTGGGAATCACTCTCTTCTTGACATTGTAGATTGTAAAGCATTGTTTGCTCTTCAATATCTTAAGGAGGATCCCTCTTGACTCAATAAGACTTTCATATATCTGCAGCCTCAAAAGAACAATGCCTTGGATTTTGCATCTCAAAATAAAGATACTTGGCAAGATGATCTCAACAATGTTGGACTCGACCAAGCCCAAATATGCAAATACTTTGGGGCCAAAGTCTTCACTATATTGTAGCAAAGGCATTTGAACTGTGAAGTAGCAAGTCTACTGAAGAGGGAACCTTCAAAGCCATTTGATCTCAGGAAGTTGAGGGCGACGATGACTTTCTTGGTGGATTTAATGTGAGTGATGGATTTGGAGGCCTTAAATACTTTGTCTATGAATTACCCCTAGGTGTTGACAAAATGTTTTAACAGTTTGAGGGATTTGGTGCATTGGCAGCGACCAAGGAAGAGAACAATGGGAAAAAGAGACAACAAGGTTGGAAGCATAGAAGCCTCATTTGCAATGAGAGCTAATCAATTTTTGCTTCCCCCTTAGGAGCGACAAATTTTCAGGGATAATCAACTTTTTAAATCATGCATAATCCTTTTCAAATCATCTGCAATTGTTGTGATTCAATGAGGAAAAAACACAATTCCTATGATATCTATATAAGTTTAGGTTGGTTGATACCGTTGTCTCACATCCATATGATGGCAAAGCTTAAGTTAGGTAATTGGTGCTATTATCCCACCAAGTGGATAACACAATTACACAACACTTTCAATTTAAATCAACTCTTTCGTCTAAATAGACTAAATTGCCTATTTTACTCGGAGTCTGGTCATACATTAGAAAAATTAAATCTAAGACTACTCATGCCAAATATGTTGCACTTGACTGTGAAATGAAAACAATGAAAGATTCTATTTATTTGATATGCTACTAACTAGACAGTCTTTTTTTTTCATTGTTTTGCTTTTTAACATAAACTAAATATTATCTCTTTAAGGTGCTGGCATCATAAAGGCAAAGTTAACTTGAAAATTGGACTGAGAAGTTGATAAAATTTAATTTCACAAGACAGCAGGGAATCAAATTTTTAACAGGGATAGGATTTAACAAAGAAATTCCAAATACCTTCATCTTCGAGAAGGCTGATAACTTGAACCATGACACAGTACTTGAAGCTCAATCCTACAATCCTCGGAGCCACCTGAGTTGTATCTTGAGAGGAACTTCGAAGAAATTCTGTTGGATCCATTGTTAAATTTTAACAATGAATGAATTTGCATGTAGCGTTCAATGCAATTCAGTTTGAAAGCATAACATGATAAGAACAACAAACCCATTCTACAGACCAAGGTGCAAGACTGGGAAAAAAAACAGATTAAGAAAAAAGATTCATCCTTAGTGAAAAGCATCATTTTAGACTCCTGCAGCTCGAATATACAATCTCCAAAGCTGTTGTCATTGCAATAAGTCTGGAGGTCCAGGTGGTACCACCAAGAAACATGCCTTCTTTAACATGTTTGCTGCCAGTGTAGTAGGAAATGTTGTAACTCTTGGAGATATGCTGTTAAAATAAGTATTAAAATTCAAGCAACTTAAATGTACAATCTAGTTGCATGGAAGCTAAACCTACCAGTAACTTACTGGCTGTAGCATTAGTGCTTGTGTGAATCTATTGTTTAATCATATAGAAACCTTGGAAGTAAACATGAATTTGCAGCTTCTTCCTTGAAAAGGCATAAAAATCATTCAATACCTATCAGAGATCTATCTGCTTCTTGGATCATATCAGCAAGGATAGATTCATTCAAAGATCCTACACTACTCCTGATACAAAAGGATAGAAGTACCTGACTTATCTTTGTTATTTATATGTATACTTGAAATTCCAGCTTCTTCTTCTTCTTCTTCTTCTTCTTCTCTCTCTCTCTCTCTCTCTCATGAATCACTAAAATATCTAAGCTCTTTAATAGTTCAGTTACTTCCCTCCAAATATCTTAGGTTTAAATACACTTCAAAATTCAAACCCTTGTGAAGAACATTTACCGCATAACCCAAATCTATATTTACTACTTCATGAAATTCCTTATCCAAAACATTTCAAGTAGTTCTAGATGGTTGAAGCTCTATTTTTATTAGAAGATAAGAAGAGCTCCTTGAAGGACCAACACAGTAGGATCAACGACCAATTGGGTCCACAGCAAACAACCATAAAGCCCTATCCTTGCTGAACAAGTTTTGGGTAGCTCTGTTTTAGCACACCCATAGTTCTGACTTCTGTATAAACACTCCTCTAGGGATAAGGTATCTTAAGCTAAATGTTGTGCTAGTCGAGTTAGCATAGCTCTATAATAAGTAATAAAAACATTGGCCTTCAGCTAAAATTTGGACACATCTAAGTAGCAAAAAAATCTATTGTATGATTGGATCATATTATCTACTTGTTTCCGACAACTTGTGTAACTGCTTCTCCACCTTTGTGAAATTTGGACATGATAAGTTTACTTACGGCTATGGGATGGCATGAGAGTGTAAATAACAAAAAAACTTATATTATCATATATTCATTTACACAACAACAACTAAAATTTGGACAACTTCTTGTTGTTGTTATTCATTTACAAATAGTTGGAGCTGAGGGTACATGATAAGTAAATATAATGACGCAATGAACAGAATAAGGCATATAAGAGAACAACAACAAGCCAAGAGTCTATTTGGGTTGGTTACATAGATCATATACCACCATTGTCACTCTGCATAAGGTTATGTCTCAAATAATATATCAAGGTCCATGATCATATTGTTTTTCACATTTTTTTACGCTGGTAACAACTCCAAGGGAATCTTCAACCTTTTTCTTCCAATCTTGGAATCACCATGGATATTTTACCTATAGGATATAAAAAAAAAGGATAATCAAACATTAAATTGTTATAGAAATTCAGTTTGAGATGGTAAAATCAGAAAATAATTTGAATAGCAAACGTTACGTCAAAAGTAGACAGCTATATGCAAAGTTTTTGTGCAAGTCTGGTTTCGCGTACCTCAACCTGTTGAACAAGGTAGCATTGTCACACACTTATTCAAGCGAAGTTTTAGAAAGGTAACATAAGAGAAATGTTTGAATAACAAACATTACTTCAAAGGTAGACACCTACCTAGACATAGTTTTTATGCAAGGCTTGTTTCACTTACCTCAACCTGTTGAACAAGGTAACATTGAGCTTTATCGAGTTTTAAGCCAGTCGATGTTGGCACATGACTGGGTACTCTGCCATCACCTTGTCTATCAGTTGCAAAGACCAGGAAGAATGCATAAGGTCAAAGAAGTTTTATCCAGGACCTTTGGTTATTTTCTTTTGGCTCTTAATGCATCCATCCATCAAACTGATATATGCCAAGATATTGACACTTACACCTTTCTTAATCATTTCTTCTAAAACAAGCTTAGCTTCTTTGAAGTGCCCATGGTTGCATAGCGCATTAATGAATTCTTAGTAGACAGAAGGGTCAGTATCTTCTGAATTCTCCTGAGCAACAATGGGCATCCCCTCTTGTTCCTTGTTTGTCCCTGATAAAGGGGGGACTTCTGATGATGAAGATACAGACAATTTTCTCATTTCAGACATCTTGGATAGCACGTTTTGTGCTTCTTCTGATCTTCCTGCCCCAGAGAGTGCACACAGGATTGCATTGAAAGTAAAAACATCAGGCTGCAGACCCTTCTCCTCCATGTCTGTAAAAAGTTCCATTGCACCATCGATGTTACCTTCCTTACAAAGTCCTTTGATCAAGGTATTGAATGTTATTACATCAACCTTCTTTCCCTTTGACACCCACAACTTGAAGAAATTAAGAGCCTTATCCACCTTACCATCATTGCACAGCCCATTCATAAGGATGTTACGTGTGATTACATTTGGCTTGAATGAATTCTCCACCATCTTATTATGAAACTGGAATGCTTGCTTTAAATCACCTTCCCTACAGAATCCATATATTATGATGTTGCATGTAGTCTCATTTGGCACCAGACCCCTCTCTGTAAGTTCATTCAACTTCTCAATTGCTTCCTCAGTCCTACCTGATCTGCACAATCCGGTGATAACTGCATTATATGTTTCGACTTTTGGTAAAATCTTTTTCTCATTCATCTCATCCCATAGTTTCATAGCTTGATCAGGCTTCTTATCCTCGAAGTAGGCACTGATGACTGTACCATAGCTAACATCATCAGTCACAAAACCCCATTTTGGTGGGCTACGAAGTAGTTTGCATGCTTCATCAAACCTCTTCTTTTTGCAAAGATTATAAAGGACGGTATTGAGAGTGAAAGTATCCATCTTGAGGCCTCTTGTAACCATTTCATCCATCAACTTAAAAGCTTTCCCCACCACCCCTGCCTTGCAGTAACAACTAATCAGAGTATTGTAGGTGATATGATCTGCTGGAACTCCATCCTCCCCCATCTTTCTCAGTGATTCAACTGCCTCCTCCATTTTTCCCTCCCTGCACAATCCTTTGACAATAATGTTATGTGTGACCAAGCTTGGTTTCACGGACTTCAACTGCATCTCCCCAAAACACGGAATGCATCAGAGCTCCTACTGCATTGGAAGCACCCGTTGATAAGTGTATTATAGGTAACAATGTCAGGGGACAAGTGGAGTCTCAGAATCTCATCCTTCAAACGGAAGGCTTCATCAATGCGGCCATCACAGCACAACCTGGCAATGAGCATGTTATAGGTCCAAATGTCAGGGAGAAAATTCAATGCTTCCATTGCTTCGATGGCCTTAGTAGCCTCTTTCAACCACCCCAGGCGACAGTAGGCAGCAATAAGGGTGTTATAGGTGGCTCGGTCAGGGCGGATATCCTTATCTTTCATTTCAGCAAGCAGATCGCGTGCTTCCTTGAGCATGCCCTTCTTGCAATAGCCGTCGAGAATGGTGTTATACGTGATGGTATTGGGGTGCACGCCGAACCGAGCCATTGTGGAAAGAAGGGCGAGCGAATCAGTGAATTGGGCACGGGAGCAAAATCCATGAATGAGGATGTTGAAGGTTTTGATGTTGGGTGAGAGGCCAAGGGAGACCATCTTGTGGAAGAGAGATAACGGCACCAAGGGAGAAGTGGTCGGGGAGCGGACGAGCGCGGAGAGGAGGGCATTGGAGGAGTGCAAGGAGGGACGGAGGCGACGGCGGTTCATAGCTTGGAAAAGCTGGGTCGCGAGGTGGGACTGTCGGAGCTGGGCATACGATGCTACGGCGGTGTCAAGCAGGGAACTTGGCAGCCCGTCGCGCAGGAGGTGGAGATGGAGGAGACGGCGGCAGTCAAGGGGGATGAACGAGAGAAGGAGCGCCTTGATGTCGTTGAACTTGCTGAATCTGATGAGCGGGCGGAGGAGCGCAACAAGAGAAGGCAGAAGTTCCTCGGCGACGGATGGACTGTCGAAGGAGGAGGGAAGGCGACTGCGAAGGAGGTGATAGAAGGAAAGGAGGGGAGTGGGGGAGGAACAGGAGGGGGAGGCAGCCGTGGTGGTGATGATGTGGGCGGCCAGGGGAGGGGAGAGGCGGGGGAGGAAAGGAACAAGAGATTCTTCGATGGGAGGGGCATAAGGGGACTGGGCGGCGAGGAGGATGGAGGCGACCGTCTTGATTAGGTCACCGGCGGCGGTATCCTCCGGCGAAGGAGGCGTCCTTGTACCATTTGAATGAGTGTCCATTAGTTTGGCAAGAGATCCAGAAGCTCGTAGTGGGGGAGGGGGACGAGCTGGGCGGCTGGGCGGCGGTGGCGGTGGCGGCGGCGGCCGTGGCGATGGGAGCGGGAGCGGACCAGCTTAACTTGAAGAGGCCTCTGGTTTATAGTGAAATGGGAAGCAGGGGTGGTCTTTTGGGCTGGAAATGGGCCAAAAGACAAATCGGATCGAGGTCACGCTTTGGCTTTTACACAAAAACGATCCTTTTATGATTAATTTTTAATTAAAAAATCTTTATTTATTATAAAATATATAATTATCTTTCAATATTATTATCATTATTATTCTATCTATATTATTTTAATTAAATCTTAAATTGATAAAATAGATTATAACAGCTACGATTTTTTAACTGTTATAATTGAGTTGTTATATAGTTGAGCTCATTTGTTTAGACCATTGGTTGTAAAAGAAATTTTTCAAGGCTCAACGAGCACTACCTCAAATTCGATTTGAGATCGTTTCCAATCGAATTTGAGCTCATTTTCAATCCAAAAGACGACTCCGACTTCCTATTTCAATATAACCCATATGCTTCTTCAAGTTAAGGTGGTCCGCTCTCACTCTCCTCGTCGCCGTCACCACTACCTAACCCGCTCATCCCCCTCTCCACCACGAGCTCCTAGATCTCTTGCCAAACTAATGGACACTCATTCAAAATGGTACAAGGATACCTCCTTTGTCGAAGGATACTATCGTCAGTGACCTAATCAAGACGATCACCCCCCATCCTCCTCGTCGTCCAATCCCCTTATGCCCCTCCCATCGAAGAATCTCTTGTCCCTTCCTCCCTCTCTCTTGTCCTCTCCCCTAGCCGCCCACATCATCACCAGTAGGGATGCAAACGAATTGAGTTGGCCCGTGAGCTTTTTGAGTCAGTTTGAATAATATTTGATTTGTATTTGAAATTATTGAATTTGAGCTGAACTCGAATATGTTCGAATAATTTTTTGAATCGAATTCAAATCTATAATTCAAGTATTCTCTAAGCTTTTATTTAATTTTATTATATATTTATTATTTTCTATTTTTGAATCAGCAACACTGTAATATTGAATTTTAAAAATCAATATCACTGTAGGTGTTGGATTTTAAAAATCAACATCATTGTGGTACTGATTTTTAAAAATTAAATACAACGGTGTTGATTTTGAAATGCAATACATTAAGGTTTGAATAATTTGAATCTAAGCTTAAAGTTCGAATTTTGTTCAAATCAAAATTTAAACAATTCAAGTCAAATTCGAGCTTGAATTTCATTTTAAATTGAGCTCAAATTCGAATTTCATTTCGAATCGAGCTCAAGTTAAAATTATTTATATTTTTAAATTTTAAATTAAATTCAAATACCGTATATATATTTTAGAGCAATGATATGCAGTATGAAAAATACAATTTGAAATCAACATGACAGTTGCATTATATTTTAAATTCAAATTAAATTCAAATACCATATATATACATATTAATATATATATATGGTTTATATGTATTTTTATATATGCATATATTTTTTTTTTTTAAGTTCAAATTTGAATATTAATATTTTCATAATATTCAATTAATTCGGTTCATTTGCACTCTTAATCCCCACCATGGCTAGCTCCCTCTCCTATTCCTCTCTCACTCCTCTTCTTTCCTTCTATCACCTATTTCGTAGTTGTCTTCCCTCCTTCGACAATTCATCTGTGGTCGAGGAACTTCTAATCTTCTATCTTCTCTTGTTGCGCTCTCCTTCGCGTCAACCTCCGAATTCATAGATCCGATAATAGTATATTGAAAGATATTTATGTCATTTTACAGCGGTTGAGCATAAATAAAGCAAGATATCCTGATTTTGCAAAAAAAAATAATAATTTATGTGGGGCTCCCTTAAAAAATAAAAAAATTAATAAAAATGAAAAAATTTTTTTTTTTAAGTAAATTTTCTTTTGATTTTTTTTTCCAATTGTTATGTTTGTACCCATAATAAATTAGATATAAACTCCAACTCAGTTATTAGGGACTTAAATAAAGTAAGATGATGCTCAAACTTATTTAAAAGAGTACCTTCGGAATTACAATACAATGGTAAAAAATGAGACAAATTCCCTAGATAAGGATGATTTAAATCTCACTCGGGGCAGGTATATTACATTTTAAAAAATTTATGACGTTGGACTGTCCACTAAAACTCATTTACATTTCTCGATTTATTTTGATGATTGATAGAAAACTTTTATGGAATCGAATTGATCACCTTAAAAATTAATCAGATCGTAAGAGCTAATACCTAGCTCTATTATAAAAAAAACTTTTTTTTATTAAAATAATGAAATCAAACTAAATCAAATTTAAATTATTAAAATTTAATTTATTTAAATATTATTCGAACTTTTAGTAATTTGAAAATTTCTGTTTGGTATTATAAGTTTTTTTATTTGTTTTGATTTTTGTTATTTATAAGTTTAGTAGGAGATTTTTTAAATATAGTTCATAAATTTTATATTATTTATGAATAATTTATAATTTTTATTTATGAAGAAGCGTGCAAATGAATCAAACCTGTTTCTAATTTTTTTAAACAGCTCTAAAAATATTACTTCTTAGTCAACATTATCAAATTCTTCATCATGGAACCCAAATAGAATTTTATTTATTTTTATATAATTTTAATTTGAATATATTTAAATTAAGATTCACAAATCAAATTCAAATTTAAATTATTTTAAATTATAATTTAATTTTCATTGAATTAAAATTTAAAATTCAAATAATTAAATTGAATTCGGATCAAAAAATTATTTATTTTTAATTTTATATTAAATTCAATATATATATATATATATATATATATATATATATATATATATATATATATATATATATATATATATATATATACAGGTCTGATATCCTGCGCGAACGCCTCGCGCGACCCCCCTACGAGACCAGCCGACCCCTCGCCGTTCATCGCCGCCGTTCGTCGCCGTCCGGTCACCGCCGGCCGCCATCCCGGGCTCGTTGGAAGCGCAACTCGATGGCGCACACACCGGCATCGGATTCCGGCCGGATTGGGTCGGCCAGATTGGGTCGGAATCCGATCGAAATTCCGGCCGAAACAGAGCAGACAGTTCTTTGGGCGATTTCGCCGGAATCCGGCCGGATTCCGGCCGACGGGCCGGACTCCGGCCAAAACCACCCAAAAGAGTCTGTTGGGCGATTTCACCGGAATCCGGCCGAATTCCGGCCGAATCGGGGCCGGACTCCGGCCGCGGTCGACGCGCCGGCGCCCGAGCACATCGACCGCGGCCGGAGTCCGGCCCCGATTCGGCCGGATTCCGGCGAAATCGCCCAACAGACTCTGTTGGCCGGTTTCGGCCGGAATTCGGCCGGATTCCGGCCGAATCGGGGCCGGACTCCGGCCACCTCCGGATCGCCGTCGAGTTGCGGTTCCAACGGGCCCGGTCCGGCGGCCGGAGGTGGCCGGACGGCGGTGAACAGTGGCGGAGAAGCGGCGAAGGTCCGAGGAGAAACACTGTGCAATCGCGATAAACGGACGGCTGCGGTTTCATGCGATTCGGCCGTGGACGGCGGGGATCAGTCGCGCACGAGTCGGGCAGGATAAGTCGCGCAGTATATCAAATCTATATATATATATATATTAAACTCAAACTCAAATCGATATTACGATCAAGTAAGTAAATCAAAAAATCATAATTAACCATGAAAGAGCGTTAACTCAACTTAATTGAGATTAATCATTACTTATTTCAATCACTTTATTTCTATCATAAATTTAGAGTTAACTCAACTTAATTGAGCTAAGGAGCTGGACAAATATGTATTTAAATTTATTTATTTAATTAATCCGAATCCAACGTCTCTGTCATTTACGGCGTTATTAAATGATAACGACGAGTGTGATATGATTAGTACAACGACAAGATGAACGGCCAATAAACCGCCACGTAACTTGGCTGTTAGCTGGCAGGAATAAATTAATACCGCGCGAAAATCCTGGTATATTCTCGTACTCGACTTTTTGCCGCGTTTCGTTTCTCTTCCACCTCTCTCTCTCTCTAGGGTTCTATCGATTCCGCTGCTTTCCTGCTCCCGGGCCGAGATCACACCCATCCGATGGCGGCTTCTTGCTCGAAATCCGGGATTCCGGCCGGAGGGACCCGGGGGCCTGCGAGTCCCAGCTGCAATTTATCTCGGACTCCGGCGGTATCGTTGTTTTCTTTGCCCCGGTCTGGTACCCGGCATGCTCTCTCTCTCGGGTGCAGCGCCGATCGGCATTCCGCTAGCGGATTCGCTGGCGCGGAGGACAATGAGCGGTTTGTTCGGTGCTTCCGGCAGGCGTGGCCCTACATAAGGGGGCATAGTGGGAGTACGTTCGTGGTGGTGATATCTGGGGAGATCGTGGACAGTCCTTATTTGGATGGCATTCTTCGGGTATTTGTTGGCCTTGATGTCTTAGACCAAAACTATTTCCACTTTCTTAAAATAATAGTATATATAAGATACTCCTCTATCTGTAAATAACTTAACTGGGGATTGTAAATCTGTTTAACCTTCACCGGATAGAGTGTTATGTGGGGTGGTCATTAGTCTTTCTTTTATTTTAGCTCATGTTGAATAGAATACAGCTGACCCAAAAATATTGTGGACAAACATGACTAGATAGATGATGATGGCAATTAAACTGAAAATGTGGTGAGGCAGTGATATCAAATGATTGGAAGACTTAAGAAATGATATCATGGTAGCATTGTTTTATGCTACTATATTTACCTAGAGGGATAGTCATAGAACTATTTGAGGTCTGATTTTGATGGTGTTGTGTGCTGTTCAACATACGATTAAATAATTATGACCAAAGATTTTTTACAAATTTGTCTTGACATCTATGTTATAATGTTGCAATTGTTGACTAAATACGTGTGGCTTTCATCTTATTCAGCTCTCATGTAGATAATTTGTCTTAATCTTCTCCAAACATGTAATAAAGCATCATAAAATTAATGTTGGGGTATGGACTATGTCATCTTAGCTTTTCTATATACTTTTGACACAATGAAATTGATTTTGGCCTTTGCACATTTAAAATTGAAGTGCACTTTTTTATGTTGAACAGATATTCCCATGATAGTTTAGAATCTTGGTCTGTAACTGGTGGTACAATGAATGCATACTTGATTAATGCTGGAAAGCCACACAAATTGGGCTCTCTATATAAAGTTGATTGATTATAATCACCTACTAATCAGTAAAAGGCATGCAATAAACTTGCCTTGCTGCTTTGTGTCAGTATCCTCATCACTAAAAGGCATATATTGGACATATTGACTGCTATGTGTCAGTTTCTGCTTGGTATTTAAGCTGTGCAGCCCTGAACATTTAGAGCATTTGACACAAGAGATGGTTCCAGTTTAGTTTTTATTTTTTTTTTTTTTTGGGTGGGGGGGGGGGGGGGGGGATTTCATGGGTGCTAAAAGTCAATATCTATCCTTCTCATCTCCCATGCCTTGCTCGTTGGTCTCCCAACTCCTTTATTCTCTAATTTAATTTTATCAATGTCTATAAGTGTTTTCTTCCTGGTCTTTGAGCTGTGCAGTACTGAACATTTAGAGCATTGGACTGCAAAGCTGGATTCTAGTTTTTTGTTTTTTTGTCTTTTCATGGGTGCTAAAATTCACTATACTCATCTCCAACTACTTGCTCATGATCTCTCAATTCCTTTGCTCTCTAATTTATTTATTTTTCAGTGGCTACAAGTTCTATTCTGATGTCAGCTTGAATGTTCTATCCTTAAATTTAGCCATTTATTCAACACAACAAGCTGTAAGTCCTACTCTTTTGGGGGTCCTTGTACCGATTTTGCCCTGCTTTCAAACTCGATATCAAGATATATCTTAGGAGTCTATTGGTCTTTTAAATCAATTTAGTTACATTAGATAGAGACCGAGTTACAATATGCCACTGGATCAGTGCCTGGATGGATGTTAAGAGTGAACTGAATTTTGAACTACGTAGGCAGTTTTTAGTTTGACATAAATACTGAATGATCTATCATCATCTAGTCATATTTCTTGATAGATAACAAAACTATCTAATTTTTTTTTTATATGGCTAACAACAATAAGGCACCAATAAGGTTGGATTACGTGGTCCTTTGTTATCTCAAGAACACTTGTTATGCTTAGTATTTAGTACCATTTAGTGCTTCCTGTTGCTTACATGTAAATCTCTCCCTGTTTGTAATCAATAAATCAGCAAGTAATGCAACTATGGCAGGACATTTCTCTCCTTCATGGTCTTGGGATACGATTTGTAATTGTGCCCGGAACCCATGTTCTTATTGACAAGCTGTTGGAAGAAAAAGGTGTTATATTTTTTTTTAATATATTTTTGATCATTAGTGCCTTCTGTTATTATCTAAAATTTCTTTGGTTTTAGTGTATATTATGCTCTTTCCTCTTTGCAAGTTCTGAAGGAAAATTTTTCTTATATTTTTCTAAGTAATTTATTCCTGACTAATTTGGACCCTTCCCCTTATCTACTTTCTTTTGGTGCCTTTTTTTTTCTTTATGGCTTAGTTTGTTAAGTCTAATCTGTCCTGAGGAAAGATCAGATCACTTGTAAGAGTAACACTTTTGCTTTACTATTATTTATGGCAATATCATGTTATTTCAAGTTATTGTTCCAGGCCTTTGTTGTTTGTTTCACCTTCACTGCATTACACTTATGGTTGATGCAACTCAATCTTACAAAACAGAATTCCATAGGATAAGGACGAACATCTATCCAAAAGAAGCAAGCTCCAACGAGAAGAGAGACTTATAAGGAACTTTTTTTCTAACTTATACTGATCTGCCAAAGGACTTCAGGATTAGCGACCAATCCTAACTCAGATTCACATGAATATTAGTATAGATAGAATTGTGCATGCATCTTTTTTGCATACTGATTCCTCATTTTACTAATTGAATACATGTAATGCTTGAACAACTTAAGTTTTCGTATATGTAGTTTAATGTAAGACTTTAGGCCATGTAAATTTTGCCTTTCTTTTTCAGGAAGCCAGGGAAAGTATGTTGGTCGCTTTCGAATCACCGATTCTAAATCACTAGAGGCTGCAATGGAAGTGGCTGGAAGGATTTGTTTGGCTATAGAATCAAAACTTTCTCCTGGACCACCCATACTAAGTCTTCGTAGACATGGTGGTAGTCACCATTGGCATGAACTTGGGGTCAGTGTGACAAGCGGTAACTTCCTTGCAGCTAAGGTAATTTTTGATGCAATTGTGAAATAGGCAAACACTTCGTAACCTCCTATGCGTTTATCCAGAACTGGAGACAAAAAAAAAACCTTATCTGATTTGTTTTCTTCTCCGTTAATCTTATTTTGTGTGCAAACAGAACAGCAAATCATTTATAAGATAGAATAAAGGTCTTTCTTTTTTACTTTGTATGGTAGGATGGTTACTGCTGTGAGAGTGAACTGGTAACTAATAAGGCTGGAAACACAGGAACATGCAACTCTGCTTGTAAATTCATTGAAAGCTGCAGAAAAGCTTAATTTGAATGAGATATAGTACTTCTCTTCTTCCAATAAGTGGCTTGTTACTTTAAGCAATATCCTTAAGTAGACTTGTGGATTACAAGTTCGCAAACTTGAGGAAGTCAACCCATAGTGGATGCTGAACTGCCACAATTTCAGTTACTTTATTTGGATTTAAAATGACACATTAGCATTCACCCAAACCTTGATGCCATCATATGCAAAATGAACAGAAAATGGTGTGCCAAATTGCTTTGAAAAAATAGTGTACAGGAATGTACTAGGTCTAAACTTGTAAATTGCTTCATTTGAGACATATATGATTATTTTTGCAAGGAAATTTTGACTCTTTTTTTTCATAATCACAATATGAGTAGCATTGGTAGGACCAATTTCATTAATCGACGAATCTTGGGGAGATCTTATCTTGATATGGAAAGAAAATGAATAAAAAAGAAGTTTCATACTTTGAAGGTTGACTAGTCAATTTTTGCACTTGGCATTTTGCATATTATGAGTTCCGAAGTTGTGTTAAAGTTTCAGGGTTAAGGAACAACCATCAAACGGCTAAATGTCTCAATACCATGACCCATAACATTTGGTCTTTATTGGTATCTAACTACTTTTACTCAAAAAATGGAATTGTCTATCAGAAAACAGAATTTCATTGTCTATCCTTCAATAACAAGCTACTAAATTCAGATGACTTGGAGAGGGCCATGGTTTGAGATACTCGTTCCTCCTCTTGTTCCTGTTTTGGGTCCTTGAGTATCTTTTCAACACATAGTTTGTAAAACCTTCTGCCTTTTAAGGTTTTCCTGATAGATGCTTGTTTTTATGTAAGAAGCATGCACTGTTAAAGTTGGTAGGGATTTTTTTTCTTGATTTCTCAAGATTCCTCCAATTCTCTTATGTTCTATATTCTTCTTTTTCATCATAATCATTCATCAAAATTCACACTGTGGTAACGGTAATTTCTCGTGGAATCTTGATATTCATTTGATTTGTTTCAGTGATGCATTTTGCCAATATTATGTCTGTTATGTAGATAATGTTAGCGCCTCCAGGCTCCATGCAGCACCGGTTTATTTATGCTGTAATTTCTGCATAATAATTAAAACAAATCAGTTTGGTTGCCTGTGTGCTTTAGTTCCAATTTCTTATTACATTTTGTTCTGTTTCTCTCTTCTCTTTTCCTAGAAAGAAGGTTTTGAGGCTCAATTACTCATATTTTTGACATTTTTCCTTTTTCTCTAGTGATAATCCTTTATCTCATTTCTCTTTGGCGATGTTATATAACTTACTTTCCATCTCATGTTGCAGAGAAGAGGAGTAGTTGGTGGCATTGACTTTGGGTCAACTGGTGAAGTGAAAAGGATTGATGTTCGACGCATACAAGAATGGCTTGACAAGGAATGTATAGTTATAGTAAGCAATCTGGGCTACTCTAGTGCAGGAGAAGTTTTGAATTGCAAGTATGCCAAAATTTCTTTTTCTTGAAAGGATTTTTTTATTTGCATTTCCTAGTTCAAGCAAATATATTCCTTTTCTAGCTTAGCTTATACACACTTTCAGAATTCATCTGTTGCATACGTAGTAACTGGTTCACTGAGATTCTGAATGACACATGGATTCATATGATTTTTCCTTGCTAAAAGGATAACTCGAGCTCAAGTTCTGCAAACCTCAGTCTCAAACAACATTTTTTTAATTAAAAAGTTTGAATTTTTTTCTCAAAATTCTCTCTCTCTCTCTCTCTCTCTTCGCCTTCATTTTCCTTCCTATTGTTATCGTCATATGTGATCCTTCGTAAGGTAGCCTAGTTGGAAAGAGAGAGAGATGCCTCAGCCTTGGGGCAACATCAATGATCTAAGGGGAAATAGGGAGGAGGAAGAAAGAGGGAATCAAAGAGAGAGAGACAGAGGAGGAATTGGTCATGCCTTGCTTCAGCACCGATGTCAGGAAGAAAGGGAGAGGGAGAGGCTATAATTGCCTCCGAGGAAGAATGGTGAGGAGAGAGAGCAAGAGAGAAAGAGTTGTGGTAAGAGATTTGGAACATAATATGTGTGCATGCGTGCATTGATTGTAAAAAAAATGGATTATGTACCCAATTGCTCATATCATATGTATCAAATAATTAATTTGCTCATGTGTGTGCGCGCGCGTGCGTAATGTAATTTGCGCATTGTGCGTGTGTGCATGTAGAAAATTAATTAGGCTTTCTTTGATACCATTGAGGAACCAACTTGTTTGATTTTGCAGCAGTTATGAAGTTGCTACAGCTTGTGCTTTAGCTATTAACGCTGTCAAACTTATCTGTATTACGGATGGCAAGATTGAAGATGAACAGGGCCGTCTTATTCGTTTTATGACCCTTGAAGATGCAGATATGTTGATCAGGAAACATGCTATGCAAAGTGAAATAGCTGCAAATTATGTTCAGGCTGTAACTGAAGAATCCAATTCTCCATGGTATATTGATTCTCATCAAGATAGCAACATCTCGCAGAATGAAAAATCATACAGTGGAGGGTGTAATGTAGCATTTCATAATGGTGTTGGGTTTGACAATGGAAATGGTCTGTGGTCTGAAAAACAGGGATTTGCTATTGGGGGTGAAGAACGGCTTGGCAGGTTAAGTGGTTATCTCTCTGAGTTGGCTGCTGCAGCATACGTGTGCAGAGTAAGACAAATGCTCCTGTTCTCACTTTATCTTTCATAGGATGTATAAGTCTTTGTCACCCATCAGATTTTAGAGAAATATCTGTTATGTCTAGAACCCTCGCTGCCTCAATTAAGCATTGTAGCACAATTTGCAATGGAAGAAATAACACGGAATTGTGATGAATCAAGAAAACTAAGCATGCATCAGCAGATACAACACATCAAAGATAACAAGGGTAAACAACCACAGGAAGCGGAATCTACTAATCACCAAAAACGATAGCACACAAATGTTTTTCTTTCAAATTTACCCACAACCACAGCTAGAGTAAATTTGAGTATACCATGGCAAAGGTTGCAAGAACAATGGAATACCACAATGTAAGCCAAATCTTGTCTCCAATGTTGAAGACAGTACCTAAATCGATCAATTTCATGCCATGATACTCTCCACCACAATAGCACCTCAAAGTATGAGCTAAGTCTTCTTGTTGTTTTTGGTGGTTAGAAACTCTCAAAAGGAAATGGGCACACCATTTTGCTGCTCTCTTCCCCTCAATATTTTTCTTGTCAAACTATCCTACAAATTCAAGTTCTCAGCGGCTGTTATATCTCCAAAGCATAGCACATGTTGCTGCCCTTAAAGAAGGGCTCAGCTTGGACTACTAGGCCTGGCCCAGCTGCATCACGCATTGCCTTTGTGTAGCACTGGCAGAAGATGCACCTAGCTGTGCTTGATCCCAACATTATTAATATATACTGAACGATCCTATAAAATAATGAAATACACCCTCATTTTCTCATCTTCTGCACCTACAACCATATATGCTTCTTTACTGTCTTCTTAAAAGAAACATGTGGTACTTAGAGTCAGCATAGTGGTAATTGTGTATCTACCTGCATTTTTGTGCAGTCCATGCCAGTTACTAAAACTCTTCCTTTGGATTGTTTTTGATGGAAGGAACTTTGAGATAGTGAGATTCATTGAATGAGATTCTCTTATATTTTAGTATTCAAGCAAATGAATTGTTTTTGTAGGGAGGAGTTCAGAGAGTCCACATAATAGATGGTACTCTTATTGGTGCCTTGCTGCTAGAATTATTTACAAGGGATGGAGTGGGGACAATGGTGGCTAGGTGTGTATTTACCCTGCAAATTGCTCTGTGACACTCATTTGGATTATCATGTTGATAAGTAAATAAGACATTGTTTCAATAAAGAACTTTGACTAGATGGAATCATGTGTCATGATATTTGCAAGAAACTGCAAACTACCATAAAAAGAGTTGGTTATATATTTAAATTTCTTTCATACATGTGCCTCTTCTATTTCTTGATAATTTTTTGTAGTGAAATTCTGTGTGAGAGAATTTACACAAGTGAAATGTTTTCTTAACCATCTGAAAATTTCTTTTCTTGGTTAGGTGGATTGATAGAACAGTTTGTTTTTTTTCAGATTGGATACTAATCAACCTTTTATTCTGATGAACTATGTACTTCAGTGATATTTATGAGGGAACACGATCAGCTAGAACTGGAGATCTTCCTGGCATTAGAAAAGTTATTCAGCCTTTGGAAGACTCTGATGTACTTATCCATAGAAATATTGAAGAGGTTTACTTCTCGTTTTCCTTGAATGCCAGTTATGTTAAAATCTCCAAGCTAGTTATCTTTTTTCATCTTTCATACTTGACATCTGATACACTTACATATAAAGTTATGGTGTTTTAAACATTATTGTCATCTTCAGCTTCTCAAGCAATTGGGTTCGTTTATAGTAATTGAAAGAGATGGTTCAGTTATTGCATGTGCTGCCTTTATCCCTTTTTTTGAAGATAACTATGGAGAAATTGCTGCTATTGCAGTCTCTCCAGAGTGCCGTGGTCAAGGAAAAGGAGACAAGTTATTAGGTATCAACTTCTATCTTTACTACCATATTAATCTTCATTTTATATGCGATGATCTTGCAAAAAATATTAATCCAATGATTGGAGTTAGGCTTTTAAAAAATTTAAAGAACAATAGGGGACTGTGGAAAAGGAATATATATTCTTGCCATATTATGTGTTTGTAACTTTAAGAAGTTAGGATTAGTTACAACCCATCAAATATGGCTAATCTTTAAGGAGAAATTATGCAAGCACTGTCGGCTAACCTACTCATTTACTAGGATTACCAAGCCCAAATGGTTGGATAATGCAGTTCTTGGCGCTTGGTCATTACAGGATCCTTATGAATTTGATCGAGGAATTCGACCACAGCTCTTTACATCTGTCTAATATGACACTCATCTCTTTGATTTCTTAGGTAGAAAAAACAGCATGTTGAGATCATTTCAAAGCTGCTTACCAAACGTCTGAATGTCTTCAAGCACCAACTTGCTTCTGATACTTATGCGTTCAAAAGGGCTAAAGGCGAGTCCACGCAAGATTGTTTATGATAGTGCAAGAACCTATTCACCTATGAAAGAGTCCTGGAGAGGATGAATTATTGATCAAGCTTAATTGACGAATAGCTTCTGCTAACATGAATAAATGTAAAGCATTTCTATCCAAATGGATCCTTTGGATAAAATATCTAGCGAATACTATTAGTTCAGAAGTTTTCTTAAACAGAGTTCTAGGAAGGTGCATAGGCACTATAATGGTCTTCATCAAGGATACCCCATTTCTTCTTACCTGTTCAGCCTTTTGATATGCGTCCTGTCTCTTTCTGGATTGCTCAGGAAGGCTTCTACAACAGAGTTGATCTGTAATGGGGATGTCTAGTATTTTTTTAAAAAATATTCTAGGATCTGTGTCATTGTTGCCCAAGAAAAGGAAAAAGGGCAAATTCATAGTATTAGTTAGTCTCCATAATCCATATGTCATTCATGACATCATGGTCTACTGGACATTTGGTGAAAGCAAAGCATGTACTGATCCAACTTCACTTCATAATTTTCATGTTAACCAAAAATTATCCAACTTCACAAGTCAAATAAAAAGTTATAACCAAAAACTATCCACAATCCCAACCTTTTCTACATAATATGATTTTGGATGGGATGAAATGAAGATATTATCATTAATTACAGCAGTAATGTTCTTGTGATTTTGAGAGGCATGGGTTGTTGGGTTATACAGGAATATGCTGTGTATGTGGACAAGTTTTATTAAACCTTAAGTGTGAATTTGTTGAAGATCTCTATTGCACACGATATTATGACCTTAAAATCTCTGCTTTTCATGGTCATGCAGACTTCATTGAGAAGAAGGCATTATCACTTGGATTAGACAAACTTTTTCTTCTTACAACTCGTGCTGCAGACTGGTATGTTCGATAAACTGATGATACTATAAACACTTTTGTAAGCCTCCAGCAATGCACACGGCTTTTGCGGCACACATGTAGAACTGTAGTAGCTGATGTTCTGCTTTTATGATCCTGTAATGATCTTAAATTAACTGTAGTAGCTGCTGTTTTTTTTCACAAATTCAAATATTTCAAACCAAAGCTCTAGCACCTCTCATCCTGATGCAGTTGCTATATTTTCGAAAACCTAACGCTTATGGCGGCTTGAGTTTTGATGATCTTCATTGGCACATGTTGCAGGTTTGTGAGACGTGGGTTCACAGAGTGTTCTATTGAGTCGATTCCATCAGAAAGGAAGAAAAGCATTAATATTTCGCGTGGATCAAAATGCTACATGAAGAAGTTACAAATGCCTCTCAGGTAATTCACCTTCGATCGATAGCATGTATTAGTAAATCATCAAATATAATTCAGGTACTATTCCTATTTCCTTTATCAGACGTTTTCTTCAACTCCAGTAAAACATAAATTAAGGGGCATGGTTCTTTTCGATAAAATCTATCATACAGTGTGTATAAAACCAGAGTAGGCTGGCTGGTTAAACCGGGAATAGGCAACTGATGAATCGCTCAATAACTGTTTTATTTACAGAATCTAGTTTTAAAAAACCCCTTAATTTGCATGAAATTTAGTTTTTAGTGTAGTGTAGTTCTTAGCCTAAATTTTTGGAGCAATTATTCTTGGGTAAAAATAAAAAAAAACGCCCTTAGTTTTTGGAATCATTGTATGAGCATCTCTTTTTGATTTTTTATCAAAAGCACGTCTCATTCCATTAGCCCTTTGTAAAATGATATAGCTGCCTTCAAGTATACTATTCTCTTGCCACATACATTAAATCTTGAATTGGTCTAGCGTGTTGTAAAAATTATAATTTCGTAGTTATTACAATGTGAATGTTGTTTAATAGAGCAAATCTAAGTTAAGTTACGACTTCGTAGCTATTACAATATGAATGTTAGATAAACAAGTTGAATCGTAACAGTTACGAAATTATAGATGTTATAATATGAATATTGTTGAACAGTTAAATATGCATTGTAATAAGTTATAAAATCTTAACTGTTATAATATTTGAAACGATTAGCTGTTACAATATGTCTAATGAGTATGCTGAAAGATTATAATGTCGAACAATATATTTGAGAAGCTGTGTTATTTTAGGAACCGATGGAAATGTGATTTTTTTCATATTAACAGTCAAACGCGGCAATCTAATAGTCTTAACTGGATGGAAAGAAAACGAGGGAATCCAACAGAGAACAAATAGCTTACGTTACATTTAGCGTGTTGAAAACGAGCGAATGAAATCTGTTCCCGTGACTGCCATTACATTACAGGATTCTAACGCCAAGAACTAGCATCTTTTTCTTTCTTTTTTTAAAGAAAAGGAAAATTCACACATATTGCAACCATTTTCGATTTTGAAATCTTAAAATAAAATTTCAGAGTTAGAATAATCAATCACCCAACTTAACAATTCGATAAAGGCCGTCAAGCAATCACATATTTTTAGATACAAGCAGAAGTAAAACGTAAATTAACATACAGAAATGATACTTAAATGTTTCTCGCAGGGAGAGAAACCAGCGTCCTCAGAAGCATGCGTCCAAAAGACAGCAACAGCAAAGCGCCGCCAAACTGCAAGAAGAACAACATAGCCAAAAATCCAAATCAATTAATTTGGTAATCGATTGATATTTGAATTTCAGTCTTATTTATCAGGTAATTGCTATCTGAATCATCCAATTATTGATATTGCAATACAATTGATTTGTGAAATTTAAAATCTAAATTAAATTGAATAAATCAAAAAAAAATAATATTGAATTTTTGAATGACCTGAACCGAATTTTCAGGCCACGTCGATGCTACCGGCAAGCAGCGCAAGATAAAAGGAAACTCTCTATCATGCGCCCCCCGAGCAGATCGACGAGGAGGAGGAACAAAAGAGAAGTTGGCGATTCGAGCTACTTACCATCCTTCCATGAAGGAAGGCCCGCTGCTCTGCTGATTCCGGGGCGGCGGTTGCCCGTACTGCGGCGGGTAGCCCTGCTGCTATATATATATACAGGAATGATATCCTGCGCGATGAGTTTACGCAACTTCGTGCGCGACAGCCGACGTGGCGAGGAATTTCACTGTTCATCCTCCACCGTGGCCGAAACGAAATCCCGAAATAAAATCCCGCCTCTCCCAAAATCGCGCGGCTGATTCTCAATTCGAGCTTCCGTTGTGGTTGAAAAGGAAGCAGAGAAGGATGCGACTGCAGTAGAGGTGAAGAATGAGAAAGGTGGTCCGGTTGTGGAGAAGGCCTTGTCCTTCAGGGAGGAGAGCAACTTCTTGTCGGATCTCAAGGAATCCGAGAGGAAGGCGCTGGTGGAGCTCAGAGCCGCCGTCGAGGAGGCCATCCTCAAGAACAAGCTATTTAGAAACGAGTCAGAGCCGTCGGAGGGGAAGGAGAAGGTCCATGGAGAAGGGGGAAAACTGGAACTTGACAAATCTGCTGAGGCGAAGCACACCGACGAAGAAAAATCCTGACCTCTCTACCCAAAATCCTCAAAATATTCTTCAAGTCAACAATGCTACTCTTCAGCCATTTCAAGAGAGGCTCTTCTTTTGTTGTTCAGTTGTCTGAACCCTTGCCCTAGCTTATCTTTCATGTACTCTTTGATTGCAATACTATTTAAAATAATTTTTTGTCATGAGAATCTTTTGTAGGAATCCTGTTTCGACTTAAAATTATATTTCTGCCTTCTTTGAGATGATACCATGAGTTCCTTAGACTCCCTCACTCATGTGGATATAAATTTTTTATTTTTCTAATATCAAATAAGCCATCAGCCGGTTTTGTCCAAAACCGGCTGATGGACTTAAAGACCTCGAATGCACATGATCCGAACACCTTTTTTGCTCCTCTTGCACTCTATAATGTGTACATCAACTCAGAATACATTGCGATACATCGTGTTGGAAGCAGGAATTTTTTTCGCTCGTGCTCGGCATGTGGATTGGGGTGAAAATTTTATTTTTAATTCTACATAGATGATACTTGGTGTTCAAAGACACCAATGAGTTCCTTGGACTCCCTCACTCATGTAGATATAAAATTTTGAATTTTTTATTATCAAAAAAGCCATCAGCCGGTTTTGTCCAAAAGTGGCTGATGGACTTAAAGACCTCTAATGCACATGATCCGAACACCTTTTTTGCTCCTCTTGCACTCTATAATGTGTATATCAACTCAGAATACATTGCGATACATCGTGTTGGAAGCAGGAATTTTTTTCGCTCGTGCTCGGCATGTGGATTGGGGTGAAAATTTTATTTTCAATTCTACATAGATGATACTTGGTGTTCAAAGACACCAATGAGTTCCTTGGACTCCCTCAATCATGTAGATATAAAATTTTGAATTTTTTATTATAAAAAAGCCATCAGCCTGTTTTGTCCAAAAGTGGCTGATGGACTTTAAGACCTCTAATGCACATGATCCGAACACCTTTTTTGCTCCTCTTGCACTCTATAATGTGTATATCAACTCAGAATACATTGCGATACATCGTGTTGGAAGCAGGAATTTTTTTCGCTCGTGCTCGGCATGTGGATTGGGGTGAAAATTTTATTTTCAATTCTACATAGATGATACTTGGTGTTCAAAGACACCAATGAGTTCCTTGGACTCCCTCACTCATGTAGATATAAAATTTTGAATTTTTTATTATCAAAAAAGCCATCAGCCGGTTTTGTCCAAAAGTGGCTGATGGACTTAAAGACCTCTAATGCACATGATCCGAACACCTTTTTTGCTCCTCTTGCACTCTATAATGTGTATATCAACTCAGAATACATTGCGATACATCGTGTTGGAAGCAGGAATTTTTTTCGCTCGTGCTCGGCATGTGGATTGGGGTGAAAATTTTATTTTCAATTCTACATAGATGATACTTGGTGTTCAAAGACACCAATGAGTTCCTTGGACTCCCTCAATCATGTAGATATAAAATTTTGAATTTTTTATTATAAAAAAAGCCATCAGCCTGTTTTGTCCAAAAGTGGCTGATGGACTTTAAGACCTCTAATGCACATGATCCGAACACCTTTTTTGCTCCTCTTGCACTCTATAATGTGTATATCAACTCAGAATACATTGCGATACATCGTGTTGGAAGCAGGAATTTTTTTCGCTCGTGCTCGGCATGTGGATTGGGGTGAAAATTTTATTTTCAATTCTACATAGATGATACTTGGTGTTAAACACCAAGTATCATCTATGTAGAATTAAAAATAAAATTTCCACCCCAATCCACATGCCGAGCACGAGCGAAAAAAATTCCTGCTTCCAACACGATGTATCGCAATGTATTCTGAGTTGATATACACATTATAGAGTGCAAGAGGAGCAAAAAAGGTGTTCGGATCATGTGCATTAGAGGTCTTAAAGTCCATCAGCCACTTTTGGACAAAACAGGCTGATGGCTTTTTTTATAATAAAAAATTCAAAATTTTATATCTACATGATTGAGGAAGTCCAAGGAACTCATTGGTGTCTTTGAACACCAAGTATCATATATGTAGAATTGAAAATAAAATTTTCACCCCAATCCACATGCCGAGCACGAGCGAAAAAAATTCCTGCTTCCAACACGATGTATCGCAATGTATTCTGAGTTGATATACACATTATAGAGTGCAAGAGGAGCAAAAAAGGTGTTCGGATCATGTGCATTAGAGGTCTTTAAGTCCATCAGCCACTTTTGGACAAAACCGGCTGATGGCTTTTTTTATAATAAAAAATTCAAAATTTTATATCTACATGATTGAGGGAGTCCAAGGAACTCATTGGTGTCTTTGAACACCAAGTATCATATATGTAGAATTGAAAATAAAATTTCCACCCCAATCCACATGCCGAGCACGAGCGAAAAAAATTCCTGCTTCCAACACGATGTATCGCAATGTATTCTGAGTTGATATACACATTATAGAGTGCAAGAGGAGCAAAAAAGGTGTTCGGATCATGTGCATTAGAGGTCTTAAAGTCCATCAGCCACTTTTGGACAAAACAGGCTGATGGCTTTTTTATAATAAAAAATTCAAAATTTTATATCTACATGATTGAGGGAGTCCAAGGAACTCATTGGTGTCTTTGAACACCAAGTATCATCTATGTAGAATTGAAAATAAAATTTTCACCCCAATCCACATGCCGAGCACGAGCGAAAAAAATTCCTGCTTCCAACACGATGTATCGCAATGTATTCTGAGTTGATATACACATTATAGAGTGCAAGAGGAGCAAAAAAGGTGTTCGGATCATGTGCATTAGAGGTCTTAAAGTCCATCAGCCACTTTTGGACAAAACCGGCTGATGGCTTTTTTTATAATAAAAAATTCAAAATTTTATATCTACATGATTGAGGGAGTCCAAGGAACTCATTGGTGTCTTTGAACACCAAGTATCATCTATGTAGAATTGAAAATAAAATTTTCACCCCAATCCACATGCCGAGCACGAGCGAAAAAAATTCCTGCTTCCAACACGATGTATCGCAATGTATTCTGAGTTGATATACACATTATAGAGTGCAAGAGGAGCAAAAAAGGTGTTCGGATCATGTGCATTAGAGGTCTTAAAGTCCATCAGCCACTTTTGGACAAAACAGGCTGATGGCTTTTTTATAATAAAAAATTCAAAATTTTATATCTACATGATTGAGGGAGTCCAAGGAACTCATTGGTGTCTTTGAACACCAAGTATCATCTATGTAGAATTGAAAATAAAATTTTCACCCCAATCCACATGCCGAGCACGAGCGAAAAAAATTCCTGCTTCCAACACGATGTATCGCAATGTATTCTGAGTTGATATACACATTATAGAGTGCAAGAGGAGCAAAAAAGGTGTTCGGATCATGTGCATTAGAGGTCTTAAAGTCCATCAGCCACTTTTGGACAAAACAGGCTGATGGCTTTTTTTATAATAAAAAATTCAAAATTTTATATCTACATGATTGAGGGAGTCCAAGGAACTCATTGGTGTCTTTGAACACCAAGTATCATATATGTAGAATTGAAAATAAAATTTTCACCCCAATCCACATGCCGAGCACGAGCGAAAAAAATTCCTGCTTCCAACACGATGTATCGCAATGTATTCTGAGTTGATATACACATTATAGAGTGCAAGAGGAGCAAAAAAGGTGTTCGGATCATGTGCATTAGAGGTCTTAAAGTCCATCAGCCACTTTTGGACAAAACAGGCTGATGGCTTTTTCTATAATAAAAAATTCAAAATTTTATATCTACATGATTGAGGAAGTCCAAGGAACTCATTGGTGTCTTTGAACACCAAGTATCATATATGTAGAATTGAAAATAAAATTTTCACCACAATCCACATGCCGATCACGAGCGAAAAAAATTCCTGCTTCCAACACGATGTATCGCAATGCATTCTGAGTTGATATACACATTATAGAGTGCAAGAGGAGCAAAAAAGATGTTCGGATCATGTGCATTCGAGGTCTTTAAGTCCATCAGCCGATTTTGGACAAAACCGGCTGATGGCTTATTTGATAATAAAAAATTTAAAATTTTATATCTATATGAGTGAGGGAGTCGAAGGAACTCATTGGTGTCTTTGAACACCAAGTATCATCTATGTAGAATTAAAAATAAAATTTCCACCTCAATCCACATGCCAAGCACGAGCGAAAAAAATTCCTACTTCCAACACGATGTATCGCAATGCATTCTGAGTTGATGTACACATTATAGAGTGCAAGAGGAGCAAAAAAGGTGTTCGGATCATGTGCATTCGAGGTCTTTAAGTCCATCAGCCGGTTTTGGACAAAACCGGCTGATGGCTTATTTGATATTAGAAAAATAAAAAATTTATATCCACATGAGTGAGGGAGTCTAAGGAACTCATTGGTGTCTTCAGACACTGGGTATCATCTCAAAGAAGGCAGAAATATAATTTTAAGTCGAAACAGGATTCCTACAAAAGATTCTCATGACAAAAAATTATTTTAAATAGTATTGCAATCAAAGAGTACATGAAAGATAAGCTAGGGCAAGGGTTCAGACAACTGAACAACAAAAGAAGAGCCTCTCTTGAAATGGCTGAAGAGTAGCATTGTTGACTTGAAGAATATTTTGAGGATTTTGGGTAGAGAGGTCGGATTTTTCTTCGTCGGTGTGCTTCGCCTCAGCAGATTTGTCAAGTTCCAGTTTTCCCCCTTCTCCATGGACCTTCTCCTTCCCCTCCGACGGCTCTGACTCGTTTCTAAATAGCTTGTTCTTGAGGATGGCCTCCTCGACGGCGGCTCTGAGCTCCACCAGCGCCTTCCTCTCGGATTCCTTGAGATCCGACAAGAAGTTGCTCTCCTCCCTGAAGGACAAGGCCTTCTCCACAACCGGACCACCTTTCTCATTCTTCACCTCTACTGCAGTCGCATCCTTCTCTGCTTCCTTTTCAACCACAACGGAAGCTCGAATTGAGAATCAGCCGCGCGATTTTGGGAGAGGCGGGATTTTATTTCGGGATTTCGTTTCGGCCACGGTGGAGGATGAACAGTGAAATTCCTCGCCACGTCGGCTGTCGCGCACGAAGTTGCGTAAACTCATCGCGCAGGATATCATTCCTGTATATATATATATATATATATATATATATATAGGGCTTTTGATCAGATTGGGATTAGCTCGGAGGCTACAATATTCCTAGCTTCGTCATTGTTGATGTGCACTCAATCACGGATGTTGTGCGAATGAGAAGACGTATAATATAGCATAATCATGTGTATATTTATCGTGTGTGATACTCATTCACGATTGAATATGGAGGGCGTCTGAATCACTTCCGGACACCTCGATACATACCCGATCGTGAACACCGTGCTCACGGGAAGATGCGTAGTATTATCATAACCGTGTGTGTAGGTAAAAAAATAAAAAACACTTTAAAAAAAAATCAAAACAACAATTCATTATATATTTCATTATGAAAATATATTTATTTTAATATTATGTGTAAAAATAAATAAATTTAACTTTGTTAAAAAATCACTTAATTAAAATTATTTAAATTGAATTAATATTATTATAACATTGTAATAACTAATTAATAGTTATTATATTATAATAATCATTAAATGGTTGATATAATTGTAATATTATATAGGAGCTATTTAAACGGCTATTATAATAATATTATCAAAATTTTGTTTAATTATTTTGATTAAATTTAAATAATTTTGATCATATTAATAAATAATTATTTAATATAAAAATATTCTATGTAAATTAATTTATTTTATACGTTGTAATAACTACTTTATCACTATTACAATGATACTAAAATATGATGAAGGATCTTTTAATGATTTAATAATCAGGTATCTTTTTTATTTTTGCCTATATATAAATTGATAAAATATAAATAAAAATTATAAAAAAATTTGTGGTATTAGTCATGGTGGATGAAAGTTCTTACCTTTAATCAACAAAGGCACATGGCTCATGATACAGATGCTATTTATTTCCTCTGGTGAATAAATAGTCAGAGTAATTAGCAAGTATTTAAACAAGTTGTTAATGTTTTAAGTTTGGGATCGATCCATCGTCAAGGAAGGTGGGCGCATGATATTGTTTATGTAATGATCAGGGATCGATTTCAGAAGATGATGATCTGGGATCGATCTTGTCTTATACCTAATGCTTGTGTACCTAAATGAATTTTCCTCTATATATGTGAAATTGATTTTAGAAGGACCATTGAGATAGCAAATCTACCTTCAAAATTAATGGGACGAAATCTGAATACTTCGTCTTTCAACATGATCTTAGGCCTTAACCATCCTTCACGAAGAACTTCGATGAGTAATCTTGCACATAGAAAATAAAAATGACTATTTATCTTGCATCTCCTTAAAAATAAAATAAAAAAAAGGAATGTGAATCGACAAGCTAGTGAATGACTAAGATTGAGTCTGATCCGCGATCGATGATCTAGTCCTAGTCGTTTGCTAGTGAACAACTAAGATTAAGTCTGAAGCCTAGTTCAGTGCCACTGCACTTTCCCACTCGGCCGACTAGTTCAGTCGACCAAAACTCTGTTTAGGAGGAGAAGAGGGAAGGGAGGGGAGGCGAAGAATAAATAAAGGGAAGAAGAATTTTGATATTTGTTTGGAATGGAGTGAGTTAAAAAGGAGAAGGGGAAAGAAGGATAAACTTTACCCTGCGCTCACAAATAGCTATAATTTCTTACACTCCGATTTGAGATGCAAGAAAAGGAAAAAAAATTCAAAAATATTTTATTTTATTTTTATCTCTATTTTAAAATATTAATTCTTAAATTAACTCATTTGTTTAGGTATTTCGTCTTTGCACCGTCGCATCGTCACCGTTCAACGTCCAACCTCTCTCACTTCACGATGTCGGCGTTTGTCTTCATTGTAAATCTTTTCGAGAACAAGACTTAAGAAAACAGATATAGATAACTCCAATCTTCTTCTTTTTCTCCTCCAAAGACAAGGACTTATCCAAAGAATATGTGTTGTCTATTTTAGGATCTTTTATATCCCAACTTCTAATAGAATTTTACAATTTTTTATCCATCTCCTATATGCATAATCTTTTTTAAGTACTTTGCATATTTAACATTCGTTCTCCTTCCTTTCCTGTCAAACAAAGTAGCATATATTATATTAATAAATTTTTCATCCTTCCAAATAAGAAAAATATAAATCTTTTCTTTTCTTTTTCTTCCGTTGTCTTCTCTTTTGGTTAATGAATCTTTACTCATCCTATCCAAATAGAGCGTAAAAAGAATGCAAATAGACAAGCTCAAAATCATCTTAAACCATACAACAAAAATGATAAATCTCAGTCAGTCTCATAGACTCAATTTCTGGGGGTGCCCGGCCCAGTCCAATGGAAATTTCTCATCGACCATCAGGGTAAATCGGAAAGCGCATACGACGGCCAATCCAGATGCCCAGCATCATTTGATTGCGTTCCCCATTTGGAATAAAATTCTTGTAAATACGTCGTAGCTGGGAATCGAATCGCGGGTCGCTGGGTCACAACCCGAATATCCTACCGTTGCACCATTGCCCCGGGGACCATCTTAAACCATACAAGAAGAGGGGGCCAGGGCACTGGGAGCATTAACCGGTTTGTCTGTGAACAAGTAGAATGAATTATTGTGGACGATGTTGGGGACACAGAGATGCCAATTCCTACCTGATCTTCCAAACAGTATCAATGAATGAATGAATGAAACAGCAGTAGCAGCAGCGGAGCAGTTTGGCTGATCTGTGAAAGATCGGTCAAAATGCTGAAAGGCAGGGCAGAGATCTCGAGGAGGAAGATGTGGGCCTAACCTGCAGTCTTTGTCCCTCAGATTTGGTGTTATGATAAATAAGAATGAATGAAATAGAATCGAACCGAATCGAAAAGTAAGAGGTTCCAGTTTAGTTCGATTTATTTTTCTTAAGCTCGAGCTTAATTTTAGTTAGATTTGAGTTTTAATTTTTAATTTTTAAGTTTGAATTTGATTCATAATAAAATTAAATAATCTAAACAGTTTGAATTCGATTCAAAAAAATAATTCATTTAAAAGTTAAATGAATTTCGTTCGAACTTAACTCATTAACATATAATATTTATAATTCATGTGATATATAATTATGAGATTCTGATATCTTATGTGTGCGATAGAAATATTCTGGGCGCTGAAATAAGAACAATATCATTTTTATTTTTTATTTATTTTTTTTGCTTACAGTTAAGTCATTTAAGATTTTCTTTTTAAGATTTAAGAGTTAGTTATAATATTAAGCAAATAAAAAAAATTTAATTGCTTACGGGATGTATCGAGTTATTATCCTGTATTTCTTATCCCAAACGCCCCATGAGCAACTAAAATTTTTTTATTTAAATTATTTTTATTTAATAATATAATCCAACTCTTAAACCCAAAGTGAAAATCTTAAATAGTTTAACCATAAATAAAAAATAAAAATAATACTGTTCCTATTCCGAACATCTAAAAGTATTCCAAAATCTTCTATCGCGCATCACGCGCGTAGAATATAAACTCATGAATCAAATATTATTAAGCTCGAACTCGGTTCAATAATATTTTTGAATTCGAAATCAAGCTTCGAGTTCGACTTGTTAACTTAATCGAACGATTTTTTTTTAAAATCGAGATCCGAATAGCTAACGAGCAGTGTAACTCGTGTACACCCCTAGCGAGAAATAAATCAAGTCAAATCAAACTTTAAATTGTTTATACTTATATTCATTTAAGCTTTTTGGTTAATTATGTTTTTTGTTTTTTGTTTTTGGTTTCTTGGTTGCCAGGGCAGCAAACTTACACGGAAGGCATCTCTTGAGCTTTTAACCTACTGCAGTAGCAGCCCTGGTGCAGTGGTGTGGGACTATTGCCGGGGGGAAGGTAACTGGGTGACAGCGACCTCCAACCTAACTCGACCCTAGTTTTGGAGGAACTGTCCGTGCTGACAAACCTTCGACCTGTCTCATGGAGCCCGGCTCGGCCGCGTGACTCGGTTCCTCGTCACTAGATCTGCATTGCAAGATTAGTGTTTGGTCTCTTGAGTATCTCTTTAATATAAAATGGAATCTGTCATCTTGAGTATTCAACGGTCCTACACGTCCCACACGTCGGCTTCACAATCATCTGTGAGAAGGTAAATCGAGAAATTACAGTTGACTAAGACGGAGGAGGACAGACTTCATCGAGATTTGACCTTTGCCCACTTCGATAACTCTATTTCATCGTAACCAACTAAATTATACCTCATGAACATCAAGAAAAACATGAATCATCATCTGCCTCTATGTGACGGATCTAATATCCATTATTAAAGTAGGGCCCACATCTCACTAGAACAGTGCACCATGAAACTATTAAAAGGAATAATCCCGATATCAAATAGGTCAATTTTAATCAACGGGTGCTCGGCTTGTTCCTATCTCAAATTTTTTTAAAAAATAATTTAGATATTTAATTTTTACGATTTAATCAATTTTAAAGGTGATTAGTATAGTCTTATGAAAGTTTTTTTAATCGATCATCAGGATCAATTCCAAATGAAGTTAAAATTCAAATTGTGAATACTTTGATAAATTATTGAGTACCTTGCCGCTACATCATTGTGGGAGGAGTATTCTTATCTAAAATTTGATCCTATACAATATGAAATTGATATTGTTGAGGGAAGATTGATTCCTTGTGCTCTGTTTTGTTTAGATGGGGTGAAAGAAGGTTCATTAACAGAAAGAGAAAGAAGGAAAAAGGAAGTATTTATGTTCTCTTTGTTTGTAAGGAACGGAAGGCTCATTAACGTAACATATGGTACCTTATTTGGGAGAAAAGAAAAGGAAATAAAGGTTAAATATATAAAATTTATAAAAAAAAACATTGTAAATTTACTTTCAAAGTCTAACTTAAATCACAAAAATAAAAAAAATAGATCCGCTACATCAATAATTCCCCTAAAGTTGGTCCCACGAATATGGAGGAAGATTCATGTAGATGTATAAGCGTTAGGAGTATAACAGGATCGACCTTAGGTCATCATCTCCTATAGGGATGGCAATTAGACCCGGACCCGATGGGGAAACCGTTCCCCGAACCCATTTTGATCGGGGAATCCCCAAATCCGAGAAAGCGGGGATGGGGATGGGGAATCCCCGAATCTCGGAAAGCGGGGATGGGTCGGGGATAGTATTCCAAATATTCTCCATCCCCATCCCCGAACCCGATCCCGTCCTCCGAACTTATCGGGCCTCCGTCGGATTATGCATTAGTTGGATGTTGTTTTAGAGATAATATTTTGATTTGGAGTTTAATGTTTGGTTTATAATGTTATTTTGTAAGGATTTTATATATATTTATTTAAATTAATATTAAAAAAAACAAGACAGGGATGGGGATGGGTATGGGGATACCCATGGAAATACCCGCGGGGAAAGCCATCCCTGAAACCCACGGGGATCCCCGAAACCCGCTGGATACCCGAAATCCGACGGGGACGGGGATGGTATTTAAATTATGATACCCGACGGGATGGGGACGGGGATGGTATATGAGTTTGGGTTTCGGGGACGGGGATGGAGAAGGCTTCCCCGCGAACCCCCGAACCCGTTGCCATCCCTAATCTCCTATAATCGACCCTGACCATTACGCCAGCAATACCATGTACCCACCGTCTGTGCTACGTCTTGCGGGTTGTCTAACTTAAACATTGGAGGAGTCCACGTCCAAGAGTGCCAATTCTGATGAGTTGGGTCAAAGTCAAAATATTATAAAAATATTTTAATCCGAATTCGACTCATGAATAATTAAATAAAATATTATTAATTTAAATTCACTTTGAATTATCAAAAATTATTAATTCGATAATAATTTTAATTACGAATCAATTATTTTTCGAATCGATTCAAAAAATTCATAAAACATGCTTGATTCAAAAAGGGATGCTAGTGATCCCATTACTTCACTTATTCGGATTTGAATTGAGGGTTTTATGTTGAATTGAGTTTCGGATCAGATTCGAATTGATCTGGATTGATTTGAATTTAAAATTTAAGTAAAATAATAATAATTTATTTTTTCTTGATTATTGAGATTATATTTAATTCGGATTTAAAAATTTTAAATTAACATAAATTGAGATTAAATCAGATTCGAATTTAATTTTTTTTTATAATATTTTTATTTAGATCTGACCGGATGGATCCTCCTACTTGATAGTCTACCTTTGAGGGCCTTGTTGCCTCTGCTGTTGTGTCTGTGAATGAATGACGAGTCAAACAGCTGGAACACACACAACACAATACAATTCTTTCTTTCTTTCTTTCCGTCAAATCAATGCAGAGCCGTCTGCGTGCCCACGTTGCCGCATTCAATTCGACCGGTTCGATTCGTCGAACCGGAAAATCCAACCGCGGCGCGGAGATCGAGAGACGTCCAATCGTACGGCCCGCCGGAGGCGTCCTGCGAACGCGGACGGCCCAGATGCGACAGCTGGTCTCTCGGCAATCATATAATGTAGGTCGCGGGGCCCACAGCCGGTCCGCCACGTGGGAGGCTGCCGCTGGCCCCGGCTACGTTTCCGGTGATTAGGAAACAGAAGAGAGAGATTCGATTTGCACCTCGAATTTATCGATTATTGCAGTCCGCTCCTCTCCTGGGTTAATTTGAATATGATATATTTTTGAAAATTTTTTCTTCACTCTTATTCCTGATAACCCAGGGGAGGAGCGAAGTGCAATTATCGAAAAGTTCGAGGTGCAAATAGAATCTTTTTCTTTTGTTTTTTAGTAAAAATAAAAGGAAATAGAAGAGAAAGATTCGATTTGCACCTCAAACTTATCGATAATTGCACTTCGCTCCTCCCCTGGGTTAATTTGAATATGATATATTTTTGAAAAAAAAAATCACTCTTATTCCTGATAACCTAAGGGAGGAGCGAAGTGCAATTATCGATAAGTTCGAGGTGCAAATGGAATCTTTCTCTTCTATTTCTTTTTTTGCAAAAAAACAAAAAAGAAAGATTCAATTTGCTCCTCAAATTTATCGATAATTGCACTTCGCTCCTCTCCTGGATTAATTTGAAAATGATATGTTTTTGAAATGTTTTTTTCACTCTTAACCCAGGGAGGAGCCAAGTGCAATTATCAATAAGTTCGAGGTGCAAATCGAATCTTTCTCTTCTGTTTCCTTTACTTTTCTGCAAAAAAAAAAAAAAGGAAAAAGATTCGATTTGCACCTCGAACTTATCGATAATTGCACTCCGCTCCTCCCCTGGGTTATCAGGAATAATAAGAGTGGAAAAAATATAAAAAATATACCATATTCAAATTAAATTCGAAATTTTAAAATTTTAAATTCGATATATTTTCGAATCGACTGGAAAAATTGTCAGGAATTTGATCGAAAGCTTTGACAACGACGGCGAGTTTATTAGGAGAAATAGAGATTGATATCGATCCAAAAGGACGAATCTAGTGATCGGCGCTTAAGCTCTCTCTGTACAGTTGCCGCCGATCCGGCGGCGCTTGGGCTGCGGTTCGTCGGCGGGCGCGGCGGAGTCGCAGCTGCTACAGCCGGCGGCGGCGGCGGCGTCGAGGATGGCGACGGGGCTCGCCGACGGAGGCCCCAGCGGCGACGCGGAGGCGGAGCATGGAGGGCTGGGCTTCGACCGGGACGCCGACGGACACGTGTCGGTGAGATAGTCGTCCATGAGCTGGCGACACCGGCTCACCGCTTCCTGCCCTCCAAAGATGTAAAATGGCGTGAGAAAAATTTTAAAATAAAGGGGGGCCAAAAGCGATAATTTATTTTAAATATTTTAAGGTGTTTTTTGCAACTGCACATTTACTGTCCCCAATTGACTAAGGGAAAGTTGGCACGACTCCGCGCCAAATTCGATGTCCGATCACCGCCGGTGACAAACACCGCTGTTTTTTTAATTATTATTATTGTTATTTCATTATTTTTTTAAGGAGAAGAGAGAATAAGGAAGGGGGTGATTGTACCGGGAGTGAAGGGAAGCGGACAGTTAAAAGACAAAAATATACCTGGCTCGCCCACTCGGCGGAACGGCTCGACAAATCGCCGCCGCTCCCGGCGGAGGCGGAGGCGGAGGCCGCGCAGAGAGCGGAGGCCACTGCGATCTCCGACGGCCGGAAGCTCAGGAAATCCACCACTTCGAAAGTAGAACCGATTAGTTTTGCATTCGTAGTATTGCGGATAAAAAAGGAGGATCTTTGTTGATGTTGTGAGTACCACGGAGGGCGGAGAGGACGAGGCCGGCGGCGTGGGAGAGGAGGCGAGGCGCGGCGGAAAGGTGGGGGAGGAAGTCGAAGGGGGTGACGGCGCGCATCCGCCATCCGATGGCCGCCATGAGGAGGAGCTCCATGCGGCGGACGGTGGAGGGGTCGAACACGTAGCCGGGGTCCAGGATCTGGAGGTCGAGCAGCGACGGCACGCGCACCTCCTCCATCTTCGCCGCCACCGACACGCACGCCACAGAGACCAGTTGCATCGGCCACCCTCCGCTGCTGCCGTCGTCCCCTTTCTCCACCGCCTTCCATTTTCGAATGCAATCAAATCGATCGATGTCTCGATCAGTAATTAAGCATAGAGGCAGCCGATTGATCGAACTCACCGGAATCGAATGGGAAGAGAGGAATCGGTCGAGGTAGGTCACAGAGAGGTACGCCGTCGCCGCCCGGAATCGGTAGAACTCGTTCACCTACACAAATCGATTTAGTAATTCAACCCGCATTTTTCAATAGATGGAGATGATCGAGAAGGAGAAGCGGATCGGATGCCTTGAGGATCCACTTGACGGCGTGGTTGCGCGCGGCGGCGAGGAGGGGGCGGGCGACGAAGTGGGCGGCGCCGGGTGGCTCGTGCCCGGCCTCGACGGAGAGGAGAGAGGCCAAGCCACGGCCGTCCACGAGCGCCGCGGCGGCGGCGGAGCGGCATGGCGGGGCCCACTCGTCGTCGGCGGGAGCGGCGGACGGATCCCCCGAGGCCACGTCGCCGGCGTCCTCGAGGCAGAGGAGGTTGGACGAGGCGGAGAGCAGGTCCGACGAGAGGACCATCGTCAGGTGCGTTTCCCTGCGCCGGGAAACGCGAATCCGAGCATGGACGATCGACCAAAAGCGCCGCCGCAGTTTCTCTCTCTACCTCCCCGCCCGACTCTTCCTCAAGCAGGGGAGAGAGAAACGGGGGAGCGATGGTTATAAAGAAAGAGATACACAGCGACTTCCTCTAATATGGCAAAAAATAATAAATAATAATATATATATTACTGAAAATCTAATAAATAAAAAAGATTTTGTTACATTTCCAAACAAAATTAGTTTGCAAAAAAAAACATTTTTGACATGTGTTAATTCTAAAATTATTTTTCCATTTAAAGGTTCGGAAATTGGAAACTCGAGGGGGGTGATTAAGGTAAGTGGCGATGATGGCTGAGCTTTAAACAACAGGGTGTTAATTGAGAGTTATCATTTATAATCATATTATTTGTCTAAAGTTATCGATGATAATTTTATTTGATTCAGATTATGATGAATTTTTAAGTAATACCGTATCACTACAATATCAGTAAATGAGTTATAACTTAGAAATATAATTACCTTGATAGTTTAAGATTTTTTATGATTTTAAAGATTAACAAGATTTTCTATGTGTCAGATCATGCTAGAACTTCTGAATTAGATCTCATGTTGTAATAGTTATGATTATGTATTTATTTTAATAATTTAAAAAATAAAAATATTTTTGAAAATAAAAATAAACATTTTTTTACAATTCTAATAAAAAATAATATTCTTTTGATTATTATTATTTTTTGCCCTATAAATGTTTAGGGAAATACCTTCACTGTTCTGGCACATGCAACGTGCATTAAGTCAATGTTCTAACAATTTAAAAGTTAAAACTTAAAACTGAAGTCAAGTTTCTATTAACTTAAGCAAACATGCAAATCTAAAGAAAGTTATCACTAATTAACAACACTTTATATCATTATAAATGTACTCCTCTTCTTTGGGAACTGTGTTCGTATCAAGAACAGGAGCTATAGATCTATCACTAATTAACTCGATGATTAAATTATACTAAACTGCACTGTTAATTGCAGTACAGCAAAGGCATCTTCAAGTACCTCACTAGTACTGGCCGAGATGTAAAATATTTAAGAGAATTTAAATTTTTTTAAAAATTAATATTTTAGAGATCGTGGATGATTTATCTTCAAGATTAATCGGGTGAAATTCAGATATCTAGATTATTTAAAAAAATATTTATGGACAAGTTTGGTATTTGAGTAAAAAATTATTTATGTTAACTAAATAGGTTTTAGTTTATCAAACTTCTAAATAAATAAAAAATCTTAAAACGGATAAATTTGTAAATTAAATTCAAATTTACTGATGAATCAAATAATATTAAAATATAAAATTTTTAGATACTTGTTACAATTGAGAATTGAATAACATCTATCTTAATAAAAAAATAAATTAAACTTAAATAACCTTTTCAACTGTTTGATTTAGTTTAGATTTAGGATTGCCTTGACTATATTAGATGTTCCAGGGTGAATAGGCCAGCTCATAATAAATTTAAGAAGTGAGATGACGTTTAATGTAGTACTCTAGCATCATTAGTTGTTCAATCATCGAATATATGCACTGTGTGAATTTTAAATTATAATTATTTAGAAAAATACCCTATCTCTTACCATCACACCATATCAGAGCCCCCCACCTCAACAATCCTCTTAGAGTTGGTCCCACGCATATGAAGGGAGATTAATTCAGGTACACAAGCATTGGGCGCATGACGTTTAGATTTGGATTGTTTTTACTAACTTTTTTGTTTATTATTAGGTGTCCTAAGATGAATAGGTCAGTTCACATTGCGCCCATCAAATAAATTTAAGAAGTGAGATGACTCTTGATGTGGTGCTTTAGCATCACTAGTTGTTCAAACGTTGAATGTATGTGTTGTGCGAATTTTAAACCATAATTATTTTTTAAAAATACCCTACTTCTTACCATCACACCATGCCGACCACCCCCCACCTCAATGACCTTCTAAAGTCGGTCCCACGGATATAGAAGAAGGTTAATTATGGTACATAGGCATTAGATGCATAGTGAGGTCATAAATGCAGGTCATCACCTTCTGAGAATCAACTCTTGATCATTACGATAGTAACCACCGTCTACGCTACTTTCTAGGGTGAATAGGTTGTCTCACATTTCGTCCATCAAATAGATTTAAGAAGTGAGGTGGCTCTTGATGTGGTGATTTAACTATCACTAGTTGTTCAAACGTCGAATATATGCATTGTGTGAATTTTAAATCATAATTATTTAGAAAAATATTCTACTTCTTACCATCACATCATGCCGTCCCCCCATCTCAATGGCGGCCTCCTAAAGTCGATCCCACGGATATGGAAGAAGGTTAATTTAGGTACACAGGCGTTAGACGCATAGTGAGATCGTAAATGCAGGTCATCATCACCTTTTGAGGATCAATCCTTGATGATCATGATAGTAATACCATACGCCCACCGTTTACGCTACTCCCTAGGGTGAATAGACCGACTCATATTTCATCCATCGAATAAATTTAAGAAGTGAGGTGGCTTTTGATGTGATGCTCTAGCATCACTAGTTGTTCAAATGTCGAATGTATATGTTGTGTGAATTTTAAACCCTAATTATTTAGAAAAATACTCTACCTCTTACCATCACACCATGTCGAACCCCCCACCTCAATGGCCTCCTAAAGTCGGTCCCACGGATATGGAAGAAGGTTAATTTAGGTACATAGGCATTAAACACATAGTGAAGTCATAAATGCATGTCATCACCTTCTGAGGATCAATCCCTGACGAATATGATAGTAATACCATACGCCCACCGTTTATGCTACTCCCTGGGGTGAATAGGCTGACTCATATTTCGTCTATCAAATAAATTTAAGAAGTGAGGTGGCTTTTGATGTGCATGCTCTAGCATCACTAGTTGTTCAAACGTAGAATATATATGCTATGTGAATTTTAAACCCTAATTATTTAGAAAAATACTCTACCTCTTACCATCACACTATGTCAGGCCCCCCACCTCAACGACCTCTTAGAGCCGATCCCATGGATATGGAGGAAGGTTAATTCAGGCACACAGGCGCTAGACACATGACCAGGGGCGGAGCTATTGGTGGGCCAAACTAGGCCATGGCCCAGTCTTAGGACTTGGTAAAAAAAAAACCTGACGATCCACCGCCTCCTCCTCCCACAGTCCCATAGTCGCGATCGTCGTGGGACTGCAGACGATGACAACGATGCTGGAGACAGCATCAAAGGCATTCGTCTTCGTGAAAGACACCCACTCGTTTCCAGATTTTCCATGCGCTTTCGAAATCGCCGTCTCTTTTCCGGAACCCAGCAAGATTCCGTCCGACGAACCCTGGAACCCTGCAAAACTTTCTTTAATAATTTCTTTAATAATATTAAACTTAAATTATTTTTTATTTTTAAAAATTCCAACTCGATTTTATTTTATTTTGATTATTAATTATTAGAATTAGTGAAGATTAAAGCATTTTGGTATTTATGTAATTCATTATTAGCTTAATTTTATTGATCTCACTGAAATAAATTGAAATCGAATTAAACGATTGAATTAAAACTAAATAAAAAAATAAACAAATAATTAATTTGATTTATCGCTGGCGCATGATAAGGGTATTTATGTAATTTATGGGATAAATAAATATTCTCCGCCGCTAGGGTTCGCAATCCCACCTCTGATTCCTCTTCCATCTCCGGCGAGCGGTGCTTCAAGCTCCCGCTGCAGCTCGAGCGGTTCCTATCTCTTCGTTGCCTGCAAGTACTTCTCCGGTGAGTCATTTTTCTGGGTTAGGTGTCTCTTCCTTATCGAATTCCACTTTGTTGTTGTTGGCTTTTTTTCTCGCACGAAGCATGCTCTACACTTTTCTCTTGTTTCCTTTCTTTTTTTGTGTATTTTTCTTTTAGTGTAAGGTTTTCTTTCTAATCGAAGATGTTTGTGGGATGGATGCGTGCGAGGAAGCTCCAGGATTCGGGCATTCAAATTTGGATCCGCGTTATTTAATAAATGCCTTAATAAAAAGATTTCTTTTAGTTTTCTCTGTGTCCAGATACCTAAATAGATCGATCGCCTCCCCGTCCTCAGATCGCCGGCCGCCTCCGCTGCAGCCGCTTCGACGACGACAGTTCTCGCCGGAAGAATCTTCCCGGATCTCTTTCCCTTATCCGAATCGTAAGTTTTATCTTCCGATCGAGATCTGCTTGTTGCTGTTTTTGTTGTGAGCGTTTTTCCAGATCTTAGTATCGCGATGCGAGGTAATGGCTCGGATTTTGCTCAGATTTGGATGAATATGATCGTTACGTTTTAGATCTGGTTTTGTGTTTTGTAGATCTTGTAAATGATGGAAAGAATCGGAATCTGTTGGACTTGTACGAGATGTAATTTGGGTGATGTGGGCTTGCTAGTTTCTTTGTTCGATTGAATTATGCCTGGCTCTTTTATCTTATGAAACTATTTCAGATCTGTTATCTTGTATTTCTTCTCCTTTGTAGAATTATATGCTGCAGTATTCAGACTGAACTTAAAGTCTAATCTACCGTGTAAAGCACTTGAGCTTTTTTCCTCCCCACCATTATCTTTAATGATCTGTATATATTCTTTTCTTCAAGCCTAGTTTTGATCGGTTGATGTTTATTTTTGAAAAAAAAATGGTCAAATATGATGCCAATCTATCAGTTGTTTCTTTTACCTTACCAATCTTGATTTAAAAATATCATGTTATTGCATCATCAGTTGGATGTTCAAATTTGAATCACGATTTATATTTTCTTTACTCCAGTTGCTTCTAACTATTTGTAGTTTTGCAATATTGTTTTCCTTTTTATGTTCTTTGGCAAAAGATAAAATTAGATAATTTAATTTCTTTAACAGCCAAGGTCAGGTAGTTGGTGTAGTATTATAATTGATTCAGCTAATTGGATTGCATCCCTTTCAAATATAATCTGCTTTGATGATTTAAATGCAATATTGTTGTTACCCCCGTGTCACTTCTAATTCATCAAGCATGCAGCTTTTCAAGAAGTATTCAAGGATTGGAGCAATGCCGGCACAGAAGATAGAGACTGGTCACCAGGATGTTGTCCATGATGTGCAGATGGACTACTACGGCAAGCGTTTGGCAACAGCATCTTCCGATGCTACCATCAAAATTATCGGTGTGAGTGGCTCTTCTCATCAGCAACTTGCAACCCTGAGTGGCCACCAAGGGCCAGTATGGCAGGTGACATGGGCCCATCCAAAATTTGGTTCCTTGATCGCATCTTGTGGCTATGATGGCCAAGTGATCATCTGGAAGGAAGGCAGCAAACCTGATGAGTGGATTCAGGCGCATGTTTTCACAGAGCACAAGAGCTCTGTCAACTCCATTGCATGGGCTCCTCATGAGCTTGGCCTCTGCTTGGCTTGTGGTTCCTCAGATGGGAACATCTCCGTCTTCACTGCACGAACTGATGGTGGCTGGGACACCACAAGGATCGATCAGGCGCACCCAGTGGGTGTCACTTCCGTGACATGGGCTCCAGCTTTGGCCCCGGGTGCTCTTGTTGGTTCCGGGCAGCTTGATCCTGTACAGAAACTTGCATCTGGTGGCTGCGACAACACTGTCAAAGTGTGGAAGCTCTACAATGGTAATTGGAAGATGGACTGTTTTCCTGCTCTCCATATGCATTCTGACTGGGTGAGGGATGTGGCTTGGGCACCAAACTTGGGACTTCCGAAATCCACTATCGCAAGCGCATCGCAGGATGGCACGGTAGTCATATGGACAGTGGGCAAGGAAGGTGATCAATGGGAAGGAAAAGTTTTGAATGACTTTCATACTCCTGTATGGAGAGTATCATGGTCACTCACAGGAAACATATTAGCTGTAGCCGACGGCAACAACAATGTCACATTGTGGAAGGAAGCTGTCGACGGGCAATGGCAGCAGGTGACTACGGTCGAACCATAATGTTTCCGCCATTCCCACTCCTGCCTGGATTGGCTTATCATGCGGCTCTACAGTTTGCGATAAAAATAGTTGCTAGTTTTTCATATCCATGTTGTCTGTTGAAAGCTACTGACCTTTAGCTGCTTCTTCAATATGAAAGTCTTCTTCTGTGTTGTAGGTGTGACTGTGATTTCATATGCTTTGCCTACAGTTTGCTTATTTGGAATATTTTTTGACAAATTATATTATCAGACAACTTATTGTTAACTGTCTTATTCTTCCTTTGTTGTTTTTTTGGAGTTGCATTTCAATTCTTTAATGATTGTCTTGGAAGCTATTTTTTGTTCTTAGGGCTCTTATATTTGTTTTACAAGCGTCAATTCTCACTTGTGCTAATGTAATTTTCTCAATGATGGTTTTTATTGTTAACTTTTGTTTCTCTTCTTTTTTTTTTTTTTTTAAATTGTGGTTGAAAGCTTTAATTTATCTGAATTAGGGATGAGCAATAAGTTTGAAATTGAACAGACTGAATAAAACGAATCGATGATTTAATTAATTTTTTTGTTCAAATTGAATTAATCGAATTTTATCATTAAAATTAAATAAATTGAATCGATATAACTTTACCACTAATATGATAAAATTAAATTTAAAATCAACATCGAATTTAAAAAAGTATTTTTAAAAAATTAGAATTTTAAATTGATCAAATCAAGCTTTCAAAATTAATTAGTTTGGTCGATTAATTATCTCTTACTCATCCCTACTCACAACGTCTTACCACATTCAAGTATACGAGTTGAAATCTTCGGGGTATATCTAAGTTGATTACGATAGAGAAGAGTTGTAGAAGAGGATAAGAGTTCGAATTTCAACGAAACTTTAACAATATCTTCTTCTATTGTGGTCAACTGCAACTTCTTAATTTACTTCCTCACAAATGATCGTAGAAAAAAACTGTTAGAGTAGCGGTTTCAATAAGTCTCAACTACGTGCTTTTTTTATCTTAATGATTAGTACAAAATTTTTAGTCCCAAATTAATGTAATGAATAACCGATGCCAATTGAATAAGTTTAGTAAGGATTGAATACATTAGCAATTCTTTCAGGATTTTGAACGTTAAAGTTCATGTATGTTGCAATTGGCTGATTGATTCAACTTCAAAAGGAGTTCAACTGGATAGGGAATAAAGAAAGATATTCAAAATAAGAGAGACAAAAAAAGAAGGTAAAATAACAGAAACACCATCGTTTAGAAATTACAAGATCGATTACAACTTAAGATCTATATGATTTCTTTAAAATTTAGATAAAAACAGACAAGGAAACAGAGTTTCAACTCCAATCGATTGGGCAATATCTTAATTCAGGAACATAAAAATAAAAAACACTCGTGCACTAGAGAAAATTTTTATTTTCAACTCTTGATTCCAATTAAGATGCTCGAGATGAATAAGAACTACAGAGAAATGTTTATCAGACACCCTAATGCCAACTCCAGTTCAATAAGTAACCGAAAAAAACGCCAGGCAATCCAAAATTGTAGGTCGTCCAAAATACATAGATCTTCGAATGATGCAACAAATGAACCAAGCATCTACTCGCACTCGTCTCGCGCGTTCTTCGACTTAAGTTATCGCATCAATATGGCCAATCTACTTGTTGTAGAGGTAGACAAAGGTGAATATGAAAAATGCAGCCATCTGCCAGAAAAGAGAAGAAATTTTCAGAAGCAAATTAAAATTTCCATTAAATAGACAATCGATAGTTGTGATATCGAATAAAATTAATTAACATTACGATATCCTATAGGCTTGGGGATTGAAAATTTAAGCAGGATTGGCAGATGAGAAATCAAAATAAATGGTGCTACAAATACAAGTTATAAGTACAGTATGAATTGTTGTTAAAATTCTTTTACAATATGAAATGGTTTCAAACAAGATGTAACATATGCCGGTACTACTTGGGATTAAATATGCATGCTGTGCAAACTTTACGCAAGGACAAGTGAAAAGAGTTGTATATCTGTAATTCAATGTTCAAGATGTTTGATGTACAAGCACAATCATTGAAATTTATTGGAAGGAAAGATAAGGAAACTCACAGTTGAAAAAGATGCTCCATAATATGGGAAGGCAGTGGTAATGAATCTCTCGTACTCGTTGTGGCGGAAAGGTCGAACTGGTATCTGCAAAACAGTTACATTTCATTAGATCAAAACAATAACACCATTCTCGATTTTTGGGAGTCCAGACTGGATTATGATTAATTATGGAACAGATTCCAACAGGATATCGACACTAGTATTTCCTGGATTGGCTGCTAGTAGATATTTTTTAGAACAGAGCATTGCCTTAAAGCAGGTGCACATTAAACCACAAGCACCTAAACAATGTCAGACCTAAATTACTTTGCCTTGACTACAAAGTTTTAGGCTAAAAATGGAGCAAAATGAAAGAGTTGACAACTGCTTAATAGCTAAGAAACTCAATGAAACTTTCATCAGAATTTTCTCAAATTCTGTGTTTTACAATCTTTCATGATTAGGAGAAAACATGAATGCTTGGTTTAGCATCAGTGAAGAGTTAAATGTGATTGTAATATCCAATCACATTTCAAATTGTTGTTACGAAACTCAATCCAGTGATTGGCAGAATATGCAAAAAAAAGCCTATGTAGAACATTCGCCTCTTACCATTACAACTGAATTATAGACCAAAAATAAGGGAAAAGTGATACCAATTACAGAGATATGTCATACCTGTTTTGAAAGCGACAAGCTTGTGTATCCAAGTTTCTGGTACTCCACCTTGAATTGAAAAACGCCATAGACATCAGGAACCTTAAACGAGGTTGAATACAGGCCCTGCAATTACAAAAAAAAAATGAAAATGTAAACAGCTTCTTTGGTCATCATTCATGAAGACAAGCGAGAAGACTTTTAACTTAAATATACCTTCTGATCAGTGGATAAGGTTTTTAGTACATAAGGGCTCATCATATAAAACTGAACTTGAACATCATCTGCTACATATGGTTTCCAGCTTGATCCAGACCACTCATAGATTTCTAAGGAATATTCCTTCACCAAAAAATTCATTGAGATAAATACTTGAGCCATACGCTTTCTCCTTCCTGCTAATTGTGCATAAAACAATGGCATTTATGGATAAGAAACAATTACCAAATCATCATTGATCCTGTAGATAGATGGCTCATTTGTTTCTCCAACTTTGTGATGATGCACATTAATAGCCTATGAAAATATTTTCAGATGAAAATAAGGACCCTCAAAAATAAATGATGTCATTACAAGGAGTAAGATAGCTGATATAGATGTTCAACTGCCAGTTCTTCGACGTTTAGCAAAAATTAAAGGAAAAATGTGTTAACTGAAAATTCAGGTAAGATGCTAAATTCTTTACCTTGAGATGGCCTCTTTCATGGAAGACCCATTTGCTAATCTCTGAGAGAAACTGCTGATTACCAGACTTTTCATTCCTGTATCAAAAAGGCAAATCCTTACTCAACAATTCCATCACTTGAATTTTAAAGAAAACTCCTTTCAGGAATTCTCAAACATTCTAAAGAGTATTGATTTAACATCAATGACACCATGTAGAAAACCCATTGAATTATGTTGTGTAATAGGACATTGAACAACATATAACAATAAGGCTGTTTCATTATTGCCAAAATTGTCAATTAAGGGCAGTCAATTGTACAATTGAAACCAAAAAGAATATATGCTAAACTTAAAAGGCTGCTCTCCTGGAAAAACATGGGTAAAACCAATAGGTTCTCATTTCCTAGAATTTGACACCAACTGCTAAATTTTTTTTCAGAAAATTAATTTTGATTTGCAATTAACAAGTTCTTTGGGCATGCAAAATAAACTGTTTGATACAGAAAGATGCTTGACCCTCCCTTAGCATGCCAATACCTAGAATTACCAGCCATTTTAACTGATCATATATGCATAAATTCTAGTGTTGTTCTTGAACATATGCCAATTTCACAATGTTCATCTGACTATGCTGCTTTCAATGAAGATGAATACTTCCTTGTGTGACAAAGCCACAATCACAACCAGCTATGGAAGATAATACTCAAACAAACTTGTATGATTTGAGTCATTTGAGACATGTATGACCATAAAGTTCACACTTTTGACCAAGGTCTTATCTTCACATATTTGTATCCTGATTGAGCAGATACAACAGAACAAAATAATCTTTTTATACAAAAGAATTAACATGGGAAAAGTTTCAATCTGATGCCTTGATTCTTAAAATGCTGACTAATCTCAAGTTGCATTGGCGTATAGCAAATGAAAAACCTTAGCAAAGAATACCTTCATGGTACAAAGGAGAACAATAGAGGGGATTGAGTTCTAGAAAGAACCAGGTAATGCAGTTCCTATCTAATGTGAGAAATTAGTTTGAATAGAAAAGAGAAATTAAGTTTGACAACTATAACAGTAAACTTTAGCCTGAAAAGGGAAGACAACTCTGATTTGCATAGAAATTAGTTCATACAAAGAGCATGACAAATAGAAGGAAAACAAGACTTACTTGATGGAGCTCCCAGCCTTCTGCACACTAGATTTAAGAAAACTGAAGCATAACAAGTTAAATGAGTAAGAAAAATATTAAATGAACCAATAACTAAAAATTTATACATCATACCGATTGCTGAACATATCTAAAGAGCCAGTTATCAAGACACGAGCATTGTTTCTTGCCTGAAGATAAAAAAAAAACAATACAGTTAATATTATATGGCTCTCTGACAATAAAGGATAAGAGATGAAAAGCATCCTTAATGGCCATCAAACAAACCATTAATAAGAAGGAAACATTAGAATCTTTAGAAATGAAAAGCATCAATCTTTATACTAGATAGTAACTTCTGGTAACCAAGTTACCCATCATGTGAAACAGATATCCAAAAGCAGACAAACAAAACTGGTAGTCTCAGATATATTGAACAATCATTCTTGATAGTACATATGATTTCTTGAGGATGTAATTAAAGCAATTCTAAACCAAACATGTAGAAAAATGAGTTACAGAAAGTATTTAGTCAAAAGTGAATTAAGAAAGTGTTGCACATAAGCTAGAGCAATTATCTGAACCAACTAGTAAAAGTAATAATTTCATTATTTATTGAAGCCAAAAATAAGAGACTATAAAAACAAGGAATTCATAATTACTACTTTCACTCAAAATTAATTGGAAAAAGAGACAGCCACCTAAAAGGAAGAAATCCACTCAAGAACCAGCTAAAATCAAAGAAACCAAATGGAAACTAGTCGAGCCAGACTAGTTAACTAATATTCAATGTTAGTAAATTATTTAATATTTACATTTCATCTTTGATTTACTCTACCAACTCTGATTCCAAGTTAGTTTGATGACCAATCTGGATTTAAAATACTAATGACAATTTTTTTTCCAATATGAAGTGCAGAAACTACAAATAGAAGACAAAACTTTGGGCACAAGATTTTATCAAATATCACAAATTATACTATTACTAGCTACCTAGTTTTTCAAATATAAGAATAGGATCAAGTCTTTACTGTTACATTAAAATACTAATTTTTAAAAAGGAGTTTAACTAAGTATATTAGATATCTTAACATTTAACAAGCAACTAGTAAAAGTTTTTAATGTTAAAGTAAAACAAAGTTTTTGTAACTATTTAAACTTTCATGTCTTGCATAGCATACATTAGGAAACTATATAAATATAAATTGTACAATTGTTAGTCAACCTGAAAATTATCATAATAAATAAGTTGGAAATATTTAGCAAAATTAAATATCTAACAAAAAGTTACGACTTATGCTTGTTTTTGTAAAATATCTCACAAAAAAGATATGCCAACTCTTTTTCTATATTTGCTGTTATAACTCTTACCTATACCTAGAAATAGGATCCTAAGATCCCACAAGAATTGCAAGTTTTACAGCCTTATTTCCAAGTATAAAAACAGAAATCTTATCCTTTGGCTTTTACTACTTTCTGAATTCACTTCTCATCCGTTCCTCAAAGTAACAGTAGTAAAGTAATTCACAGTCTGCAAAACATATACTGGTCCACAAGCATATATTGAAATTTTGATTGCCTCTATTGAGCCAAAGACGCCTTCTCAGCCAATATCGAACAAATACAGGTGTTGCAAATTGCTATCATGTCCTAGTCACATGCCTTTCATCCATGGTTATTCAAACCATATGGGCCCTGGTATTACAAATCTATGAACATAAATCAGAGAATATTAGGCATAAATTTGAATACACTACCTGCACAATAGACACTAATGATATTGCAGATCCTGTAAGTGATGGAGGACTTGAAAGCTTAGTTGCTGGGTTTGCAGAATATGCAGCAGGGGAGGCAGAAAGAACTTTCAACACCTGGATCATAGTATGGGGGTCAGAAATCTCTGAACGGTTGGCCATGTAACCAGAGATAAGGCTGACATATGGCAAAAGAGAGAAATCAACAAAACAATTAGAATGATTACCAAGCTATTAGCAGCATTTAGAGAGTGGCCAATGCCTCGGAACAGAACAGGAGCCTGTTCAGATATTTCAGTTGAGAATCAGATAAACACCACTATGTATAATCAAGTTGAGCTCTTATATTGCATTTTTTTAAGTAGCTAGAAGTACCTCAAATAGTAACACTTTTTTCTCCACAAGATCATGGAAGATTATAGTAGAGAAGCATTCATGAGTCTTAAGAATGAAACTTTTTTTTGTCGTTTACTACTGAGCTACATGAATGAGACTTGAGGTTTCTAAGCTTCATAATGCAACTAATTTGGATCACACAGAAAATAATAAAGAGTCGTATGATAAAACATAGTCGGCTGAAACATTTAGCAAGGATATATAGAGAAAACATATAAAATAAGATTTCATCTTTGGATGGCATTCAAAGATCATATGCACAAAAAAACGAAACTTAGAAAGTATACCCAGTGCTATTAAAAACTAGCATGCACAAATTCAGTCAAGAAGTGAAAATTATGGTTCAGCAATTTTCACCTTAATTGAAAAACATAAACAAGAATAAAGAAAGATTCTTTTTTACCTCAATTTTCTTGTCACCCAGAATCGCAGTAGACTCAATGAAAATGTCAGAAGCAATCAGTGTATGATCACCTTCAGTTTCAGAGACTGCATAACTAGTGTGATCAATAACCAAAGCAGCGGGATCCTGAAATGAAACTGAATGATTTAGATGATATGTGTAAACAGAAAAATATGAAAGCGAGAAAAAGCATATATGAATATATAATCTATATATCTCGAATAGCAACTTGCCTCATCAAAATCAACCCCGCACTCAGTTGCGATCTCCCGAATCAGGTCAGAAGCAGACGAGTCTGCCGCTAAGATCAAATCATGCCCTGCATCCACAAACTCGAGAATTCCTGCCAGGTCCAAAGATCCACCAAAACCTACAAAAAAAGACAAACTTTAAGCAGACCTCACATCTGATGCTAAAGACGAATCAAAGGCATTCCATCGATCGAGTCAAATTACAAATCGCAACATCATGCAACATCGTAAAATTAAGAAATCCAATAGATCAATGAGTCCGAGGACATCTTACGTTGGACGGAGGGGGAGAAGAGGAGAAGGCCGTCGTAGAGGTACTGGCCGTACCGGCTAAGCGCGAGCGAGGGGTCATCGGCGAGCTTGAAGTCGAGATCGTAACCACGGGACTGAAGGGCGGAGAAGTAGAGGGAGTGGGAGGACCGGATCGCGAGATCGTCCACCAAGACGAGGAGACGTCGATCGGTGGGGCGCTCGGCGGAGAAAGCGCCGCAGCGGAGAGATAAGAGGGAGACGACGGAGAGCAGGAAGAGGGGAATCGCCGAGGCGGTGAAAGGCTTCGCCATTGTCGCAGACCGCTTCTAGGGTTTTGGGGAGGGCGAAGGAGAACGGCGCAGCGGAGACGACTCGCTCGAGCTGGTCGTCTGGTTAGAAGACCGGAGGGCGGACAAATAGTATGTCCGATCGCGGACAGGAAACAGATAACTGAGGTAGTGTGACGTGTACGGTAAAGATAGTGGCCAACAAACAAGACGTCAAAAATAAATAAAAAATAAAAAATAATAAATCTTGAAAGAGGACAACGTTTTCGTTAATTTTTTTTAAAAATTATTTTACCATTTTGAATTTATATGAAAATTACTGAAGTTAATAAAAATTATGAAATTTAAAGTGCTAAAAGCAAAGGAATAAGTTTTCTAAAATAAATAAAGGGCAAAAATGAAAAGAGCTATACTTGTTAAAATTTAAAAGGACACGTAGTTACTAGTAAACTGTAATTGTTGTTCCCAATAGTGTCGCGGTAGGACATTCAAATTGTCATCCAAGTACTTACAATTCGATCCTTAGTTATGGTGTATTTGCAATAATTTTCCTTCAAATGGGGAGCACAATCACCCAATTTACCCTGATGGCCAGTGAAAAATTTTCGTAGGACCGGACCGATCACCGACAAAGATAGTCAATGGGACTAACTAAGATTTATCATTTTTTAGTAAACCGTAATTATTATCAAAACTCATTCAGAAATCTATATTTGTTATCGAGTATAATTTATCAAATATATTATTTAAAATTATTTTTCATATTATAATAATTATACTTTCATAATTGTTATAACTACATACTATAATTATTGTAGTTATAGCAATTATAATATTGTAATTGTTATAATGTATCAGATCGATTCAAGATTTAAATGAGAAATATAAATGGGATAAGCCTCTTTAAGTAAGTTTAATTAATTACTCTACGTTCTAACAATTTTAATCAAAATTACTATAATTATAATAATTTTATATAGTTGAACAATTTTAACTAAGTCAAACTAATTTTTGATCAAATTGAAACAATTTTAATTAACATTTGACTAGTTTTAATCATGGTTAAAATAACTTCAACTAAAATTACTTATTATTCAATATGTTTATGCTGTTTAGAGAGAAAATTTTATTTAAAATGAATATTAGAAAACACTCAAATGAGCAAATATGAATAGCCACTATAAAAATAAAAGGCAAACAAAAAACACATTTAAGAACAACTCAAATCCATTTTCAGGAAAACAAGTTCGATCTACTTCACACAAGTAAGCATCAGATCATGATCACAAAAGAAGTAGAAGCTGATCTCAAAATTTATATGCCACTGTAAAAGAAAAGGCAGAAAAGCACTTTAAAAAACACATTATTTACTTCACACAAGTAAGCATCAGATTATGATCACAAGAGAAGTAGAAACTGATATCAAAATTTATATGCCACTGATTTTGAACCCAAACCAGTTCATTCGAATAAACAAACTAATTGCTATTAAAAAAAATTGTATTTCTCTACAACTTCTTTTATCTCATAATCCCTTTCCAGATAATGCTTTTGCGTATCTGCGCCATTTGTCCATGGTCCGGATCAATCTGGCACTGGCTTTGGCTCCCCAAAGATATCGGATGTAGTCTCTGGAAAGAAGAGACAGTTCTTGGCCTTTGGTTATGAGTATGTACTGCATGCCGAGAACAATCAAAAATATCATATCGAAAAATTGTATCTGAATGTTTAAAGCAAATCAGCTCATCCAAGAGCTTCCAATAAACCTACAGATACAAGTAGTGTATCACAATACAAGTACATTGATCATATCTCCATATTGAAGGATTTCGTTTAGGAGCTTGGTACTCGGCACATATCCTGATAAAGATGTCCAGGTAGCTAAGCTAAGCTAACAGTAAGTTGATCTTTTATCAAGATACCAGCAGGATCATTTGGGAACAAGCAGACCTTTCATCTATTTTCGAAGAAAAACAAACTTGCATGTTGTGAAGTCCAACAGGCCAATAGGTCATTGTAACTAGAATATGAATCTCATTTGAATTGGACAAATGAATTCAAAAGGGGAGGGGAATCTTCTAAAGATTCCAACATTAGGATCAAGATATTCAAAAACTATTTTTTTTCCTTCAACATTTTGATCACCAGTGGCTATAAGAGAATTCTAGCCTATGATTGATTAAAGCCAATCAAATTATGCAATCGGTAGTTACTATAACAAGGTATTGACAAATAAGTCGTTTGGATACTACAAAAAATCATACAAAGAGAGATAAGCTGTGTAATAATTACCAGGAATATTACACCAATGATTGCCATAATCACTTGAACGAGTTCCTCAACTTGAAATTCTTCGTCCTTCAGGCCACCTGAACCATCACCACCATCCCAGAAAGCCCAAAAAGACTTTCCATGACTGCCATTACCACTAGACTGTTTTTTCTTCTGGTACTCCCTTAAAACATCTTGTACTGTGAGCTCTTTCCTAAAATTGTTTCCGGGTTTCTTTGGTAATTCCTGTGAAGATTGCCAGGTAACTGAAAATTGGCAGATAAAAACTAGATTCCCCAAAGAGACTAACAAAGAAAAAGATGACCTAGAGCTTCATGTTCAACTTAAACATCTTTTTTCCCCTACTTTTCTTAGCCAGGACAGGTAAAAATGTTTAAGCTTAAAACTTGATTTACATGGGTAATTAGATGGATAACAAGAACGAAGAAGTGGAGGTAGAGGAAAACAACACAAGTGTTTAGAAGTGATCCATGATGCATGTCTAATTTTTTTTATTTCTTTCCCTCCTCACCCTCATCTTTCCACTCAAGTAAACCAAGCCTAAAGCATTACTAAGGCATAGTTGAATGGATGAGTTCAAAGCAAAAAGGCTGTAAAATTAGCATCTAGTAAATTTTAAGTAAGTATTTGTTTGGGAGATGGTATATTAATGTGCTTCTTGCCAATGCATATAGAAATTTGAAGAGAAAGACTCCAACGATGATTGGTTGTCAAGCAGTAAGTGCCAGTATATGCCAAGCAATGAAAGCACATGGTAGTGCAACACTAATTACATTTGGATGCAAATTGGAAAAAACTAAAGAAAACAAAATACCTCATTTTCACTCAAAGAGTCTCCTTTTTTGCCAAAAGTAAGTACTGAAGCACACCTTTTATGTTTGAGGGGATTAAAAGTCAACCTTAGGTTTAATTTATCTCGCTGAAATCTGAATGATACAGAAGGAGGTAGACGAGAAGCTCTTAAACACGGACATGCAGAACATAAGTTTTCAACACTTCTCATTGTCACTTCATTCAAGAGGATCCCTCCAGTTGGATACAAAATAGATTGAGCTGCATTCATCTCCTTAACCAGATCACTCCAGTAATATCTTGAATCGTCAAGTAAGCAAAGGTTTGCTTAGTTCCTGAGATTTTGAAATTTAGCATTAACTAGATACAACTTTTGAGCATGAAATAAAGAAAAACTGAACATCAATAAAATTATTGTGACAATATAGATAGTGTAACTCAGCATAAAATAAACAATCTGTAGTGGAAAAAATGGATAAAGCAAGCCCCAAAATACTCAACCAACATTTTTCATTGATCACCACCCCAGAAATATATAATAACTCAACTCAGACTGACAAAAATACATAACGAAGGTATATTAAACTGTTTTAGGAATTGGAATCAACATTTTTTCTATAGAAAAGTCTAAGTATCCTTTTAAGTAAGTCCTTGAATCATAAATTCAATATCCATTAAATTCTGCTGCTATCATTTTTTTCATCTTGCTTCTTTTAATCTCCCTAATATTCAAAAAACATGTCATTTGCATCACATATTAACGTTTTCTGGCCCAACCTGATCAATATTATTTCATGGATTTTTTAGGTTCACTTTAACAGTATGTAGATGAATTGGGTCAAAAAGTAGACTAAGGGAAGTCGTGGTATAGACATGGAATTGGATGTCGACCACCACTCAAGTAAACTCTGTTGAACTAAGATAAATGAACTAATGAACTTTGCTTGTCGGGAAACTGATCGGAGGCCACAAGGTGCTCAAATTGAATTAATTATGATGTTAAAAAGAGATTTATCTAGAATTCATTAGCTTAAATTCAACTCACCAAAACCTAAACCCAACCTATCATAAAAGGAGATGAATATGTCGTTACATTATTTAAAAGTTAAGAGCATTGTCATGAAGTTGATGGTGAAGTAGGATAAAAAAAAATCTTGTGCGAGATACAAAATCAACTCCTAGCCCTAAGCGACTGCGACTGCGACAGCGATATTCTAAGACAATAATTATTCAATTTCAACCAACAAAGTCGCTTCCTTTTCTGTCCCACAAGATTACGCCCAGAAGGAAGTATTGCCATCATGATGCAAACGAAATCGCTCAAGAGAAGTTGGAGACAGGAAGGGAGAAAACAAAGAGCAGAAAGTGAAGGGGGTACCTGTGTCGAGGATTTGAAGGGCGCTTTGAGAGGAGGCCACAGATCAATCGCAGAGGCCAATCGACCGGGGAGGCACGTAGGGATCTACAATCCTTCACGAGCGACGCCGGCGAATTCGCCGTTCCGAAGGAAGCTTTGAAAGATTCGCCGGACGTTGGCACCGTCGAATCGGAAGGGTAATTGCCATTTATTTATCTCTATCAACTTTATTTTTTCTTTAAAAATATATTTTTTTTATCTTTTTTAAATATAAAATATTATATGATAAAATTAGAACGGTCAAACGAATTAATCGTCATGAGCGGATTAATCCATTAAAAATTATATCATATAACTAAGCGAGTTAAAAAATCTCCAACCTAATCTAACTTAAAACGGATTGCGAGTTAGACGGGCTAACTCACGAACTTATCAAAAAATAAAAAATTTTAAAATTTTAAAAATTACAATTTAAATTAATCAAGTTAAAATTTTTAAATTTAAATTGTGATTTAGACGGATCAAAACTATTAATTCATTGAATTTTATATTCTAATTTTAAAATTTAAAATAAATAAATAAATTTTTTCAATCCGCGAAGTCAACCCAAGTCCATCATAGATCAAACCACGCGAGTCGCGAGTTTAGACGGATTAATATATCAGTTGGGATCCTTGAATCGTCACAAATTTGTGACATCTGAATTCGATCATAAAATGAATTGATAAAATTTTAATTTAATCTAAACCTTAAAACAAATCACCCATTCAATACAACCTGGATTTAATCTTAATTTCAAAATCGAACGGTACAGATCCGTCACAAATTTGTGACGAGAATCTATTGTGACAAACAGCTTTTTTTTAATCTATTTAAATTCATCATAAAATGAATTGATAAAATTTTAATTTAATCTATCTAAATTATTTAGCAGAGTGGATCAATCCGATGAATTCAATCCAAATTGACGACTATAAATAAAACTTAGAAAAAACGTCTCTTTTATTAAAAAAATATTAGAAGTTTTTTTTTTTGTTGTATGCACTTTTACCATCATTATAAAATACAATTTTTACTCATTTTAAAAATTAATTTTTATTTGTGTTACAAACTTTAAATACTTTTTGGTTTTATAGCTTATTTATTTATTTACTTATTTATAAATAAATAATTTTAGATTTTATAGCTTATTTACAAACGTTGTTCTATAAATAGCAAACATCATTAAGCTATACGTATTAAGAAAACCTAGTTACCATTTGTAGGCGCAGATCCGCCGGCCGGATCTCGCCGATCGAGCAGAAAGCTCCTCGGCGTGCACTTTGTAAGTCTTCTCCTCTCGATTTCTTCCCCGTCGCACGCTCTCCCTCCTTCCGTTATTGTACAATCATCGTTCTCAAGTCGAGATCAGATTTCCATTTTCAATTCGGCGAGACTTTGGCCGATTCACTAAGATGTCTTCCGGTTCCAAGCGAATAGCTTAGTTTCTACAGTTATGTATTGAATCAAGCAGTTTTGGGGATTTTATTTTGAAGTTTCAATGGATTTTGCTGTTTTAGCTTCTTTTGGAGGATATTAACGTCAGTCGTGCTTTTGCAGGCAATGGATTTGGCTCATGGGATCACGCGGGCCTTAGTTCCTCCTGTACAGGTCAGGAATCTCATTGTTACAAGTTAGTGATTTTAATGTTAAGTGCTCCAGTTCCTGTGTGGTTGTTTACGCTATTCCTCCTTAATTCTGGAGTTGAACTAGTTTTTGATGCTTCAGCATTGAATTTAATGTCTCAGGATAAGGCAATGTTCCTGAATTTAATTGTTTGTACACGCTCTGTGTTTTAAAGGGGAATAGTTTTTTTTTTCCCACTATTTTTGATATTTGGTCTAATTCAGATTCTTATTTACACATAAATCTGATGCAAGGCCTTCAAACTCTATTGTATTGCATTGATTCAACAAACTGCTCCTTATGGAGTTTTATCTTAGTGGTTGTCAAAGGGGTCTCCAACCCGTGTTGAAAAGTAAACTCCAAGTTTGTTTTTTGTTTAAGTGAAGTTTGTTCACAATTTCTGTTTTAGTATGAGAAGTTATCTATCGGAAAATGTCCCATCCCCATGAAGCGTATGGGTAGTTTAATGCCTTGTTCAGATAGTTAATCTTTATCCTAGGCATCTTATATTTTTTAGTGCAACAGTTGCACTTTTAATCTTTTAATGAACTCAGATCGAGTTGTAGTGAAATGTGTATTCCTAGTAATTGCCAGCAAAATGCTTCCCAAGTGGCAAGTTTTGGTTGCTACATTTCTAGTTTTATTTTGTGAAACTGTATTTCAAATAATTCCCCATGTAGTAGATGTCTTGTTGAAGGCCTTGTTCAAATGCATCTATGTTTACCCTAATTGCTTTATGTTATTTTGCCTGTGCAATAGCAGCACTTTAATCATCTACTTAACTCATGGAGTTGAAGTGAAATGCATTAGTCTTCTTTCAATTGAAATCAATAGATTTTTTATCTATCAAATTCATTATTTCCTTTGGGAGTTAAATATCAAATTCTGAGGTAGAGTATCCTCTATTCTTTTCATTTTATTTCTTGTTTGTTTATTCTCTTCACTAGGCCTTGCTGAATAGTGCTTCTCTTTGTCTCTTGGCCAGAAATTCCAGTCATCTATTATTTTGAAGTGGATATTGGGGTTTTGTTGGTACTTACTGCATCTTGTGGTCAGTCTAGTGGACCTGGTCTGCTCCCTGAATCATTTGCTACTTTCCAGCATCATCTCAGCTGGATTGCTAAGGAAGTACCAAAATCTAAAGTTGAACAATCTAAACTGTCTGGCTATTGTTGTTGACAGTGAAGAAGCAGAAGATACGATAAAGATCAAGAAACTTCTATCCTGGCTATCATCTATTGACGTCAAATATATCACGCTTTATGACTTGCAAGGTACATATGCACTTAAGATCACATTATAAAGGTAGATGTTTGTTAATATCCTAATATACTAACATTGCCACACACTTATCAATCTTAATATCCAAATATATTGTTATCTATCGTAATACCTGTTATATTATTAACCTATTTAATTACTGATTCCTTTATGAAGGTGTGTTGAAGAGAACTATTGGAAATGATTTTAAGAGCTTGACAAATACAAGTTTGAGAGAATGCAAGGTACTTTTGAATGAGAATATTTTGTTCCTTTGTTGAACACACAGACGAGACTTTCATTCTAGGCATTGCAACACTAAGCAGCTATTGAGGATTGCATAAAGTGTTGCATGTATCACATGGAAGATCTTATTGAATTGGAGATTACTCTCATCGCCATCATACTTATAAATGATAGCCATTGTTCAATCGTGTAGATTGAAGATGCAAAGAACATACATTCATGTTTTCAGATGTCAAAGATGACTGTCGAGATACTTTCCTTATCCGATGGCAAAGAAGGGGTCGCTAAAGCAGCTAATTTTCTGATTTCTAATTACATGAAAGATGATTCTTTAAGATGCAACGGGACAAAACCAACCTTCTCAGAATCTCAAGTATCCAACGCCCTAAAAGCAATAGGTATGCATTTCCACAGTCAATTCAGATTTTTTTTATAGTATTTTTTCTCTTTTCAATTTTACTGTTTGTGGTCGATGTACATTTTTTGAGTGGAAGGATTTATACTAGAATTTTGTCTTAGGCTACAATGGACCTGACCCTGAACTTCTCCTTGTCTATGGACCTGCCAGATGTCATTTAGGTTTTCCTCCATGGAGATTGCGCTACACAGAGATCATGTAAGTTTCACTTTCATGTTTTGTTTTATAATTCATGTTTATTCTGTGTTGCACTGTCCTTATACTTAACTGTTTGAGCATGTTCTAGATACTTGACAGAAGATTGATTTATGACCTTCAATTCCCTCAACTTTTGCTTTATGTAGCTAATTGATTTTCAAATTTTCAAGGCAAATCAGATTGCCTAATATTTTCTACTTACTTACCTCTCCTCTATCCAGTGAACTGAATGAGTTTACTTCTTGTCTTTTTTAGTCATATGGGTTCACTGAGGTTCCTGAACTATGGTTCTCTCGTGAAGGCTCTGTACGACTTTTCAAAGAAGAACCAGAACTATGGAAAGTAGTTGCACATTGTAAATGTAAAAATAGTTAAAACTTATGAAACACTTAAGTATTTATCCACATTAAGTGTTGTTTACTAAAGTTTGGAAGGTGTAACTATCGGATCATATTTTGTACCCACAAATTTTCTTGGTGTTGCCAAGTTGATAGAAGTTTCAACTGTTCTGCATCTGCATGCAGAATGTATCTTAAGTATTGGTTGATCCAATCATGGTGGTATTTGTTTTTAAATAATACAGTGACTAAATTTGACTTGTATCCCTTTTTAAATAATTTGTACTTGAATATTCACATGCACTTTTTTTCAAACTACGTGCGTTCACATTTTACATTATATAAGAATGGATAAAAAATCAAAAGAGTATCTTAAATTTTACAAATCATCAAAAGGGTCCTCTTTTTCAAAAAAAAAAAAAAATTTAAAAGGGTGTTTCTTCCATGATTTTATTTTAAAAATATCCTTTGATCTTGTGTTGTTGTAGCAGCTACTACTATTATTATAAAAATTACTTAGTAGTTATTATAATATGTAAAAGTTATTATTTAATAGTTGTTGGATAGCTTTTATAATTCAGTAATGACTATAATATATTTAAGGTGAGTTTAAGATTTACAACATATAGAAATTATCCCCTAGCTATTATAATGTTTAGAATGAGTTTATTATATTAAAATATTATATCAAAATATTAAAATTATTTAAATTTCATTAAAATTATTTTGAAACAGGTGTAGAAGTTATTATATAATTGTTATAACTCTAAGGGCATTTACAATTCCTATTCGTTATAACACCCTTTACTTCATTAAAAAGTATGGGGTTCACTGTCACATGTTCATTATAACAATATATCTTTTTCACTTATATTCTTTTTAACATTAACACTCATTATTTATGAGTAAAACCGTCCACTCAATCATTTTAAAATTATATATATTAAATAAATATATTTTTAATAGCCGTTAAAAATTAACTATTTTATTTAATTGTTAATTTTAAAATTTATAATTTTTTAATAAAAATTAAAACTAACCGTTAAAACTAATTGTTTAATAAATATAATTAAAAAAATAAAAAAAATGCATGTGGGGTGGGCTAGCCAGGGGGCTGACCCACACCACTGTCACTTAACGCGAGGGGTTTATAACACCCCTCCACATAGGTGTTTAACACCAAGGGGTATTATAACACCCCCATTAACGTATATGTTGAATGCTCTAAATATAAATTCACTTTAAATATGTTATAATAGCTACTAAATAGATTTTACATGTTGTAATAACTACTTAGTAGTTTCTACATGGTATTTATATTAAATAATAAATTCATTCTAAATACATTATAATAGTTACTGAATAGCTTCTATATGTTGAACAACTACTAATAGTAGCTATAATAACCTTGAAATTGGGTGACCGACCATAAAGGGATTGAGTCCATGAGGTTGATTGAGATTTATCATTTTATAATAACCTTGGATTAAAGAGTATTTCAAGGGGTCAAAGCAAGGGGTCAAAGGTGCGCTCACAAGCCTACCACGCACCTACTTCTCCTTTCGAGTCTATCTACAGTTCAACCCTTTAGATCTCTATCAATATCAATAATTGGTTTCAATGCACATTAGTAAGAATTAGCTAATAACAACAATTCTAACTAATTAATAATAAACCTTCCCAATGAATTAAATGACACTGAGCAGGATCTGAGCTGCTATACCCATGCATTGAAGATGCCATGAACACACCACAGTCTCCACATTTATTACATATTTTGACAGAAAGTCTACAAGGTCTCAAAGTAGAACTACTACATACCAGCCATGAAGTTCAAGGATGGAGATCGATAGCAATGCATGCATCTGTTTACCAACTCGTAGCAGCATCGCTGCTCTTGCTGCCTTTAGATTTGCCATACAAGCGAAAGAGGTTGAAGGCAGACATGGAGGAGACGACGACCATGCAGACGCAGACCAGGACAGCACAAACAAGCCCTTCCTCTCCTCGCTTGCAGAACTTGGCATAAAGGTCGCAGACCTTCATCCACTGCAGCTCCGGCTGGCCGAACTTCCCCAGCACCGACGCTTGCATCGCCGCCGAAACCGCAGCCAAGGTCAGATATGCCATTGCCTGAAGGAAGGGGAAGAAGACCTCGCAGGTTAGTCGAGAAGAATCAATTCATAGTTTTTCTTCCCTATTCATTACACTTACGGATCTTGTTCTACTTAACATTGCTAGAATGTCATTCATTGATTGCATTGAAGTGTGAAGAACAGAATTGTGTTTGAATTTTTGGAGATCTACACAACATAAATGCACCTTTTGCAGAGACACAAAGCAGTAAATGAACAATAAAGGCACTTGGCACTGCAGAGCTACTCAGTCTATGCATGATGATGATGATGATGCACTGAAATTAGATTCAATCGATCTTGGTTGAGGTTTCATTATACAACAATTTATACCTCAAGCTTGAAGTGATTTTAGTTGTGTTTTGTTGCTACTAACAGAATGATATGTTTTGATCATGATTACTGCTAGATCTCCTAGTTCATGTTGTTAGCAAGCTTGAGTAAACTGAGTCAGTCACCTGATCGACAGAGAAGATGGCCCAAGCAAGGGGCATGTCCAGGAGCACACTCCCCTTGGCCATGCTGAACGCGCACCTGAGGACGTGGATCAGGCTGAGGCCTGCGACTACTCCAGTCGTCGCCACCATGAACCTGCATCGCCGGAGACAGTCGAGGAGGAACAGAGAAGAAGAAGAGGAGGAGGAGGAGGAGGAGGAGGAGGAGGAGGAGGAGGGCGGCTTACACTAGAGCCTTCATGTCAGTGAACCTGGCCGTCCTCTGCAGGGAGAAGAACTCCCTGGTCTGGGCGTTGGACGCGGTCAGGGAAGCAGTGAGAACCCCGAAGACAGTGATCGCGCACCGCAGGGCGAGCTCCGCCGCCTTCAGCCGCCTCTCCGTGGCTCGCAGCTCCCCGCCGCCGTAGTACACGGCCACAGTCCCCGGGCTCACTCCACCCACAGGCGACATCTCCTGGCTCTGAAATCCCGGAGAAGACGGCCGGGGAGCAAGAGCCGAGGCTCGGGTTTTATAGAGCGAAAAGCAAAGCCAGGGACAAAAGTTGGCTCACAGTCTCGGCACGGACGAACGTCTATGCGGGACGGGCGCAGGGATGACTGTCCACGCGGTAAAGACAATTTGTCTGACACAGCTCGTGTGAATGCAAGGTGAGTTTACTGGACTGACAGCGGATTACGGTGCGGTAAAATACTTTCATATTTAATTATAATTAATTAAATATTTATAAATTAATTTTTAATTACTGAAATTTGTCAGGCTAATGATCTTACATGATCGATTCTAAGATCATCGATGAGAAGATAAATCAAGAAGATTACAATTATACATCTATATTAATTTGAACGTTAATGTATATCATTTTTAAAAAATATATAATATTTATTTCAATAAAAAGTGGAATCTATCACTCCAGATGATTCTACATGAATGATTTACACTATCGATTATCTATAAAAACTTAAATTAAGAAATTGCAATTGACCATGAAGGAAGATTTACATATCATATACATGTATATTAATACATCTCTGTTATTAACATCTATTTATTTTATTTTTATTATTTATACTTATTATAAGATTATATGTGAATATTATAACACTTATCCATATTGGTTGCACTTACATATTAATATTAATGTGGATATTTTTATAGATTAATTTATTTTAATAAAAAGATAATTATGAAATGTTAATTGTAATAGCGATGTGTTATTTGTATTTTTTAATTTACTTTGATGATTAAAATTAGTAATAGCGATGAAGATTTTATTTTTTTAAATTATTAAAAATAAAATGAGTCAAATCGAGTGAAATTTTATATTATTCAAATTTATTTGATATTAAATAATTAATTTAAATTAAGTTAAAAATAAATCAAGTGAAATGATTGTCCAAAGTTGATAGATAGATTTTGCCACGTGGCCAGTGGTAGGGAGTGTAAATCCTTTATCCGCCGTTTAAATTTGGATATTGTCAAAATAAAAAATAAACACGGGATTTCTTACCTAGTGATTTAGTTTGGAAAATTTTCTTGGTCTTTGAATGTGACTCAAATCGATACAATAGTAGCATAATTCACTCTCTCTTAAAAAAAAAAGTAAAATTAATATTTAAATTTGATTTATTTAAGTATTATCAATTGTCTCGGGATATAGTTGAGTTGGTTACGATGAATACAGTTTATTGAAATGGACAAGAGTCAAATTTTGATAAAGTCGAGATAATACTCTTCTTCTGTCGTGGTTAATTGTAGTTTTCTTATTTACCTTTTGATGATCGTGAGATAGATTGTATAAGACCGCTCAAGTGATAGATTTCATTTTTTATTGAAGTATTATCGATTTACAAATAATTCACCATATCTATTGTATATTGAATTTGCTAAGGAGCAACTGATTCATACATACCTATGAATACAACATTGCTCAAGTCCAACAAGGATTCAATTGTGTGTCATGCCTTTAGTCACTAATTGTGCAATTAAGAAGTTATAAAGAAAAATAAAAAATATTGATGATATAAAATTGTATATGTTTTTAAATTTATTTTGATGGTTGTTGAAATTTTTTATAAAATTAAATTGATCGCATCAAAGATTACTTGCATAGTAAAAATTGAATATCTAAATTATCAAAAAAAAAAACTTGGGGATACTTGTGTGATGGTGAGCACGTTTCTGTGGGAGAGGAATCGATCGGCATTTATGTTGGACAAGAAGGAGAAAGGGGAATTGAATTCACATTTAAGGAGGGACCGTTGGGAGGCTTGAAGAGCGTCACGTGACACAAAGGAGCGTTGCTGAGTCAAATATATGAACGGAAACTTCAATTACGTAGGACACTGGCCTCATTTATATTTGTACGCATTTGACAAGGATTTCCTTGCTGCCAAATCGTCCATTAAATGTCTCTTTAAACTCATTTATTGATAAAATTTTTTTAAAAAATTAAAAATTTACACATTATTTTTTTATTTATGATAATAAATATTTAATTCTTACAAATCGATTAATCCTAGATGTGGACAGTAAATTCAAAAAATACAAATAGATCCTAACAAAGCACCCCAACATCACCAATGATTCAAATCATGAGGACTGAAAATTTACTTATGAGACATAACTGAATTGATTACGACGGAACAAAATTATAAAAGAGGACAATAGTTCAAATCTCGACAAAGCCGAAATAATATCCTCCTCCGTCGTGACCAACTGCAGTTTCTCGATTTACCTCTTCACAGATAATCGTGAGACCGACGAAGTCGATCGTGTGAGACCGCTAAGATAACGGATTCCACCTTTACAGAAGATAAGAGCTGAAAATTTGCACATTAGAACTTAGAAGTAAATGCATACTGCAGGATCAATTGCAATCAGGAACAGGCTAAATAAATGCAGTTCTATGAAGTTCATGCAACTAATTCTCTAACACACATTCAGGAGTCTAAAAAAGGTAACGAACTTAATCCTGGAAATAACAAAGTGCTCATAAATATGAATCTTTCTTCAGCAAATAAAAACATGAACATGATCCGATCTCTTATGCTCATTTTTCAAACCTGATGAACTCTATATTTCATTCCAGAGGTCAGCACAAGGTTCGTCGGACTGCATTATTTGTTCTTAGGGCTCCTTTCGCGGCATCGGAGATGAAGAATGACCGATAAGTTAGCAGAAATACTAAGGTCTCATTGGTAGAGTTGCTTGATTCTTTTGGCAGCTTCCAAAATATTCTCTCTGTGACCAAAAGCACTGACCCTGATAAAGCTCTCCCCTCCCGGTCCAAATCCACTTCCGGGGGTTGTAACCACATGACCCTTCTCAAGAATCTCTGCGAAAACGTCCCATGAGCTTCGACCGGGGAACCGTACCCAGGCGTAGGGAGCATTCTTCCCACCATAAACATTGAAGCCGAGTGAAGTAAAGGTATCGACAATTATCTTGGTATTCTCTTTGTAGAAGTTGATAGTTTTTTGCATGGCCTGAACCAACAAGAGGGAATCAGAGTATGTATTGCTTATGATAGGCGGCTAAACATTGCATAGAAGCTGACCTTTAAACCCGCGGGAGAGAGACAGGCTAAACCTCCAGCTTGTGCAATGTTTGATGCACCATTAAAGCATGTGCATACGATACGATTGAAATCCTTTGCAACAGGAAAACCATCAGTGAAAAGCAGTTCCTTCGGGACCACAGTCCAGCCGAGGCGAACACCAGTGAAGCCAGCATATTTGGAAAATGATGATATTTCAATTGCTACCTGCAAAACATAAATTGGTATGTGATTCCAAACCAAAATTTGATGGTAATCGAAAGAAAGCAGTATTGAATGGACAATACTAATCTCTGTCTCAGTAGTTTCCCTAATATTTCGTGCTATTTTCTATGACTTGGTACTCATGCAGGAAGCAAGCATTCGGGTTTCAGTTTTCGAAAGAGAAAAAAAAATCACCGATGACAAGAACAACAACCTTAAGCAGAAATTATCAGAGAACTTCTAATTTGCAGCATTTGGATAAAAGTGATAAACTTTGGTGTGGATCTAGTTTGAGGTTGGTGAAGGTCAAAAACTCAGGATTGACAACCATATCAAATCTTTATATTAATTAATCTGGGATTGAAAAAAAATGATAACTAACGAAAAATGGTTTTTCAACATTAATTAAGAAAAATTGAATTAATGTTATTTTTCATTTATAATGGTTTCATATTCTTAATATTATTTTTAATAATTAAACAACAAATAATGATAGTCATAAACTAATAACTTTTTATCATCGTTTAATTTAGATAATTAATTTAAGATATGTTAGTTACCAATTCATTTAAAATTAGTTTCAGAATTCATGTTAACTTGAAAATTAATCAATCCAATTTTAGTTTATTTTATCATATTTTAATTTAATTAATTTGTATACTTATTTGTGAGGGGGAAAAGTCCTACTTGGATCATAAATAACAATCATCCATTATATCCATGGCTACCATTGAAAAGAAAAAAAAAGGAACTTTTAGCATACGACACAATCTACAATGTGTCCCTGTCCTATAGAATCACAAGTCCACACCAAAATAGTGAAAACCTTGGATATTCATTGATGGATCATTTTGTCACATTGCAATACAAGTTCTTTTCCCCCAATTTGGATGACTCTTCAAGACATGGCCAAGAAATCAGCCTAAATCAGATCACCTACTGCCAATCCCAACACAACTCGACCGATAGATACTGGGTCAGCTGAGTTTGCCAACCATGCTGGCATATACAGTATTTACCATTCATAAACAGGAATAGCTTGCATATCAAGCATATGGACAACTTCATGAGCTCTCCTAACCTTCTTTTTAAGACTAACTTATCTCCTCAAATCTCTCACTCGTTCCAACCAGGTTCTCTTCTCTCTCTTTCCCTGTCCATTCTGCAGCTCATCTCTTTCCCCTTTCCTGTGGCTATTGTCAAGTTATGGACCATCCTACAAGAGGATATCCTACCATATGGATATTGAGATATCATATCTATATCTTCTCAGTATCAGATCGATCAGATGAACCTCAGATTTAAATGTCAACAAAGATTAACTAGTATTGATGATTTTAACTTGCACAATATAATAACAATATCTGCACCTTCTATGATCAAGATTCTTATGATCCAAGTAGCATACATTCTTTTAAATAAATTTCACAAGTAGTAACATTTGGCATGTTAAAAGTCAGAAAATACCCCACAAGCTAAGCAAAAAAAAAAAAAAAAAACAATTATTCTTTAACAGATAAATTTAAACTGGAATTTAGATGTAAGTAAATACTTAAGAATGTTGATATAATGAGTCATGACACACACGATGTGTCTGGAAATGCATGTGGGTAGTCAGATCTAATATATAATAACATATCTGATATATATGGGAAGTGACCATAAGTTGACACTGGACTCACCTCTTTTGCCCCAGGGATTTCATAGATAGAACGAGGACTGTCATCTGAAATATACATAGCATAAGCAGAATCATAAACTATGATTGATCCATTATCCTTTGCAAATTGAACTAATTGGGTCAGCTGATCTCTCGTTGCTGCAGATCCTGTTGGGTTGTTTGGTGAACAGAAATAGATGACATCAGCTTGTGAGATACTTGATAAATCAGGGAAGAAGTCATTCTCAGGTACACATCTCATGTATTCAATGTTTGCATATTTCTCAATATCTTTCTGAAATAAACCAGTTTGCCCCATGATAACACTGGAATCCACGTATGCCTGTAAATAACAGACCATTAGCAAGCAGCTTCCAGCAATTTCTATATTGATTTGCATAATTTCCCATCAACAAAACATCAAATGAAGTTTAATATTGCTATTGAACGAGTGGATAAGTTCATAAACCATATGCAAACTGACACTCCTCCAGATATATGGAGAATATACACAAGGATACTATTGGTGAGACACAATATTCCAAAGCAACTTTGTTATTTACAAACAAAAAAATGAAAATATTCAGAGTTAGACTCACAGGATATGAGGGATCTTGAACAGCCATCTTCACTTGAGATCCAAAAAGAAGCTGGCAAAAATGTAAAAAACTAAGACATTTTGTGTACACTTTAGCTAAGATTATCAAAGGCACAAGGGCTCAGCAGCTTTTGATTTCCGAATTATAATGAAGAAGCATATGCATAGAACAAATGCATAAAAAGTAACAAAAATAAAAAGGTTTCAAGTAGATCAAGATGGACTTAGTAGATCAAGATGAGCAGACACTATAAATAAAGAATAGCACAACCTGAAGCCGAGAGATATCACACTTTGCCCCATCTGATACAAATATGTCAGTTTCTTCAATACCAAGGTCTTTGTAGTATGTTGAGGCTATAGTAGCTCTTAGTTTCTGCAAAAGAGTTCAACTAGCAAATGTCATGAGTAGACAATTGGAGCATTGCACATTTCCTATTGCTCTGAAAAACACAGACCAACCAGGGAAAAAAATAATAAAATCAATAAAATGAATACCCTGCATCAAGGATAACCAAATTAAGAGTTTCTAAGTTCACATAATGGCAACAAAAATCCAGGTGAAAATTAAACAGGCTGAAGAAACCAACAGAAATCACAATCAAATGTGCTATTTTCCTCTTCTAAGAATTCATGCCATGCATTCTCATAGAAGATGAATGGAGAGAAAATTCTAAGAAATATAAAAAACACAGATGGAAATTTCAAAAGATAAATATTTGACATCTCACATCTTTCTTACCTAGAGTAATGGAAGTGTTACTTTGCTTTATGGTGATGGCATAGCATTTACGGGAGAAAAAAGGTTTCAGCAGCTATGAATGTGTAAGTTGTTGAGAAACAAGTAGAAAGTTTAGAGATAGCACCCCAACTAAACCTATGTGAAAGAAGTTCACAAGCAACTTCATTCCAAAGCATATGGAATCTTAATTTATGGAAGCTTGTGATCATCTGATACTCAACAAGCAAGCAACAGTGGCACCAGAGAAACTTGTCAAACTCTTATAAGTTATGTTGTTTTGACTAGATATGGCTACGTAAACAGGTTTTACATGTTGTCTATATTATGACTATCGAAACATGCAAAACGAATATTATGCATAAGTTCTTACTCTACCTTCTTGATGAACTATGCTAGCGAAAGTTCTTGCTCTACCTTCTTGATGAACTATGCTAGCAAACAAACATCAACAATGAATAATAAGTAGGGCTATTTAATTAATCATGTAGGATATGGACAGATACTTCAAGAATGAGAAATAAACTATCAAACAATATAAAAAATACAGGATGTTTCACTTCCAGTGTCATGCATTTTTATTTATTTTTCAAGTTTTGGGATACCGCACATAGGTTGTTTAAAAAGCCTTATCGCAGATCATCTTTCAACCTTCAATATATTGTCACTGCCTTTCTAAATTTCTACCTTGATCCATGTTTATCCCTCCCCCAGATTTTCATTGTTCTCTAAGATGACATGTAGAACAGAGAAGCAAAAATAGGGTTGCCTTATGCATTTACTTGCACTTCATCCACTCTAAATGTAAGACAAGTTGTCCTTCATTTTTAATAATGATCAGAAAGGTTTACCATGAAAATTGAAATGAGCATAAATGAATGAACAAGAAACATGATGTTACGAAAATAAATGTTACCTTATCTCCTTGTTCAGCACCATAACCACTATAACCTTCAAAAGTTCCAAGAGAATGTGCTCTCTGCATCACAGAGTACAAGTTTAGGAATCTTCCATGCAAGAATGTGAAGATCCACATTCAAAGCATTACTAAACACATGTGGTTTCCTAATTAAAAAAAAAATACAAGCTAACTCCATGAAATTATTACCAAATTTCACAAGGCAGTGAATCAAACTCAACCACTCAGTTATCCATATGCAATATACAAGCTGAATCAATCTTCAGTAGCATAATGTTTGATAGCCCAAAAACTTCATGATGAAGTATGCAAACCTATTTATCAGCTTTATTAAATACAATCCTTATACAAACATTATATATGAGATTGCAAAATTTTATGACACTTCTGCAAACCAAAATGTGTTGGAATAAAAAACCACTTCAAAGCTATTTTCTACTTATAGTTACCACCATCACAAACATAGATACCACATATAAAAAAAAACCATAGATACAACATATGATTAAAATAAATAAATAAAAGAACAAGGACCATGGGGATGTTACAAAGCATGCTAAGAGAAATACCATGGCCATGGCAGAAGTTATGTCATCCGGAATGGGTTCTGTAGTATCACCAATGCCAAGGCTTATAACTTTTGCATCTGGGTACTTCAACATGTGTGCTGATCTCCTTCTAGCGATCTAATCTCAAGCCCATATGAAACTTCAGGCTTGATAATATAAATTCAAGCAATAGTGACCCAAAATAAGCATTATTAACTTAAGTAAACAAAAAATAGGTCTAGCAAACAAAGTCTAGAAACTTATAGCATTTAATTTGAAAATACCATGTTAACCAAGTTAAGAAGATAAATAAGAAAGTTTTTCACTGCATAGCTAATATTCAACCAATATAAATGTGAAGCAAAACGAAAATGGATTAACATTCTAAAAGACAAATATCAGTATCCTTTTAAGTATTATAGCATGGATTTGTCATACAAGCTTACAGGTTAGGAACAAAACAGCATTATTCTCCCAACAAAATCTTAGCATCATTTGATCACCCAGAATATCAAACATAGCTGCTGCTTGTCTTATTGCCAAGGATAAAACAGAATAGACACCGATGCCCCGAAATGTGACAGGTGATCGATGATCTAGCATGCATTTTGCGCTTTATATGAATCTAGCACCAACATACAAAAACAAAATACTATTTCAAGTTCCTCAAATCTCCACAATTTTGACATGATTAAAAATTTAGAATTCCCATTACCATGACATGCTGGCACTGTATTATATAATTTACTGTTCATATAGAATTTTGACTTGGCATTAGAACTAAATTTTACCATATAATGAAAATAGAAGTCGTATTAATCCAATGTTTGCTCATAATTAACAAACATAAGACCAACTTCCATTTAGTTGAGTCGTAAGTTGTTGAATTAGTGACCTAAGTGATACATTGATGATTGGCTTTGCATAAATGTCAACATGGCAACGTAAAGGGCTAATAATAAAATCAAGGTCAACCAGATTTGATATATATCTGAAACCCATATGGACAGGTAGTTGTTGAAAAATCATACTAGATATAGGAAAAGTAAGAACAAATGAGTGTTTGAAAGCAAGAATAGCTCTTCAAGAAAAACATTACAAATTCGATACTAACCTCTGGGAATAAATAACCTGCTTGAAGTTTAGCCATATTTGCATTTCTTGCAACCTTTGTCTTGTAAGCTTCAAACAAAAATTTCATGTTTCAGTTTGCTGAAGGCGTAAATAATCATCATTTTGAATGTTCTAGAAGAAAACACGTCTGTTACCTAGCTTAAAACTGCAGACTACTATAAGGAGGACTACAGCTCTAAGAAAAATATTTGCCGTGAATATGCACAAGCAATGAGTTTAGTGGCACATCCAGCACACTAATAGAATTAATGAATCTTGTAAAAAAAACAGAGTCATATATCTAACTGGATACATGTTCGAAAATTGACAACTGAATTGGACAGTACACAAGGAGTGTTCGAGAATTCCACATCACACCATCAACAAAACTAGAAAAATGTTAAAATTTGCAAAAAAATAGTGTGAGCAAAACACAATTCAACATCACAACCTTGTAACATGAATGATATGTCCAAAATTGGAATTGGACATCTGTTAAACTGAAAACTTGAAGAACAAGATTGCATACTATATTGTCAGCCACTTACATTGGTAAAGTTTTTACCAATTAGACAAGGGAAGGAAGAGGTGATGGTTAAGGAGTACCAAAAGAGTAGGAAGAGTTTCCAATGAGTTTCAATGAAGTAGTCTGGTGGACTACTGCCACAGTGAATGTATGTGCCAGGTTACACACAAGAAAATAACAAACTAGGACATAAAAACAGTTTAAAACACAAGGAAACAGATGACCACATGGCATATTTCCACCAACTAAAAATCTTAGTTTTATTAGGCAAGAATTGGTATAAGTAGTGCATTAATCTAGGTTGCCAAGACAAAAACTATCTATAAACCTCTCAAAGAGACTGCTTTACAATGACAAGTCAGACCAATTTACAGCTCCTTTGTTAATTTCTTATTAACTAAACGTTCAGAATGAATGAAATGTGATCAATAATGCTAAAAAAGGAAATTGTAATCAGTTGAATTCTCAGGTTATCCTATAATCTATAGACAAAAAAAACTTTTTCAAGATATTCTTGGATAGTAATTTATTTTAAGGATCCTGTTTCAACTTTCCAGTGTTTCTATCCTGAGGCTTCTCTCGATTAAAATTGCAAAAGGATAGAGGTTTCATCTACTTTGTATGAATCTTTTGTCCATCAAAATTGGAAGGATGCCTTCCCTCTGTTTCTTCCCTTTCTTCTCCTATGGGCTTCAAATGTTAAAATTAGTTAATTATTTGAGGATGGCAAGGGAGTTAATGATTCTACTATTCCTTCTCAACTGAGCCATCCTAGTTAAATGTGATAAGTTATGTGAGTTTGTTTTACATGTGCTTAGCAATTGACATGCTAAGGCTAAATATATATTTAATAGTAGGTAGCCTTCTTTTCCATTGCCTCATCTATAGACTATGTTTAAACTAACACCTTTATTAAGGTTTCTAGAGGTAGAGTGGAAGGTAGAAAAAATTACATTCACTGTAAGTTGGCTTGGTTTAAACAATCCATGAACAACCAGTCGTGAAAATAGAGGTGGACTTGTTTACAAAAATATATCTTTTTAACTGAGTATTATGGGTCTACAATCTACTCGCCACCAAATACTTCAGGATTTGTTATAATTATTAATTTTTTACATTTTGCAAATTCCACGAATTTTCAGCTACATTATGGTTCAGGGAAACTAAATAATCATCATTAACGGTTAAAAAATCATACTAAAAATTGCAAGTGGAGGATAGAATTGCTCAAAATTATAGAGCTAAAGAAAAGTGAACCCAGGATTAACAAAAAAGCTGACAGTGTTTTCGAAACTCGAACCAACTCTTCAGCCATCAAGAACAAAAACAGCAAACCAAGTAACAATTTGCCAACCAGGCGAAAAGTCAAAAGAGATTTGGAATGGCCGCAGATTAATCGAACAAGATAAAACAACAACAAACTGGCGATATCATTCCAAGACGTAGCAGGATGATATTGTTACCGGTCTCTTCCGCCGAAGAAGCTGACACGCACCTGCACACTCCAGGATTTCTGCCTGGAACTCGAAGAGACACATTCCGAGACCTGCAGCGTGATTCCGATTCAAATAAGAAAAACAAATGGTAATCGGAACCTTTGCGATGAATACTCTGATCGAAGCACCTGAAACTGTTGGTGGCGGGGAAAGAGTGGCCGCCTAAGAAATCGGAGGATCTCGAAGAAACGGCCATTGAAATCTGCAGCGCGGAGGACGCCATCTCCTTCAAACGCTAGACAAAAACAAGCTCAGCCGCCGTCGCCTAAACCCTAACGAGACTCGACGAGGCCGCGATGACTGCGAGTGACGGCGGCGAGCGTGAAGCCGAGGGTTGACGAGAAAACTACCTCGTGTCGGGTCGGATCCTCCCATCCAACTGTGGAATCCGATTGCTGCACCTGATCCGACCCAATTACATCACGTAATTTGATATTTTTTTAAAGAATAATCTATAAAGACAAAAATAAATATTTATTGTATTAATTTTATAAATAATGAGTGCAACATGTATACACCGTCAAGTGGTAAGTATGGAGATATGCATTGTTTGAGATTTTAGAGTTGAATCCTCTTAGCAACATGTATATGTTGGCTGAGGCGTTGAAATCCCTGATATATAGAGTCGTTTCATCCAAAAAATCCCTGATATGGGGCTATTTCATTCAAAAAATCCCTTTAGAAGGTTTTCTGGTATGGGATCGTTCCAACGGTGGGACCGGTCATTATAAAAAGTTTACCCACTACATTTAGCGGTGGGACCAATCATTATAAAAAATTTATCCACTACGGTTACGATCAAAAAATCCCTGATATGTGACCGTTTCATTCAAAAAAATCCCTTACGCTCTGTTTGGGAGGGGGTGAGGGAAGGGAGGGAAAGGTAAGGAAGGGGAAAAAAAATTTTTACCTGTGTTTGGGATGAGGTGAGATAAGGAAGGGAAGGAGAAAGAAGGGGAAAGCTTCCCCTTCCGTGCTCATGAATAAACAGATTTTCTTACACCCCAAATCGGGGTGTAAGGAAGGGGAAATAAATATTGAACATTTTTATTCCAATTTTACCCATCCCCTTCCTCGTTTCTATGGTGTTCAAGAGCTACGTCATCGGAGGATTAGCCTGCGGGGTGCTCTTCCGGGGCCAACCCGTTGCCTTCTACACATTAGTGCTTGCGCTCGTCCTCTCCGCCTCCGGCGCCGCTGGCGCCGTCATGCACCGCCGCAACTTCGCCGGTTACGCTAGGCTTTGTCGCCGTACTGCGGTTGTGTCCATGGTGGTAGGGGTGTGCGCCTTTCTGTGGGCTTCCTCGCGCTCTGCGCAAACCTTTTTGCAATTGGAGACGGCAATTGGAGACCTTCCTCGCGCTCTGCGCAGACCTTTTTGCAATTGGAGACGGCAATTGGAGACCTTCCTCGCGCTCTACGCAGACCTTTTTGCAATTGGAGACGGCGCGCATGTTCTGTCTTGCATCTAGACTTTGCTGAAGTTCTCTGAGGAAGACCTTCTTTCTATATAGTTTGGTTAAATTATATAGGCAACTGACCTGCGGGAGGGATCGGTCTCCGTAGGAAAGGCGGATCACCGGCACTGCGAGATCGGAGGTGCGAGGCCACTAGCAACCGGCCACCGACGGCGGGGCTCGAGGACGACCGCGTCGCCTCCGCTGACGTCGTGGGAGCTGGCGGCGAGGGAATCCGCTGGTGCGGCGGAGGGGAAGAGGCGGCTGCGGGACGACGGAGGTCGAAGACGAGGAGGAGGAAGGAGATGGAATCGAGGAGATTTTTGACATTTTATATCTTTAACTCCCATTTCCTTCCCTTTGGACCTTCCTTTCCTCCCAAACAAAGTTACTTTTCTTCTCCTCCCTTCCCTTCCCTTTCCCTCCCTTCCCCTTCCTTCCCCTTCCATTAATGAACCGTCACTCACCCGATCCAAACAGAGGCTTAGGGGGCGTTTGGTTCAAGTTATCATATATAACCTTGGTTATGTGATTATTACGTTTAGCGGTGGGACCAATCATTATAAAGGGTTTTCTGATATGGGGCCGTTTCGGCGGTGGGACCCACTACGATTATGACTAAAAAATCCCTGATATGAGGTCGTTTCATCCAAAAAATCCCTTAGAGGGTTTTTATGGAGCCGTTTCGGCGGTGGGATCGATCAGTATAAAAAGTTTACCCACTATGTTCAGCGGTGAGACCGGTCATTATAAAAAATTTATCCACTACGGTTACGATGCAGCAGAGTTGCAAAAGAGGACAAGAGTTCGAATTATGTGGGACTGCTAAGATGACGATTTTTTTTTTTCAGAAGAGTGTGAAAACTCAGATAGAACCCGGCCCATTACCGGCCCAAAATCAAGTTCCAAACTTGCGGTAGCCCCTATAAATACTGCCTCCGCTAAGGCTTGGCTTCAGTTCTTACAGCCACTCTGTGTTCTTCCTCTTACTCTACGTTTGCGCGATCGCCTCCCGGCTTCGACCTCTCCACCGCCGCTTCGATCGTTCCTCCGCCGCCACGCGCTCGATTCAGCCCTCATTTGGACGCTTCAGGACCTTGCTTTTCTTGGTCGTTTGCATTCTGCCCGTAGATCGCTCTAGGGTTTGGGTTTTGAAGCTGCGGTTTGTTCTTGCTAATGTTATTTTGGGGTGTGTGTGCGTGTGCGATTCCAGGATGCTGATCGCGATTTCTATGTCTTCGACGAATCTGTATATCAAGGAATCGAGGACCTCCTACTTCCTCGTGATCTGCTTCGTTTTGGTCTTCATCTGATCTCCGACTTTTTGATCGAGATCCTGTTTTGATCATCCCGATTTGTGCTAGGGTTCTTGGTCTTGCTGGTTCTAGGGGCAATTTTTTTTTTGTTCATGATGCCATTCGTTCGTCCCAATCCGGCGGACAAGGATGCAGAGCCGTTCGTGGAGATCGATCCCACGGGGCGATACGGACGATACGACGATTTGCTGGGCGCCGGCTCCGTGAAGCGGGTGTACCGTGGTTTCGATCAGGGGGAGGGCATCGAGGTGGCGTGGAACCAGGTGCGGCTGAGAAGGTTCGCCGATGATGGATCGGCTTTTCGCCGAGGTGCGTATCCTACGATCGCTGCGGCACGAGAACATCATCACTTTCTACCAAGTGTGGACGGACGACGAGAGCAACACGCTCAATTTCATCACCGACTTCTGCACCTCCGGCAACCTCCGCGAGTATCGGAAGCGGCACGCCCAGGTGTCGATCAAGGCCGTCAAGAAGTGGTCACGCCAGATACTGAAAGGTCTTGAGTACCTCCACAACCAGGAGCCCTGCATCATCCACCGGGACCTCAACTGCTCCAATGTGTTCATCAATGGCAACGTCGGCCAGGTTCATTACGCCATCAAAAATTACTCTTTTACAAATTTTATATACCCAATTGATTTCCACAACAATCTATTTGCTGGGACTTTCATATCGGCTTTATCTAATCGTTCATCTCCTCTTTACAGGTGAAGATAGGCGATCTAGGTTTGGCAACGGTCGTCGGGACGAACCACACGGCGCACTAGATCCTGGGCACGCCGGAGTTCATGGCGCCGGAGCTGTACGAGGAGGACTACACCGAGCTGGTAGACATTTACTCTTTCGGAATGTGCGTGCTGGAGATGGCGACGCGCGAGATCCCCTACAGTGAGTGCGACAACATCGCCAAAATCTACCGGAAGGTGACGTCCGGCGTGCGGCCGCAATCCTTGAACAAGGTCAAAGACCCCGACGTCAGGGCCTTCATCGAGCGGTGTCTCGCCAAGCCCCGGGCTCGCCCTTCCGCCTCTGAGCTGCTGGCCGACAGCTTCTTCCTCGGCCTCGATGATGACGACTCCGACGCCCCTGCCACGTTTCAACCACCTCCGCCTCAGCGCCACCCTCGGCCAAGCTCATCCGCAGTCGCCGCTAACATCGCTTGCCTGCAGATTGCATGACGGCGAGTACAAACTAAAGCAGAACATGATCGCGATGTGTTTGAACGTTTTTTTCCAGGTATTTCTTGATTTAATTTAGTCAAATTTGATGTTTTGAACTTGTTTGATTCGCTGTTTGAATGTTATGATATTTAATATCCCAAAGAAACACGTTGATTCTCTCTAATCTAACGCTGAAAGAACAGAAACAAAACAAAACAAAAGATACACCCATCTCATCGAACGAATCCAGATGATGCCCACCATGTGCTTGCTAGAATGCAAGAGCAGGACTGCCCAAGGCGTAAGTAACCAGCAGCGCAATCCTCCGCGCGCCGCGGCGGAAAGTTCGGTACCATCGGAGCGTGAAGTCGGCGGCCTCCTGGACCAGCGTCTCTGACACCTCCACGAACGAGCTCAGGTTCCTCACCGGCGGCAGGTAGAGCGTCAGTGGCGCCGCCGCGAACGCCGCGGCCAGAAACAGCTGCAGCGGCATCTTGGGTGAGAGCCAAAGAACAGACGCAGAGGAGGAAATGTGAGATGGTTTCTATAGAATGATTGACTATGTGAGTTCGTTGAGTTCGCATAAATGGAAACTTTATGGTCTTCGTCTAATTTGTTTGGTGTAGGTGGACTGGTAGCTGCTTCAGCACGTGGATTCAATGATTTTCCAGCTTGACCCGACGACCCGATTGCTACCCGACTCGGTTGAATCAATTGACTCAACGAGTTTTCCGAAGCCATATTTGGATTGGATCTATGTATTGAGATAAGTTAAGAAAATAAAGAAAAATGGAAAATGGTCTTAAATTTTCTAGATGATTACTATTATTTTTTAATTTAAGGGGAAATTATTTGTTAAATGTGTAAAATTATCTAATTACGAGTAGAGTGTGTCCTTCTTTTAAAAAAAAAATTAAATTTGTGCATGAAATTATTCTAATGTTTTTATGACTTAGTTTTAGTTTTAAAATAAATTAGTTTTAGTTTAACTTATCAAAAAGTAGTATATCAAATACATTTATATAATTTTTTTGATTAATTTAGTTAAAATTATTTAAATTTAATTAAAATAATTTTAATATAGTTAAAATTACATATAAGAATATAACATTAAAGTATTTTCAAGATAAGAATTATGTACACTTTTTTTTAACTTTTTAAAAGTAAAAGATGTATCTTTTTAATGAAAATAATAAATAAGGATGATCTTTTAATTTTTTTACTTATAAACGTGTTATTATAAAAAAATACTTTATAAACAAATATATATATATATATATATATATATATATATATATATATATATATATATATATATATATATATATATATATATATATTATTGAAGGGAACTTGCACATAAAATTATTATGGTATAATTTAAAAGATCACAAGTTTAAATTTTAAAAATAATTTTTTACAAAATAGGATATTATTCATTGGAATAAAAGGTGAAGTCGTCACTTTTGCGGTCCTTGTAGGGTGGTCTCACACACTTTTGCGGTCCATGTAAAATGGTCCCACACACTCTAAAAGAGAATAAATCATGAGAAACTTTTATCTAGCCTAATGTGTGGTCAATCACTCAATAAGACATTTTTGCATGCCATTAGAAATTGATCTCACAATTTATTGGGAGCAAACATTCGTATCAACTATGTAAACCCATAGGACATAATTAAATTAGTTATAACGAAACAGAATTACTGAAGTGGATAAGGGTCGAAGTTTTCCTTTGTCGTTATTAAAATTTTCTGATTTACTTTCTCATATATGATATGAGACTGACTCATGGGTGAGTTGTATTATTATTATTGCTTCTGGGGCATAGGTGAGTTGGTTACGATGCAACAGATTTATAGAAGAGAGCAAGGGTTCGCCAGGCAATACCCTCCTGCGTCGTGATCAACTGCACTTTCTCGATTTACCTTCTCACAGATAGTCGTGGGGCCGACCGTGTGGGGCCGCAAAGGTGGCGGATCCACCTTTTGCAAAAGAGACTGAGTATTCTCGATTTACCTCGTGGGACCGACCGTGTGGGGCCGCTAAGGTGGCGGATCCACCTTTTGCAGAAGAGACTGACTCATGAGACTGCCTGACGGATTCAACCTAGAATATTATTATTCATAATTTTATATTTTATTTTTCTAAAAAAATAGTTTTAATTTGCATCTACTTAGTTAGAATCAAATTTCATGGATCTTATCAAAACACTAGAGACTAACTACTACATGCGAACTCATAGTCACGCGAAACCATCGTGTTCATAAAAGAGAGAGAATTAAGAAAGTAACGGATGAAGCCGAACACAACCGGGTCGACGCTATTTCTAAACCCTAACGCCGCACCTCCCCCCTCCCTCTTCACCATCGCGTTCCGGCGAGCTTATCGGCGCCGATTGGGGGTGAGAGCATCACCTTCCCACTGTTTTCCTGCTGCCACACGTAGCCGTTGCTCCGCCGCCGATGCCGACAGTCAGCGTCGGAAGGGACCGCCTTTTTGCTGCCCTCGGCGAAACCTATAGTAATTGCCGCTCGACGCTTTCTATCTCCTCCTCGTTCCTTATCCACCTTGCTTATTTTTCGGTTTTTGACGATCGCAGCGAAGGAGGAGTTCGAAGAACTATGCTTCAAGTTCGGCATCGAGCTCGATGATGTTGTGAGTTGTCCATGATTTGATTTTTATCTTAATTTTTCCTAGTGCTTGTTGACTTAATCTTACTCTACTTTTTGTTTGTTCAATCCGTTTCATTTCTTTGAAGACTACTGAGAAAGCGATCATTCGGAAGGAGAAGCATCTTGAAGAAGAACAAGAAGCTGGTGATGAGGACGAGGAGGTCATATATAAGATTGACGTCGCTGCCAATAGGTAAAATTCGATTCTTGTTTAGTAGTTTTCGATATCTTAATTAATCTTTTTTAGTCAACCTGTCTTATTGAGGCGCAAAAAGGAAGTTATTTTATTCAGAATCTAATTGACATGCAAAGATGATCAAAATTGTTGTCTCTCTACTGTTACTGTGTTATAAGAAACGTTCTATAGATACACAGAGAGTATCGAACTTCATCAAGTTTTGACTTTTGGTTTCTAATTGGATCATGTTAGCCTAGTATTTAGGCTAGAGCTTTTCTTTTTTCATCTTTTATTTTTTTTATCTATTAGGCTGATGCAATGCATTGAAAGAAAGAAAAACTATTCAGTATAGTTCTGCAGTTCAAATATGATACCGATGATGGATGCCATATTGGTTTTGTAACTTCCTTTTTCTGTCTGGTTATTCAACTGCAGATACGATTTGCTCTGTCTTGAAGGAATTGCTCGAGCTCTTAGAATTTTCAATGAAAAGGAGGCTAGCCCTTTGTATACAGTCACTAATGTCTCACCTGAATCAATACTCAAAATGCATGTCAAACCTGAGGTGATTAAAATGATTGAGACAAGCTTCCTAGGTTTTCTTGTTTCAGTTTTTGTTCTTATATCTTTTTTCTTTATTTTTTGAGACTAGAACAAAGTTTGTAACATGATTCTCTTATTTAATAGACCTCATTGATCCGGCCTTTTGTTGTTTGTGCTGTTTTGAGAGGAGTAGCCTTTGATGAAGCAAGATACAACAGCTTCATTGACCTGCAAGATAAATTGCATCAAAATATATGTAGGTATGCTACATATTTCAATTCTTGCTCGTTTTCTCCATTGTTTTTGTTGGTGTATCAGTGTCAAAATTTATTCTTCTTGAAATACTAGGCGAAGAACCTTAGTTGCTATTGGGACACATGATTTGGATACAATACAGGGTCCTTTTTCCTATGAGGTAACCTATGCTCCTTGCTTTATGATAAGTAGTAATCCTTTGTGCTTTTGGACCTTATTTTGCTGCTGTTAATAAGCTTGAAATCACACAGCACTATTATGGAGATAATGAACTGAGCGTAACCAACACAAATTATTCGGAAGATATGGAATTCATTACTAATATAGTACATTATCAAAGTCTTCTTCATATATTATACTGCAGATAACATGATTCTGAATGCTATTATATTGAGATTCTAGGTAGTAGGTAGAAAATCCTTGCATTGCTCAACACGCCATAGTTAGCAAAATGTCTATGCCTTTTTTACTCTTCACATGAAATAGTTAATGAAGCTTTTAGTGCTCCACCATTGTTCTTCTCTCATATTGAGGATTTCCAATGTTCTTACAATTTTTTCCTTTGCTTTTCATTTTTCAGGCTTTACCACCTCAAGAGATTAATTTTGTGCCTTTAAAGCAGGTACTTCAATATTTATTTACTGTCGTCTTTGTACAGTATGATGCTATAAATACCGCTTAATTCTAGCTGCTTTTGCAAGATCCACATGTGATTCTTCATTTTTTTCTGTATGAAAATTTCTCCGATATGCTACATTTGAAAATTGTTAGAAATTAATGAAGTTAAAGTACTGCTATTTCACATCCAACCTTTTTCAGTGTCAAATGGTTTAGGCACACATTAACCCAACCCTCATATTTGCATGTGACAAGTCCCAATTTCATAAGGTTTTCATCATATGAACATTGGCATGCACCAAAGTGCTACATCCATCATCCTATCTAGGCTTGCTATGCAAGAGCTAATTTGTTGGTTTTTCAATTTGCATTCTGCATCAACATTTCGGGCAACATCGTATACAGTCCTGACTCTTTGGTTAGCTTTATGTTCTTTCTCCTTTTGTTCTGAGCTGCCTGCTAGGCTTGATTTCTTTTGTCAAATTATTCTCATAGTTGACGGTGTTCTGTTTGTCTCTTTGGTTTTGATACTGAGGTTATAAGTAGCTCAAATAGTTTCCCACTTTCCTTAGCCTTTTCATAACTGTACCAATTCTAACCTACCTAAAACCAATCATTTCTAATTTAATTTTACGTAATGAAGATCAAGTCAGAAACTCAGAATAGATTTTCATTACATAAGCTGATTTGTGACTAACAGTAAGAATCAGGTAATTTCTACAGATTAAGAAAGTCATGAAGATCAAGTCAGAAACCCAGAATGGATTTTGATTACTGAGAATAAACTGATTTGTATTTGTGACTAATAGTATGAATCAAATAACTGTATAGATTGGAGAAGTTTGCAATCAATAATTTAATGTCTCTTTTAGTAGTCCGTAGTCTTATTTCTAGTAAATTTTTTGTGTTAAATAATTGATCCATATAATTTTGGTTTAATTCTATTTTTCTTTGCTGCTTCCTAGGTGAAAATTTTCAGGGCTGATGAGCTGTTGGAATATTACAAAGTAAGTTTCTCTAGATTGTTTCTTCAATAAATTGATTGATTAATCACAGATTTAGAACTTCTTTCTTCTATTTAAAAGCTCTGATTCTATGTTAATAGTGGATATATGTAAATACTTCCTATCTGTTTTGAAACACAGTAGCTTGCCTTTGTTGTTGACTTGTATATTAATAATTTATTTCTTTTGTATGCTCTGTTTTGTGAATATGCAAATTTTTAAAACCATGAAGACTGTTGATTTATCACCATTTCTGTATATTGCAGTCAGATATGAAGCTTAAGAAGTTCTTGCACATAATTGAGAACTCTCCTGTGTACCCAGTGATCTATGACAGAAATAGGTAAAAACAATCATTTTGTACCCACATTATTGGCTACAACCTGACAATCTCTTGGTTAATTTGTTAGATAACTGATTTTGATTATTCTCTAATGTACTTTATACTTATATGTTGTCCTTTAATGTACTTCTGCTGGTGCAGAGTTCTAGAATGACAAAAATATTAAATTTTGTATTCTCTTTGTTATAACATAGGCACTGGCTGACATTTTTAGTGATGCATCTTGTTTTCTGCAGAACTGTTCTCTCACTTCCACCAATTATTAATGGTACACATTCAGCAATCAGCCTAAAGACAAGAAATGTATTCATTGAATGTACTGCCACTGATTTGACAAAAGCTAAGATTGTTTTGAATACAATGGTAAGCAGAAAAATGCTTTTGGATGCTAACAATTGCTAGATTATGCCTTATAGCAGTGGACACATTATGTTCTAATGGGTCTAACTTCCTTTACTTAATAGGTGACTATGTTTTCGGAATATTGCACAAATAAATTTGAGGTAGAACCAGTTGAGGTGCTTTATTCTGATGGTAAATCTATGATCTGTCCTGATCTTTCAGTTACTAGGATGGAGGTCCCTTTATCTGAGATAATTGATCCAATTGGCATCTCTCTTGATGCTTCCGAGGTATTGATATTAATTCTGCTTAAGTTAAATGTTTTCTTGTGCTGGTTAGTCATTTTGTTAAAGACTTAAAGCAATTTAATTTTGTATATGCTAATGCTCGCTGTTGCACACCGACTAGCTCTTGTAGGCTAGAAGTAGTTAAGTACTACCGTCTTTAGCTTTAAAACCAGTTTCATTTTCTGTATTTTAACATGCTAGCACATGCTCTTTAACCATTGGCAGTCAATTTAATGTTTTCTAATTCAAGCAAGTAAATATATTTTGATTGTTTTCCTTTTTTTTTTTTTTTAATCTATTTGACTTACCATGAGTTTGAGTCATCGGTTCTAATTTGTAAGTGGTACTGTGATATTCCTTTTAACCCAGTAGTTCAACTTCCACTGTCAGAGGAAAATATCAACTTTCATTTTTTGGACCTCCAATGTTTGTTTGAAATTGTTTATAGTTCAAATAACTTTGATTTTATAATATACTGAAAATTAGTAGCAGATAGTAATTTGAGACATTTGAAGTTCTAACCTACACAAATTCTACAATTGTGATACTTTAGTCAGGCATATTGTATTATTTTTTCAGGATTTATGCTTAGTAAATTTGTTCTTTCTGTTTCTTTTTACTTCAACACTTAAATTAGTTGCTGTAATCCTTTTCTCCCACTATTATCTTCTGTAAACTACCACTTGCTATGTGAGTATTCTTAAAAGTATACACTGATTAGGAATTCCTAGTAATTATGGCAGGTTATTCTTCTCATTGCATGGTCTCATACTCAAAATCTCTTCTGAAGATGCAGGATTCTAAATGTTTAAATATGGCAGGTTGTAACCTTATTAAACAAAATGCAACTGCAAGCAGCGCATTCATCATTGGCCAATGGAGATTGTAATATTGTTGTATCTGTACCTCCCACTCGCAGTGACATTCTACATGCTCGTGATGTGATGGAAGTGGGGTTTATAACCTATCTGTTAATGCTTTATATTCACTTAGCAGTTTGCAGGCAATGTCACATCTGATTATTCTTTTACTTTGAATTCACTAATTATTTTTGTTCTTAAAGGATGTAGCTATTGCATATGGATACAACAACATCCCAAAATCAAAACCTAAATGCATGACTACTGGAGGGAGACAGCCTTTGAATCGCTTTTCTGATAAAGTCAGAGCTGAGGTAGGGCGTCATGGTTGTTTTGTTTGTTCCCTTGAATGTTAGGATAACTAATTTACTTCTTAAGTTGTTTGAGTCCCTTATTGCCATTGGAATCTAGCTCTTACTGGATTATAATTGAACTAATAGTTTTCTCTGCTTTATTTGCATTCAATTATGACCAGATGTTTCTTTGCTGCTGAACTCAACATGCTATGCTAAAAACTTCTTTGAATATTCTATTTATTGTCTTGTTGATTCTCTTTTTAGAGTATTTATGTGGAATGCTTGTACTTTGTGTTGTCATTTCATGTGCTCACAACTCTGATTATGTGAGCGTTTAGGTTGGCCCATGCTTTGCAAATAAATATAAATACATTCAAACTAAATAAAATGAAAATAGTAATTTTATCTTGTAAAGTTATTAAGTATCTATAGAAATTATGTTTTCTTTAATTTTTTTTTAAATTTATAATGTCATCCGGAATTAATTTAGAAAGTTATATTTATAATTGATAAGAAATAAAAACAATGATTTAATATATATTTAGATCAAAATTTCAACTTATTTTCTTAAAAGATTTTCAATAATTAACTAAAAATCTTAAATATAAAATTTACTAATTTGATCCTAAAATGTTATTATGGATTAACTTATTTTTGTTTAATAGATTTTAAAAAATAGTTAAAATGATTAGGATATATAGTTTAAATACAGAAGATTAAACACTTATAATTATTCATTTTAATAAATTATGAATAAATACTATGCTAATAAAACAATAGTCCAAAGATTATATTCTTTGTTAGTTTCAAATTGCAATTAGATTTTACAAATTGTTAATTTGATTTCTGATAAAAATATTGTTAAATTAAAGATCTTTGGTAAAATTTTTCAAAACAAATTACTGAAAAAGGAAAAAACCTGTAAAGATCTGTGTGAACAAATTATCTGATCTTTACTTGGACAAGTTTCTGTGATGGAGCTTATCTTCTATAATACAACTTAAGAAATAAAATTCCAATCTTAAGAATTATAACATTTTTAGAATTGGTTGTCTCTGTATGCCTTGTGACTCTCTAAATACATGTGCTTGATCAGTCTATCTCATTGAACTTAGAGTCTTGGACCCTTAATGGGGCACAAGTGGTCTTTCACAGGATTTTACATGTACTTCATTTATTCTTTTTTTTTCTTCTTCTAGTTCTAGTAGCTATTCCCTTTATTCCTTTATTAAATTTTCTTGTTTGACCTTATATATGAAGAAATTGCTAAGTTCATTGTTCTATGCCTCTTGCCTGAGGAAGCTTCATTTTCATAACATCTAGTGTTTCATAAAGTTTCCATTGTCTGTAGGTTGCAAGGGCAGGTTATATGGAAGTCTTAACGTGGGTTTTGTGCTCACATGAAGAAAATTTTTCAATGCTAAGGAGAAAGGATGATGGAGATAAAGCTGTTATCATAGCAAATCCTCGTTCTGCTGACTTCGAGGTTTCATTGTTTACTTTTGACTAACTTGTGTTTTATTTGTTAACATTATATTCTCTTTAAGTTTGTTCATTGGATACCAACTCTTTGATCATCATCAAGCCATGCTAAACCCAATTATTTGATGTTGACTTCACAGATCTTACTTCTCTATTGAACTCTAACCGGGGCTATATCGCTACTAATGTTCACATCAACTAGATCATTTTTTTTATTTAACTTGAGTTTTTATTAATCTCTTTCTGCATGCATTTTCCGTTCTAATTGATAAGTTTGTCTAACTATACACTTAGTTCTTCCAAGTAGCAGTATCTTTATATGTTATCTTTTCTAGCACTGCTCATCTATATTAGCACTTTGCTACATTAATATTTTAGATTTTTTTTCTTAATTGCCCGATATAATGATTCATGAAGTGTGGCAGGATCAGGATGCACCCCAAAATCCTATACAATTTTCCTTTAGCCTTAGGGGAAACTTCTCTTTGTTTCAACCACTCAGTTTTTATTAATCATATCTTCATCAACAATCCCTTCTTGTTGAATAATAGATTTGAGATATCTAAAGCTTAACTAATTGCATATGAAACGGTTTGATTCTTAATGTGAATATAAGAAAGCTATATATAATTTCTTGACGTAGCTATTCATATATTGTGATTTAGCTGTCTAAGACTTAAGAACTGAGCTCTTCAATGTTTTCTATTTTCAAGGATTTCTGTCAGTTGTTAACTTTCCCTAAATTCTAGGCCTTGAATTTCAACTGATGGAAAAACATTACCCATTTTATTCATATGATTGATGTCTTACATAGTGTAATTGTGTATACTTATCAATTACTATGGTCATGTTCATGATTTTTGTTTATAAAAATTAACAAAGCAAGCTCATTAGTGATCAAGTTTGTTTATTATTATGATTATTATTTAATACCAAACAAACACAAATGAGCTTTTATTCAGCTGATTATTGAGTGTTTATTGATGAACATTATGTTCATTTGACACTCCCTCCCTATCCTATCTCTCTCTCTCTCTCTCTCTCTCTCTCTCCATCTCCATGACAAAAATCTGTTGCCCTGTGGCATAGCCTTCTTAAGCTTCAAGCAATTATGTTCTGTTTTGAGATCTAACGTTAATGTATGTTTGGAACCATGTCACAGGTTGTCAGAACGAGTCTGATGTCATGCTTGTTGAAAACCCTAAAGCACAATGTTGACCACCCCAGACCAATAAAGGTACATAATATTCAGGTTACTAAACAGGTTTCCTTCTTGTACTATCTTGTGGATTCTCCATCAGCTATTAAAATCCAGGACTTTCTGCATTGTTCAAACAGGTTTTGATGATGTTAGTAACTATTCACTAATTTAATAAGAACACTGAAATCCTCTGGATATATTTTGGCGTTCGTTGTAGTTTTGATAACATATTAATTCCTGATTATTTAGATTTCTCATCTGAAAAAGAGTGTATTAGATGCCAGAATCATGGGGGATGTAATTGAATTCCATTGGCTAATTTATGACGTGGAGTGAGATATGAAAAAGAGTATTTCAATTTGGCCCAGTTCTCTCTGTTAAAGTTTGCTAGTTTCTTCCGTTTCATAATCTGTGTTTTTTTTTTTTCAACTGACCACATCCTAAATCTAGTGATTTTTTCGATTTTTCTTATTAATATTCAGGAATAAACGTACCTTTTACATATGGAAATATACCAATTATGAATATATTAAAAAGATGCAGATGTCGATCACTGGATTAAATTTTTTTGCCCTTTGAGTTTGATACTATACTACCTTGGTTAGCATGGATTCTTATTATATTTGTTTTAATAGGACCACCAACTTCATGTTTTCTCCTTTGAATATGTGCCATTGCGCAAACAACCTCTTTGCTTAGAATCTTTCTGTTATCACTTCTTAAAGAGGAAAAGCTATGTTATGCTTGGCAAATGTTAGTTTGTTTGTTCCTGCACATTTAGGAGGAAAAAGTTCTGTATTTCTGTTTGAATGAACTCTGCATCATTTGGTCTGAAATATACTTTCATTCTTTTTTATATAAATCCTTTATTTATTTAGATATTTGAAGTTGGTGATGTTGTTGTGTTGGATGGTGATCGGGATGTTGGTGCATCAAACAATCGTCGACTTGCAGCATTATATTGTAATGTTTCCTCAGGATTTGAGGTAATTTTTTTTTTGAAAGAACAATTCATTCCCTCCCCTTTATGTTGAATTGCTCTTTCATTTTTGGCTAGATATTTTAGACTTTGCTCATTAGTTTCCTGAGTGACCTAATATCTAAGCTAGACTTCATAGTACTATGCTGCACTATTTCTATGTGGATACCATTTTTTATAAAATAATCTTTCTTAACACCAAATGTGGTTTGGTCCATGATTGCTTTTAAGAATTAAATTATGTTACAATCAATCTAGATTTGGGCTAACTTTCTGATATTTATTAAGTGAGAGATCTTGTATATGGGTGATATTGACTCTAAATCGGGTAAATTATATATTTGGTATATGAACAATATTGACTCTTAAAACAGGTTGCAAGTGACTTGCTTATTGTGAACATAGGGATCGTAACTATGCATGTTTAAGAGCTGATAGCGTATACCATACACATTTAGCATGGGTCTCAAAGGCTCTCAATGTTATGATGATTAGATGTCAAATGATGTTTTGATTACCCCCATCCTAAACTTTTTTCTAATGAAGTTTTGTTTACCTGTTTCAATATTAATTCTTAAACTATCAGATAAAAGGAAGGTATATTTCACACACTTTGTTATTATCAATCTACTCCATATTTTGGTTACCCTAAACTGAAATTCTTTTTGAATGCCGTGACCCATATTCTCATGTGGTACTATCAGCTGTTGTCACGTCTATTATTTTGCTAAAGCCCTTTCATGAATATCCGCCATTGAATCTAGTTGATGAAAATTGTTTTTTAAGTAGCAAGGGCTGTGTTTCTAGTAACATGTCTTTTGATTATGGACATCCTCAAAAGACATATTTGGCTGATATTATATTTAATTGTTTTATATTTATGTTCTTTATTATTGTCCTTCTGACCACTATATTTAATTAATTATGACTTTATTCTCTGAACTGTGATTATAGTGTGAACCAAAATCAGTCAATAGACAATTTGGTTTTATAGACACCTAAAAGACACATGCATGAAACTCCAAGTTACAAGTTAAAACACTAAAATGGATGTCCCTCGTATGCTTAGTATAGACTCAGGAAACTGATAGCTTTGATAATTGTTTTTTTTAATTGTACTGAGCTGAGATTTTGCAGAGAACGTCTTCAAATTTTTTGTTTGGATGTATGAACACGATCCTTGTTTATGCCTAACATACTAAGTACCATGGCTATTGCTTTACAACAATCCAATCAAAACGTAAACAATCTATGTCCCAACCATTTGGGTCTGCTACTTGGATCTTATCTGAACTCCATGTAAAACTATATCACCAACAATATTAGATTATCTATTACATTTTTAAATTAATTATGTAAAGTTTTTTCTCTATTTAATTCTAATGATTCTGCATTACTCTAATGATTCTTTCTTTTCATGGTATAGAGTACAAATTTATTTGTGAACATGAATTCTAAGTAGGCTTGACAAGGAGACATCCGATCATTTAAATTCATTATGCAGGAAATCTTGGGATTGGTGGAAAGAATAATGAAAGTTGTAAGAGCACCTCATGTTAAAGTCCCTGATAATTATCTTAAGCCCTCAGAAGTAAGAGTCCTGTATTTTTCATTTCTATACGCCACTGAGATTCTTATTCATACAGTTTGCTTGTAAATTCAGGAGCCAGAATATTTTCCTAATAGACAATGCAGCATTATATTTAACGGGAAGCAAATTGGGAATTTCGGAATTGTTCATCCTGAGGTACCGTATAGACTACTGAATTCTGCAAAACTTAATGCCATTTTAGGTTATCATCAATTTGGTTACTAGGTTACTTTTACCAAATTTTACATGCTTAGACTACTTCAGGGTGCTAAATAATAGTAGAATGATTGTAGTATATAGAATGCTTTGTTAAACTAGTGTCGTAGACAACGATTTTTACTCTTCTTCAATAACCTCTCATTTTCCAGACAAACTGATGCGTTTAACATTTTTAGAAAAGACTTTCAAAGAGAGAACTAAAAGATAACAAACTCTTGTTGATCTCTGGTTAATTGCTTGACACTGCATCTTTAATTTGCAATGGTATTATGTGGCCATTTGTCTCATAGTCAGGCCCGAGCTCGGTCTTTTAATCTTTTCTTCACTACCGTGGTCATGTCGTATTCCTAATAATCAGTAGGAATCATATCGATATTCATTTTCTTTCTTTCAAGTCTTTGTAAAGTAGTAATAACATGTGTGCTGAACAGTTTGCTTCTTTTACTCCCTTTTGATGTTTTGGATTTGCTGAATAACACTCCTCTGCTATGCAATTTCGTATATCAATGAAAATATGTCGGATAAGTTTGCGATACCGTGAGATTAGTCGACTTGAAAAAAGCTGCTTGATAAAAGCAGACATGCTTTCGGTTGGGATCCTTCAGGATACCATGTTTGATGCAGTTATACGACCGTCGTGATTACGATATCGCATAGAGATCTTACTATTATTTTCTATAAACATACATACTTTTCGCGGATATTTGCAGGTTTTGAAGAAATTCGGTATTCCAGACCCTTGTTCTTTCATGGAGATCGATATCGGGTCATTGCTGTAGGGTTACAATCTATATCAAAGGCATTCAGTGACTGGTGGGTGATCATTGTTCTCCTCATTCGTTTTTCAGTTAGAGTTTGTTTTGATTTGCTGAGTCCTCAATTGCAACAGTCCAATTGAATCAATTTTATTCTTCTGTTTGTTAAATTGTTGGATCATCACTGTCTTTTGGCACTTCTCTTGAATCCAATTATTGTATTTTTTTAAAAAACAATATATAGGGTGAAAAATCAAGATGATGTTTTGTTTTAATTAAAAAGGTATTTTTGGATATTGTTTAATTATGTATAATTATTCAAATGTTGCCAGTTATTGTATTGTTTAATTTTGTTATTTTTATTTAAATTTTAAATTTTGAATTATTTAAATTTAAAGTTGAATTTATATTGTAATAATTATGAGTTTATAATTATTATAATATGAATTTTTATTCATATTTTATTAGTTAAAAATTATAAATGTTATAATATATTTGATCGATTTAAAATTTAATTATTAAAAGGAGATAAATATATAATGTTCAATAATATATAAAAAAGTAAATTATTAAATGAATGTGACATAAAGTATTATGCATGTGTAAAGGAATATAAAATATCAATAAATTTTTTTTTTATAAAAAAATTACAATATAAGAAGAAATTAAAAAAAAAGCATTTTGGTATGTGACGGAAATATTGATTTGCTGAAATGTCGTATGATATTTAATAATTATAAATATATTGTTTTTATCTACTTATTTTCCTCAATTCCTGCAACGTCAGTTTCGAGCATCAGAGCCGTCCACGTGGTTGCAGACCATAGGCTAGGTTAACTGGGATTGGCATTTGGGTCCTTGCAGCGGATCCCACCGCTTCTCCTTCGAAGTGCACGCTCTTTGTTTTCTTTTACCGTCTCCATCGACGACTCGAGGAGTCCAGTCCATGGGCAGCTGGTAGAGTAGTAGACGCGCCTTCATCGGCTCCCGTGGTTAAAGCGTCGCTAGTCGGTGGCGATTGAACTCTTGTTGCGAGATTCTCCGGTCATTCCTCTTCTCTATCGCGTTGGCAGGCACTGGAAGGAACTGGAGTCTGGAGGAGGGGGAGGATCAGGGCTGGAGTGCTCAATCGGGTGCCCGTCGGAGCGATTCTTTACTACAGGTGTGATTTTTCTTCCTGTTCTTCTAGAAATTTTTAGCTTTTGATGCGAATGGATTGATCTTGACATTGGCCTGCTCATTTGAGGAAATATTGTGGTTTCAATTGTCGATCTGGATGTTTTTGCGCTTGTTTGTTGTGGATGTTTGTCTGGGTGATTATTGTCATGTGGGCTTGACAGGAGCAAAATGCCGGTCAGATTTTACGCGACTTGAGTTATTTGTTCTGCGGATCTGATTAAAGGTTAGATTGGGTTGGGAAACTGCAATGGAGGACGATGGTGAGACAGCGGTATGCTTGTTATCCAAAGAAATAGTTCTTTTTGTTTGTTCTGTATGCTGAAATGTGCCTTGTTTAAAGGTTAAAGTCTCTATATTTAGATTCAGAGTGTCATTTTCCTTGCAAGTGATGTTGATGCTCCATTTACCTTTGACTGGATGCAGAAACCTGCAAAGCACTCTAGCGGCCGTGAGTGCCAAATTTGTGGTGATGGTGTGGGCACAACGGTGGATGGTGATCTATTTGTTGCCTGCGACATTTGTGGGTTTCCCGTCTGCAGGCCTTGCTATGAGTATGAGAGGAAGGATGGGAAACAGTCGTGCCCCCAGTGCAAGACCAAGTACAAGAGACACAAAGGTTTTGCCTTGGATCTGAAATGATCCCAGTCATGTCTTAAAGTTGCTCACAGTCTTATTTGAAGTGCTTCAATATTATTCAGATCTTCATAAAGTGAGACTCTTAGTTAGATTCATTTGTTGTTACGTGTAGGAAGCCCTCCTATTCATGGAGAGGAGGATGAGGATGCTGATGATGTGAGAGATTTCAATTATCCAACTGGAAATCAGGAACAGAAGCCAAAGATTGCTGAACGCATGCTGGGTTGGCAGCATGAGCAAGGGGAAGATATTGGTCCAAAATATGATAGTGGAGAAATCCCTCGGAATCACATTCCCTTGCTCACTCATAGGCAGGGGGTATGCCTTTATTATTTAGTTATTTCATTTATCAATTCCCCTTGGGTGAGAAAATGCCTAACAATTTTTTTACGTTATCTTCTTGTAGCTCTCAGGGGAACTTCCATTGCAATCACCTGATCATATGATGTCCCTTGGAGGTGGAAAACATGTTCATCCTCTACCTTTCCGGTCACGTGGGTGGATTAACTTTGCTTTTATGGCTATCACTTTAAGTTGGCATTTTCTTATACACAGCTATTGCGGATTTATATGTTCTAATTATTATCCTCCTGTGATCAGCTAACACATCCAGAGAATTTGGCAATGTTGCCTGGAAAGAGAGAGTTGACGGATGGAAGATGAAGCAGGACAAAAATGGTGGGGCAATGACCAATGGTACTAGTCACCCTCCTTCTGAAGGCAGGGGAGTTGGGGATATTGATGCATCTACTGATTATAATATGGATGATGCTTTACTGTGAGTTTTTCCCTTTCAATCTCTTAGTTTTTCATGCATAACATTTTATCTTTTTCTTTCAATTAAATTTGTTAGGCTACCGACTTGGTACCTCAAGTGGTTTGGCATTTGTATGGGATTCCTGCATGCCTAGGGATTGATCTCCCATGTAGACTTAAAAAAAAAAGAATACTAGTGCGTTGATGTTTTTCCATTTATTTGTTTCTTAGTAAGAATCAGCAGTAATGCTCTTAAAGGCCATAACTCATAATAGTTAATTGAATGAACATATGTCTGGTGATGTTTGCTCTTTAAGTGCATTTTCCTTGCTATAAAATATCTATTTATTTTAATTTCTCATTTTTCCTTATGATCAATGTACACTAATATCAGGATGATAGGCAAAGATATTTCCTCTGGTTGAATGCAATATCTAGTCACTGCAAAGTTCAATTTTCCTGTCTTTTGAGCTGGCAAAGTTGGATAACTATCTCATATAATTAGGTTTAAATGCTAAGATCTAGCTCACACATTTTGTTTTTTTGGATTTAGCCTAAACTTTAAAAATGCTGATCTGGTCCAAACTTTCACATTTTAAACAAATATAGCCTTCTATTAAGCTTGCATTAGTCCAAACCTTAATTTGTTTAGGATGCAACATGATTGTTTATTGTTTTAATTATTTTGTAGGCTTAATCATCTTTTAATCAACATATCATCTTATTGAATCCAACCTACTAAACCAAAATCTACGTATTCAAACCCTGCAGTCATCAATCGTAACAGCCAAGATTCATTCAATGAATTTGAACTGGATTGTTGATTACCATGCTAGCTAACCAACTAATTTGGATATACTACATGGCCAACTAAGCAACTGATTGCTAAGGCTAACTTGGGTTACATTGTTGGTAGATTTTTCATCAGATCAATAGTTTGCTTTAGATGAGTTGTTTTTTGAAACTGCATTGAATTCATTGGTAACTCTGTTCAAACTAAAAATAACAAGTAGCCCTAAATTCTTTTACGAAGAATACATCCATCTTATATCCACTTATTTCATGAAAAAACGTGTGGTTTCATTACTGATTCAGGTATCTCAACTTTTGATCAAAATCTACTTCTAGCATTATCCTCATGCCAAATCTCTTTTTCAGCATAGAGCAACAATTACACCTTGGCTTTCTAGACTCCTGCAAATTGTTTGATTTATTGGATTTGTCAGGCCGTTTTGCCTTTCTAAAGTTTGTATATAAGCCAAGATCAATGGTGAAATAGTTAGCTTCTATATTCTATGATATTCTAATTCGTTTAACTACAATCAATTTAAAAGTCATTTTTCTTTTGATATCTTGGTGGTGGTATCTAGTCCTATAGATGAGCTCTTCTTTATATCATCCTTCCATCTTCTTTATTTGTAGAAATTAGTCTGTAGCTCTTTGGAAATGAAGCAACCGGTATCTTTATCTCTGAAGTTGGATAATTTAACTCTGTTATTTTATTTTATTTTTTACAAGCTGAAAGGATACTTTCATCACTTCATTCATAGCTGACAGTTCTGTGGAATTTCCTGTTGCCCAGTTGAATGTTTTAATCATTCTAAGATGCTCTCTCTTTCTTAGGACTTTTGCTGTATCGTTCTCATTTTAACTGTAAGTTCTCACTATTTTGTAATGCAGAAATGATGAAGCCCGTCAGCCTCTTTCTAGGAAAGTACCTATTTCATCTTCTAAGATAAATCCATATAGGATGGTTATTGTGTTACGTCTTGTTATACTCTGTGTTTTCCTCCATTATCGAATCACAAATCCTGTCCGCAATGCATATGCATTATGGTTATTATCTGTAATATGTGAGATATGGTTTGCTATTTCTTGGATATTGGATCAGTTCCCGAAATGGTTCCCTGTGAATCGTGAAACTTATCTTGACAGACTGTCCATAAGGTAACCAGCGCTGTTCTCTAAATTCTTCTTTTGCGCTAAATTCTGTAACATAATTGTTTGGGCTGGTTATGACTAACTTTCATTTACAAAAATAAAAAAGATATGACAGAGAAGGTGAACCATCAGAGCTGTCTGCTGTTGACATTTTTGTCAGTACAGTTGATCCTCTAAAAGAGCCTCCTCTTGTCACAGCCAACACTGTATTATCGATCCTGGCTGTAGACTACCCTGTCGATAAGGTATCTTGCTATGTATCTGATGATGGTGCCGCTATGCTCACATTTGAAGCACTATCTGAAACTTCAGAATTCGCAAGGAAATGGGTTCCTTTCTGTAAGAAATACAGCATTGAGCCTCGGGCTCCTGAATGGTATTTCTCACAAAAAATTGATTACCTCAAGGATAAAGTTCAACCTTCATTTGTGAAAGATCGCAGAGCAATGAAGGTCTGTCTTGTGCAGCTTTAACTGACTTATCCTCTCATGCCTTTTTATGCCTTCTAACCAAACAATTTATTCAATACAGAGGGAATATGAAGAATTTAAAATCCGTATCAATGGCCTTGTTGCAAAAGCACAAAAAGTTCCGGATGAAGGGTGGATCATGCAGGATGGCACACCATGGCCTGGGAATAACACTAGAGATCACCCTGGAATGATCCAGGTTGCTAGATTTGTGTTATTAGTAATTTTTAAGGAACTGATAAATGAAAATTAGAAATACTTCTGGTATAAAATAACATTTTGATATTCGTTATGCTTAATAATCGAAAAATTAGCAACATATATCCATTTGGTTTCTTAAACTTTTAAAATGATTACTGTTATTATCTCAAGATCAAGATAAATGTCTGTTCCTAATAAATTTTGAATGATTTTTAGGTGTTCTTGGGTCATAGTGGAGGGCTTGACACTGAAGGCAATGAGCTTCCCCGTTTAGTCTATGTATCACGTGAGAAACGTCCAGGTTTCCAACATCACAAAAAGGCTGGTGCTATGAATGCTCTTGTAAGAACTTAAATGCATGATCCAGTAAATCTCTGCTAACTGAGTATTTACTCAACACTACAAAAATAATATTTTACTTAGTTAAGGAACATTTCCTGTTTGTTGATGTCTTTAAACTCATTCACAGGTACGTGTGTCGGCAGTTCTTACTAATGGACCTTTCATGTTGAATCTTGATTGTGATCATTACATAAACAACAGCAAGGCTTTGAGAGAAGCAATGTGCTTCCTTATGGATCCAAATCTTGGTAGGCAAGTTTGTTATGTACAATTCCCTCAGAGGTTTGATGGTATCGACAAGAATGATCGATATGCCAATCGTAATACTGTGTTTTTCGATGTAAGTACATATATATTACCAAGCTTCCAATTTTATTTCTGAAGCATGGCTATAGTATATGATTTATTGTCCTTTGACTGACATTTTCTACTGCTCATTGTAGATCAATTTGAGAGGTCTCGATGGTATCCAAGGTCCTGTTTATGTTGGTACAGGTTGTGTCTTCAACCGAACAGCTTTGTATGGTTATGAACCTCCTATCAAGAACAAGAACAAATCGAAGACCTTCTCTTTCTGTTGTGGAGGCTCTCGTAAAAAGAAATCTAAATCAAGCAAAAAAAATTCAGAAAAGAAATGGTCAAACAAGCACATGGATAATACTGTGCCAATATTTAATCTTGAAGATATAGAAGAGGGAGTTGAAGGTAAGTTTTTTTAGCGTTCGAAAAATATACTGTACCTCGTCAGTTTGCACACTACGTCTGTTTACAAGTACTTAATATGGATCATGTAGCAGCTTATGGATATGGAAGTTATACTGCTTCACTTCCAAGTCATTAGAGAATATCCTTACTCAGTTAATAGAATTCAGTAGATCTCCCTATTATAATGAAATAGAATCATAATCGGGACACTTTTCATCTTCTAACGAAATCCTTTTTATCTTTCCTTTTTGGGGATAATTAGGTGTTGGCTTTGATGATGAAAAGTCATTGCTGATGTCACAAATGAGTCTGGAGAAAAGGTTTGGCCAATCAGCTGTCTTTGTTGCCTCAACATTGATGGAACACGGCGGTGTTCCTCAGTCTGCGACTCCGGAGTCTCTTTTGAAAGAAGCCATCCATGTCATCAGCTGTGGTTATGAGGATAAGACAGAATGGGGAACTGAGGTACGCAAATAGCCACATTGCTTATTCTTCTTATTTTATACTCAGGTGCCTGTCTGCTAAAGTTTATATCTACTGGCCTATGTAATGCAACATTCATAATGGGATTTCGAATCAGCTTCTTACCTTACCTCTATTATTTACAGTTGTAAAGCATCTCATTTTCATAGTCGGGACAACTAACGTTATCAGTGCGCATTTGCTGACTATTAGGATGTACAGTTCAGAGGATGTCCTGATATTCTATGTCGAACTTGTCGTGAACAAACTGTGATTCTATCTTCCAGAAAATTCTACATTAAACAAACTGATAGATATCTTTCATCATTGCCCTATCAGTAGAGGCTCCCGCCAATATCGATTTTACTTGTTACAATCTCAATACTTCTGATATATCCAATTCAGGACTTGAGCAGACCCTTAATAGTGTTTGCTATTGATGTGCTCTAGTATCTACCTTATCGGTAGTCTCTCAAACATCAAACTCTGTGCTCATTCTAGTGACCTGGTTGTTCATATTCTTTCCTTTCGTCTTTTATTCACTTCTCTATTTGTTTCTTACTGGTATTGGATTCACTATTTGACTAAGATTTGCTCCACAAAAGGATTGGTATATTACCTGATCCTGTGTTATTTTTTTCTATGACATTGTTCATTCCCCCGAATTAAGTTGTTGAATTCTTAGTAGAACTTGTCTGTTGCTGCAGATCGGATGGATTTATGGTTCTGTGACACAGGATATTCTCACTGGATTCAAGATGCATGCTCGCGGTTGGAAGTCGATCTACTGCATGCCCAAGCGCCCAGCGTTCAAAGGTTCCGCTCCTATCAATCTTTCCGATCGTCTGAACCAAGTGCTTCGATGGGCCTTGGGGTCTGTTGAGATTCTCTTCAGCCGTCATTGCCCGATATGGTACGGTTACGGAGGACGACTGAAGTTCTTGGAAAGATTTGCATACATAAACACCACCATTTACCCATTGACTTCAGTTCCCCTCCTATTGTATTGTACACTTCCAGCCATTTGTCTACTCACCGGAAAATTCATCATCCCCCAGGTATGAAACTTTCTAGTCGTAAATTCGCTGTATGTTTTCGCAATTCTTGCTCGGGTTTCAATAGCTTGATAAGAACTCTCAATGAGGTTCTTTCAACTGGTTGCTAACTAACTAGACTAGCTCCATTGAATTGCAGATTAGTAATGTTGCAAGTATCTGGTTCATTTCTCTCTTCATTTCCATTTTCGCCACCGGTATTCTGGAAATGCGATGGAGCGGTGTCGGAATCGACGAATGGTGGAGGAACGAACAGTTTTGGGTCATCGGCGGCGTCTCATCTCATCTCTTTGCTGTCTTCCAAGGTCTTCTCAAAGTTCTTGCTGGTATCGACACCAACTTCACTGTTACATCCAAAGCTTCTGATGAAGATGGGGACTTCACTGAGCTCTACATGTTCAAATGGACCACTCTTTTGATACCGCCGACGACCCTGCTGATAGTCAACCTGGTCGGTGTGGTGGCGGGGATCTCCTATGCGATAAACAGCGGATACCAATCTTGGGGTCCTCTCTTCGGGAAGCTCTTCTTCGCCTTTTGGGTGATTGTGCACTTGTATCCCTTCCTCAAGGGTCTTATGGGGAGGCAAAACCGCACGCCGACGATCGTCGTCGTTTGGTCCATTCTCCTTGCGTCCATCTTTTCCTTGTTGTGGGTCCGTATCGATCCGTTCACGACTCGAGTAACTGGACCCGATGTCCAGAAATGTGGCATCAACTGCTAGAGAATGCATCACAAAAACTAGATACAAGTTTTATGCATGACTAGTATGTGGAGAAACATTAAATTAAATTATTAATATTTTTATTTTTTTTAAAATTTAGGTAACTCATACGATCCGATTTGGGGAACGGTACTATTTCGTAGAAAATTTTAATTTATATTTACCATTTATTTCAATAAGTTTATAGTTTAGGATATAAGATTTACTGTAGCAGAGTTCTGCAGAGGATATAAGATTTACTCACTCTAATATTGATTTAGTATTTTTTTTATTTATATTCATTCAATACATACTAGGTTAATTAAATAAATATATTTAAATAATTAATTAAGCTAAATTAATAAATTTGAATATATATATCTATTCAACTCTTTAAATCAGTGAATAAAAATTATAAATTATTTATAAATAATATTTACGAATAAAATTGATAAATCATATTAATTAATAAATTTTTTATCGGTATAATAATTTTTTTAAAAAATAATAAATAAATTTATTATTAAATTTAATAATTAATAAAATAAATTTAAAATTATAAAAATTTTAAAGAATTCAGATCAAATTCATAAAAATAAATAAATTTGAATAATCATTTCAACAGTTTAATTTATTTTAAATTTGATTTGATTTGACTTAATTACTCTATAAAATAAGTTTAAATACCACAAAATTTATGAAAACTATTATATTTAAATTAGCTTTGCCTAAAATAACTTTAATTAAAATAACTACTTTAACTAAAATGATTTTAGAGCAATTTTGTCCAAATTTTATCAAAATTATTTTATTTTATTTTATCAATTATTATATATTATAATAATATTTAATTAAAATTATTTCACCATCAAACCTATTTGATCAATTTTGATTAACTTATTTTTTAATAGATTAGAGCCAATTTTTATCAATATTAAAATAATCTTAAGTATATATACAGTCGTAATTTTATTTAAAGTTATTATAATTTGTACTAGCACAACAATATTTTAAGATGATATATATATATATATATATATTGATATTTTTTCAACGTGAGACTAAAATAAGAGATTTTTTTTTGTTTTTTTTTGCCAAGACATAAAATATTCCCCACGCCGGTTAATTAAAATGGTCGATGAGTCAATGTCTTCTCAAAATACGTGTGCAATTACGTACCTTAGAAGCACATGAGGAAACATTAGAAGAAAAAAACAAATTCTCTTTAAAATCTATCTCTATTTTTCTTTAATTTTTTATCCATTTAAAATCGAACGAAAATATTAGACTTTCCTTCTTTTTCTCAATAATAAATTAATGAAAGATTAAATGAGCTTATATTTGAATTAATAATACATAGTAATTATCATTAAAATCAAACTTCAAGTGGTCTAATACTATTAGTTTGTATTAAAAGAGATTTATAATGTTAGATGTAGATTGAATGCGTAGATCTAATAATCTGATTTGTTAATATTAATGAGTTGTTAACTAGTAATGAATTTTATGTTGGATAGTCCCTTTAGAATGGACTTGATATAAAAGGAAGAAGTCGAATCCATTTGGGTATCTAGTTGATTTGTTGACTCTTCCTCGTTGAGATCAAAATTCGGTTGACGTTCATTCCTGTAGAAGATTTCATTGTGCTTGCAAGAACTTCTCTGATGATAAATAAGGGATGCAATGACATTAACTCTCGATTTAGATCAGATATTTTAGTTTGCTATTGCATGCAATTTGTCAGTGTATGCAACCGAGGTCACTCCTTTCCATCATTCTTCAACCAAGGTCACTCCTAACAATCCTACCACCATACTCCAACCAAGGTTACTCCTTTCCACTACGTTTGGACGCACTACCTGGAGCACAACATGTCTTGAGAGTTTATCATAGATTTTACCGAAAGTTCTCTACCATAATCCTCATGGTTCAGCTCTCTTCTATCTTCTTTATTTTTTCCTAAAGTTCTCCATATGACTTCACATAAATCATGACTCTGATATCAATTATTAGAACTAATGGAATCAACATATCTCTATAATATTATGATATTGTCAACTTTGGACCTAAGTTCTCATAATTTTATTTTTGAATTTTTATCCAAAATGAAAAAAAAAGACGTTAAGTGACCCTCCCGACCCAACCCTAGACACTCTAAGATTCTTTTTCAAACCTGCTCCGATTTCGAGTCAAGAGATAGATAAATAGATATATCTCATTGCACTAATCGGGTTGGCGACCAATAAGTCTTTTTATGACTAGATCCAATCTCCTTGTCCCTATAGAAAGGAAAAATAATTTTACGTTCTTCCTTTCGGGAAAGGAGGATTAAGGAAATCTCTTTGATCGTTACTTTCTCCAAACCTCCGGGAATGGAGATATCTTCCATTTTATAAATATATGATATTTTAAATATATTTTTAATGTGAAATTTTGATTGTAATCCTAACAAAATTAATAAAATAAATCTATATGAAAAATGAGTGTCGTAGCTTTCAAAATATCGACTAATGGGAATCTGAAATAAAACATTTCCCAAGCTGGCTAATTAAGATGGTCGATCTCAAAGTCGTGTGCAGTTACGTGACGACTAAACATGGAAACTAAAGGTGTCTTCTTTGACTCCTCGAACACTTTCTTTGAATTAACTAACGATATGAGGTGATACATTCTCACTTGATTATGACTTTCTCAATTTACGACATTAATGTAATTTGACCATGATTAAAAAGTCTAATAAACAATTAATTGTCATGAAAAATTAATTTACTAAACTATAATTGAAGTTTAAATCGTGATGCAGTTTCTTTATTTATTTAATCTGCATTCGTCACAGCGTGCGTGGAACAGAAGATCACCCGAGTCAACGCGACAACTCATCGTGCGACGCTTTGTCAACGCCCACTAAATCTTCTCGCTGAGGGCGAGAGATGCTTGTCCATACGCCAATAATACATCCCAACCGTTCTAGAAGCAGGGTGATTAGTTTATACCAAACGACATGTGGATTCGGTCGGCGGTCTTTCCTCGGCCGGTTTTTGATCACGATTTGGTCGGAAACCGACCGCAATTTGGCCCACAGTGGCCACGTGCCATTGGCGGCGGTTTCCGACTGAATTCGGCCAGATTCCGGTCACAATCCGGCCGGAATCCGGTGTCGGCCGGTGCGCCGGTGAGTTGGCCGTCGATCGGGCCCGATCTGGCGGTTGGTGGTGGCCGGACGGCGACGCGACGACGGCGGATCGGCGGAAGAAAACACTGTGCATTCCCAGTTTTAGACGGTCAGATTTTCAGGATCACGATGTCGCAGACGCGCACATAGGAAACCGTCGCGCAGCAGATCAAAATTATATATATATATATATATAAAATAAATCTAATTTTCTCCTTTCTCTTTCTCAGCTTCTCTCCTCTCGTAGACTATAAATATTTATTTTATTTTTATTGAATTATATTTTTTTAATATGATATTAATTTTAATATGTTTTTATTGAAGGAAGGTAGCTGGATGTATTTATTTTATTTTTATTGAATTATATTTTTTTAATATGATATTAATTTTAATATATTTTTGTTGAAGGAAGGTAGTTTGATGGAATAAAAAAAATTATTAATATAGATGTTGAGATCTGCACCAGGAAGCTTCGACCGTCTTCTTCAACACCAAGACTGCTAGAACAAAGGGGGAGGGGAGAGGAGATAGGAGAGCTTGAGGGCAACACTTGCACATAAGAGGAAGGTGAGATGGAAGGCCAGGAGCGTCCTGGCACGACCACTCCGATGCTTAAGTCAGTTTTTTACGAAGGAGGAGGAAGAAGAAGAAAATGGAGAAGCGTAGTGTGAGATTGCATACCTCTCTCTGATAGCCAACTGACCTTTTATATGGTTTGATGGCGTGAAGTCACATCCAAGACGTGGCCAAAGTCCCATCGCCGTTATGAATGTGTCAAAAAACAGGGTATGGTCCACCCTCATGCCCCCTAGCTGCCTAGCGTTCATAGGAGTGTGTTTCCTTATCTACCGAGGATTTACCTTGAAAACACACTGATATGTCAGAAGAACATTCATAACCGTACGATAGGGGAGTGGTCTATTCCAGGATTAGAAGAGGCGGATGACGTAGGAGATCGATGGGGATTGCCCCAGCTTGGCTGCATATCCGCGTGAGAGCGGGTCGGTTCGGTCTCAGGTTACACGTCCGAGCCGAGCGGATCCACACGGGCGAGGAGGAAGTGACGCAGGCGATAAAGGGCCGAGCCGCCTGGACCCACTCGAAGCATACAGTGGTGTCCGAGCCGAGTGAGCTGGCTGCAGTTCGACACCGGCGTCTCGATAGGGGAACCGCGGGTGATAGAGGACCGAGCCGCCTGGACCCACTCGAGGTATACGGTGGTCCTACGCCCAATATCTTCCGTCTGATTCGACTAATCGGGCTCGACGTACACACCCGTAACAATAGAGAATATTTGATTAGTAGGAGGATGGATATCTGATAGATATGGAGATGATATAGACAAAGATAAAGATACTCAAATCTGATCTATTGTCGTTTCTATATATCAAAGGAAGATTTATGGTTCTGAATTTAAGATTTAGATTTTTAGATTTATGATTTAGGGGAAGTAAAAATTTAAAAAAAATGAGAATTACAAATCAGCTTTGATTAAACTTTAATTAAAATTAGACTTTTAAATCATCTTTGAATAATGAAGTTGTGTTAATTAGATAGAAGTTTGTTTGAATTTTGATTTGATTCCGACAAAATCTAACTGCTGGGAAAGGATCCTGCCTGTTAGATTCTAGAAGAGATCCACGTTTACCACGATGGAACCACCCAAAGCGTTGGTCAGCAAGTCAAACCCCTCCTTTAAATAGCCCACAAATCTCCACACAGAGATCAAGAACAGAGGAGGGAAGAAGAAGATCGAAGAGGGGAACGATCATGGAGCAAGAGATCGTGCCGATCCGCTTCTACAAAGGGATCAACTCCTACTGGAGGAGCAGGAGATACCAAAAGATCGACGCCTCCGCTTCGCCGCCGACGGGGAAGAAATCCAAGACGGCGACGTCGCGGCTCGGCGGCGGCGGCGGCAGCAGCGGGCGGTGGTTCCTGCGCCTCCGGCGGCGGATAAGCTTGAGCCGGTTCCGGATCCGGATCCCGTCGCCGGCGAAGATCCTGACCCGGCTCCGGGACGCCTACGTGGACTGGATGCTGTCGGCCGCCCGCAAGGCGCCGGGCCTGAGCGAGCCGGCCACGTGGACGAAGCGGATCCCCAAGTCCCGGCCCGCGAAGACCCGGACCAGCGAGATCGAGCGCCGGCTGATGTTCGAGATCTACAACTCCCTCGTCGTCGCCGGAGAGATCAAACTGAAACAAGCATGATCGTTGAGAAACTGCATCAACGTCGGTTCTATTTAATTTGTTGCTCTGAATTTGTTGTTTTCCTTGTACATACGCTTCGCTGTCGCTTCTATCAGTGGAAGAAAAAAAATTAATAAACAGGCAAGCAACGAATTTGGAAAAACTACGCCGATCATACTTTTCCGGCCATCGTCTTGGTCAACACAGATAAATGGCAAATTTCTGGAGCTGCATAGAGAATATTACTCGAGGACGACTTTGACCAGGGATATCGGGCTCCTGCGGCGGCGGCGGCGGCGGCGCCGGCTGAGGTTCCACGTGGCGGCGCGCTGGATTACGTGTCGTGCATGCAGCAGCGCATGTCCCATCACGAGAAGAGCACGTGTTAAGTAAGCATAGCGGAATGAACAACTTGCACGACTTATCCCGCACTACTCACGCGCGACACCTCCTATCCATCGCCCGCCGCTGCCTTCCCATCCAGCCACTGTCGACCGCCGCCTTAGGCGCGATCGATGCGCTCCTCGCTCCGTCCGACGATAGATTCCAACCCTATAATGATCGAAATCCAACAAATTAGACCAAAAATGCAGTCGACAATGTCGGATGTCAAATTTCAACCAAATCGCAGTCGGAGATCGACCAAGGAATCCTCGATCGATCTCCGATCGCAATTTGATCAAAATCCGACCGTGATTTGACCGACAATATACGCCGATCATTCCTCGATCAATCTCCGACTACTATTGGGCCAAAATCCAATGCCCAACACTGCCAACTGCGTTTCCGATCAAATTCGTCAAATTCCGACTACAATGATCAAAATCCACCACCAAACAAAGCGCGACAAGCGACGCATCAATCGCGCCTGAGGCAGCAACCGACAATGGCCGAACAACGCGACAATCGATCGAAAGTGTAACGCATAGATCGCGCGGGATAAATCATGCAGGATATCAATTCTCAATATATATATTATTAATATTGAAAAGAATCAAAATACTATTAATGTCTCTTAGAGATAAAATATCTATTTATAATTAATATAATATAATTTATTAATATTGATCAAAGTTAAAATATCTATATTATAATAATTATAAATTCGTAATATTAAAAATAAAGATAATTACAAATCCATAACTAATTACAATACATCTTTTGATAATAAATCAAGAAAGATATCCTTTTAATAATTTCAATAAAAAAACATCCTTTTAATTTTTTACCCAAAGCCCTTCACATTTAATGAGCTTCAAAATCTACCTGTGGAGGGTTAGAGACAAAAATTCTCTGTATTTTCCACTCTGCTGTCTCTGGCATCGGGTCGAGCAGGCTCTCAAAGGGAAGAACAACCTGTTCTTATTTTTCTGCAGAAAAAAAGAAATCTATGTGAGAAGGAATTGCTAGGGGTGAACACTGGTATATACAAATAACCTCTCGATTACAAACAGCTCGAAAACAAGGTTAACTTTCTTGAACAATTCGAGATCAATCTGGGCAACAACAAGCACGATATTTTACAACCACTGAGTAGAATGGAATACTTTATGGCACCTTAAGTGCTAGCTCCTCCGTAACCCCTGAGAAATGTCTGCCAAGTAAACAAACAAACATACTGGTTACTTACTGCAAAGGTCTGATGGCCGATGCTGAATTTAATTCTATTGATTTCTAAGAAAATTTCCAATCGAGTACCAGTTTGGTGGTGGCCACCGACAGGCGCTGCCGTTCTTTCTTCTCGCGCTGGCACTCGCCGCACCAGCTGGAGAAATCCTTTTGGAATTTCCTCATCTCTCTGAAGACTGAGCTGTAGAATAGATCGCACAGGGGTTATTGCATTGCACAATTTGCTTTCTTATCAAACAAGAACAATGGAGGAACACAGGGAAACAGAGTAAGTTTTGCACTGATAATCTGTTTGTTCATATTGATATGCATGTCGATGATGCAGTATCATACTACTTCTGAGAAAGTAAGGATCACTACTAGAGCAGTGAAAATGTATTAGCTGCCCAGCCCTACCTCGGGAGCTTCGAATTGTGTCTCAATAGTTTTATCTAACAGGTCACTCTGGTGCACCAAGTTCCGCTTGCACATTTAAGATGGTATGGATGATTCTCTCATCACAATCTGAATCAAATGTTGGATAATGTGATGACAAGTAAAGAAAACCACTACCGAAAGTACACTGATAGGATCTAGCACTAATCTACTAAATCCAATAGCTTCTTCCTTCACCATGACGGTATTAGTGCTTCCATATTTCCAATCTCTTGCCAGGAAAGGTTTCAACAGTTCATCCATAGGACATTTTATTTGTGAAGTCTTCAGATGCCTCAATTTATAAACAGTGAAGAATAGAGCTATTGAAAAAGAATTTACCATCAGATCACCATGCATCTCGAGAATAAAAACATAAATATACCTTCTACACCACAAAAGCATGTTGATTCTATGTCCAGAAGTTGTGGGAAGAGCTCCATGTCGGTGACGCCCAAGATGAAGTACAGCTTGACCAGGGACATGAGAATAATCAAAGATTTCCTACAATAAAAGCAAGGAGAATTTTGGGCAGCATATCAAGGAAGAATATAATGATGTTCAGCCAACAAACTTCTGATAATGTTTATGAAAAAGGAATTTAAATGTCACTATGATTTAAAATTCTTCCTGAAGGTTGAAAACCTATCAATAATGGTGTAGGAACAAATTATTAAAGCAACATGTCTATAAAAGAATTTCCCTATATGTTTAAATGGCACTTTAAATGTCATGAACATCAACCAACAGATGGGATGGGTTAACTTGAAACAAAGAGTGCAAATATATTGTTGCGATCAATTTAAAACAACTTCAACCCACCTTATTGACAACAATTTTGCATGGTTCTATTGAATTACATTCATTGATACAATCATTGTGTTCTGTTTCCCAGCATTCTTGAAGTCAGTGTAGCCATTACTGAGCAGGCAAAATTTCAATTTTTTTAAAGAACCAAATTATAAATGCATGAAAATAGCAAATACAAATGCTCCAATTCTCGATATGATTTGTTGACTAGTTTCTGCAATAACTTATTAGCAACATACATATGAACAAAGGAAAAAAAAAATTCCAGATGCCCTTCAATGAGTTCCAACTACCTAAGACTTCATGTATGTTTCAAGTTCAAGGCCAACATAGAATGATGAAATGCTCCAGAATACATACACTTCCACAAACAGATATGTGCAAAAATACCACCCATGTAATGACAAACCTCTGTTTGTGTCTCAGTATTCACATGCTTGTCACATCGAACTCCCCGAAAAAACAATTGGCCACCAGAAAAATCTTTGCCCAAACACACATTTAGAGTGACTTCTGAGTCATCCACATGGAAACCTGGATCATAAAAACTGCAATGACTTAAAAGAAATTTAAATGAATTTATTCAATTTGGCCACGCTAAAATAAACATCAAACTGTAAAACCCAAATTGAGAAGATCTAAACCCAAGAATATGATAGGAAGGTAAAAGGTATTTCGTCATTTACTGTGAGACAATAAGAAAACAGCTATGCAGCAATATGTGATGTTTATCAATTATAATGCTGATAGCAATATGTACTCAATAAGTTAAAGGTCTAAAATCAAAGTAGCTAATAAGGTTGTTGCCAGGGGGAATGATAGTAACACGCAGGAAATTGCCATTGGTGTTGAAATAAAAAGATAAGAATTAATGAGGAAAAGGCAAATCAGGAACAAATTATGAAATTTGAAAAGAAAAACCATTCAGAAACAAATCTCACCTAAATGAAGATAACATTTTATTATCAGAATTCAGGACCATACTCATGATCACTAACTGCTTTCATCAGTGATGAGATTCAATCACACAAATGAAAAATGCACAAATTCGAGGATAACATTCCAAGATGTAATGCCAGCCAGTGGGTATTATTAATCTATATGAACTTTTAATCTAAATTCAGAAAAGACAAAAAGAAAACTTTGCTACAATTGAGGGGCCAAGACTGTCATCAGCTTCAACAATCAGAAGAGGTGTGCAAAAAAAAAAAAGTTATAATGGAAGACATGTCTGTAAGAGACACAAAAATATCAGCCTCTAATTTCCCTTAAGTAAGCTAGTTAGAATGAGGAGATAGTACATAAGGATCCATACATGCAGCTGCAGAAAATTACTCCAGACTAAAATCATCCTCAAATTTCATGATTCTGAGATAATTTTAGCACTATTATAACCTGTGCAATTAATGACTCGAAAAATTGACACCAGCATCAGGATTGGTTCAACATGGAAACTTATTGCAGGTCAGATAGGATTGACAGAATCAGAATAATCCATGTGATAAAGGAAATTGATCAGAAAAGGAAGAATGTTAGATTTTGTTGGGACTTGAATTGAGTATGTTTTTTTAAGCACATATATGCTTAATACTTAGAAGAACTATACTGAAAGTATAACTAAAGATATTGCAGATCATTGAGTTAAATAACTAGAGAACCAGAAATTGTTGGGACTTGAATTTTATTTTGTACTCTACATGACATTATTGATTTGTATATTTACATAGATTTAAATGATTTTTTCACATTTTGCTTTTGAAAAAAGTAGGGTAAAAGTCAAAAGGGCGTCTCTTTTTTACTGAATCATAAAAGGAGTGCCTTATGTTGATTTATTTATCAAAAGAACGACCCACCACTATAAAACGACACAATTGTTTGCTTATATCTCTTGCCTAAATCCTGAATTGGTCGGACGCATTGTAGTAGCTACGAAACCATAGTTGCTACACAGCTGTAGTAGCTAAGAAATCATAGTTGCTACAACATGGAAATTTTTTTTTAAGACATTGTTTGGAACCGCTTTAAACGAAATTTTTTAGGCTTGAAATTGGACTGTTATGGATTACACCCAGTAATCAAATATAGATTTTTGAACGAGTTTCGATTTGATATATTATGCATCACGTAGTTCAACTTAAGTCAAAAGTTATGACCTCTCAAAGTTTTGAGTTTAACATTCACATTGTCGCAGCTCAGTTGTAGCAGCTACGAAATCATAACTGCTACAACGTGAATGTTAAATCCTAAACTTTAAGTGGCCATAACTTTTGACTCAGATTGAACCACGAGACGTACAATATATCAAATCGAAGCTCGTTCAGAGATCTACAATTGATTATGAGGTGGAACTCATAACAGTACGATTTTAGGCTAAAAAAGCATCGTTTAAATCCTTTTCGGAGGCTCCAAACAATTTGTCTTGAAAGTTTTTTTTGTTGTAGCAGCTACGGAACCATACTACTACAACTGTGTAGCAACTACAGAACCGTAGCTACTACAACCACATAGCAGCTATAGTTTCATAGCTGTTACAACGCGCTTGATTTAGACAGGAGACAGGATAATAATGAGAACAGTATTGGAGAACAATTGTGTCATTTTACAAGAGATGGAACGCTCTTTTAATAAAAAATCAACATAAGATGCCCCTTTGACGATTCGGTAAAAAAATGGATGCCCTTTTGACTTTTACACAAATACTTCTTGATGATTTGGTGTAAAAACAAATAAATATATTTTAGATTTATTTGGTATACATTATATATCTTCAGATTTTCTATATGTCAGTTATGCAATGATTATATGTTTTCAAAATACTAATCGGTATTTTATGACATTTTTAAGATAATCATAAGAATCTGAATTGACAGCTAATAACTTTAGCAGTACTTCTTGTACAATATTCAAGTGGCTACCTAGTTCAACATCCTTGTCTTTTCCATACTCAACCACAAAGCCATGATGTGAATCTAGAGTTGATCCGCCAACCTCTGGAAAAAATACTGCAATTGCATAAAATAGGTCCTAAGAAATATTGGTGAAACAAAGTGGAGTAAAAACAAAATTACAATTCCTGTTATGCAAAGAAGACATGTTTATCACCTCTAGCTATTGGAGATATGTATTCTTCCATAAGCTTGTTAAGCATGGCTTCCAAGCCAAAGTCGTCAAGCACAGCACCATACTTATTCATTGTATTTGGTCGCATTATTTTGAACTTGATTGTGTTAACCCATTTTTCAAAATTGTCCACCTAAGGAATAATTAAATTATTATAGGTTATGCGACCAAATGAGGTATTAGGAAATGGTTGCAAGTTTGCATAATACCTCATCCAATAACATCTCGCAGAAACTTGGCTGTAGCATAGAAAATGTATATATTCCAGGTGATGGTTCAGAAAGTATATTTCTGAAGCTCTCGTCTGTGTTATCATTGATTGCTTTAACAAATGATGGCATAAAAAATGCTGATGGATGCAGATTGTATAGTTCTTTATGCAAAGGCTGCTTTAGAAACAGAAAGAGAGTTAAAAGTCACATGCATTGTATTATAATTTATTAGAAGCTAGAATGCCTATGGAAGAAGTAATTCATTAATGCAAGTAAAAAAAGCAATGTGTAAATATTTAATAAGTAATCAAGACTAAACAAAAAGCTATAAAATTTTCATCCCAAGGGCTTCAACCATATAGGTCAGTGTAAATCTAATCACAGTTGCACAGCACATGCAGTATGTTATAAGGGGGAAATATTAATAAATAAACTTGTATGTGTATTCTTTAAAACAGAGACAAGGTTCGCTAAATACAGACAAGCATATCGAACTTCTTGTATTTGAATAAACACAAGTCAATCTCCATGCGGCCACACCCATTCACGCGTCATTTGGAACAAGAAGGAAAAAAGTTCAGGAAGAGGACAGGCAAATTGAGTACTCCTCCCAAAGAAAGGATGAAGATCATTATCAACTGCAGATAATGCCTCCAGTTGAAAATTTTGATAACCTAAAATTAGTTGTAAAAACGAAATGTGATGTCTAAGAATGAAGAACACCAACCCTCAAAGCGTTGGGAAATAGCATTATGTACTATGAGTTACTTGCTAAACCTAAATGTGTGTGTGTTTGTGTGCAAACACTCCAAACTCCAGTCAGGATGCCTGCATTATTCAGAGAAGTTACATAAAATACCTACAAACAGTACAATAGATCTGAAAAACAAATCATATATTGTTTAACATCTTATCTCCAGAATATAAATAGCATTGAGCCGAAATCCCTAAAGGAGTTATTCCACAAAATAATTAGAAGCCTAGTCAAAGAACTAAGCTTATGAGAAACACAAATTTTCAAAATGATATGCATAAATCAAAAAAACTGAACATTAAAGAGATTAACATATTGAAATAACAAACCTGATAAGCAGACATCAATTTATATCTATACTCTTTGTGTCTCTGGACCTGATAAAGCAAGTAATCACTCATGATTACTAGAAGTAAATGAGACAAGATAATCCAGATCAGACTCAAATAAATGACAAGAATATAATGAAATAACAAGGTATGCCCGCCTAGAAATGATGAAAAATTAAATATAAGAAACTGCAAACACAGGTCAGCAAGTACTTCATAAACAATTTCCTTTTACAAAATAAATAAAAAAACTTCCACATGATTGCCACCAGCCAATTCCATCTGTTATAGTCAACTAGTATAATTATACCTCGTTCGAAAAAAATTATCCAAATATGTTTTTGATTATCCGATCATTGTCATCTTTCTCCAAACAGATCAAAATTAAGAAACACAGATGAGCAGGATGTGAACTGCCTAAACTTTATGTCAACAATCAAAGCATACAAACACTCAGAAAAGGCTAAACAGATCTTTATTTATCCTCTCCAATACTCCTAGCAATTTCAAAAAGATCAAGCGGAATGTTCCTTATTTTAGGATGGATATTCATCTTTCTGCATTCTTCATGTAGCTACTTGAAATGATGAAACTAATCCAACCAATACATTCATAAGTCAACCTCTTTCAGGCATTTTAGAACCATCTAGCCAGTCTCACATTATTTTTTTTGAAAAAAAAAATCAGAGGTAAACAAAAGTAAACCATAGCAATGCACATTGTACAATTGTTCATGACACATTCCTTTTACAAACTCATTCAAGACATTCATTACAATAACAACTATTCTCCAAAATATATCCTTTTTTAGTGTTGTTTCCTTATATTCAAACCATAAAGTATCCAGAACCTTAGGTAGATTCATTAAGAATTTTCTTTTCTTCAAATTTAAGACACGGATGAGGAACATGCAAGTTCATTTTACATATCTCACTTTTAATGATCCTACTTTTATTCAACAAAAAAGGTATTTTACATCACTTTCTTAATTATATTGAATTAACAAATAAAATGTATCTAAAACTTGTGCATAATAAACTTATTATGCATCAATTTTACATTTTTCTATTCTTCTCCCAGCATTGATAAAATACCCATTCAAATAAGTAGTTTCCATCATATACACATCTCACTTCTTAGTCATCCCACCTTAATGATACGAAAGAGATTTACATTAATCACTTATTCTGTGAAAATTAATTGAAAATACCTGAACTCCTACTCCTAAAAATACTTGTGCAACAGTTTTAATCGCCTTTTTCATTCTTCTCTCTTCATTGCAAAAGTTGCACTTCGAAAATGCATTTCTTGATAACATCCAATTTAGAACCTCTAACCATATCTGATTAAACAATGATTCAATGGTCCCATCAACAAATCACAGACACCGTTAATAACATCATGCATAGCTATTTTACATAAAACATAGATTGACCTTCTAACAGATTATATATATCTTATAGTTCCATTCTGACCCTGATCACATATAAAGCATGGAAATCTCAACCTTATAGTTTAGGGTTTTTTTCCAAAATAGTTACAAGAAATGAAAAATACAGCATGGAAGTGGTGAATAGATAATAATTAATAAATGATAATTCTCAAACATCATGAATGGTCAAACAAACCATGTATTTAATTTTGGACCTTTAGATCAAGGAAGAATTGTTCACAAGACACAAAAGCTCAGCAAGCATTAAAAAGTTCCTTTTGCATTCTAAAAAAGAATGTTGTTATGATCTCAAACATTTAATAGCATTTAACTTTCCTTAACTAACACTCATATTTCTGAAATCTTTTGTACCAAAATTCTTACTTTTCCAAATGTTGAAGTACAAGTTATTTTAGTTTCTTATATTTCCCTATGCAAACATTGATATGTTCTTGCAGCCTAGTAGACAAGAAACAAAAATGCAACCTAGTAAACTAGTAATAGATAAATGTACTGGGATAGTGTTTCCTATCTATGCAAGTTCACCGAGTTTTTTTGCCCAGTCCAGCTTTTGCACTAGTTATCATTAATTTCTCAGTTTGGGCAGCAGTCACGGAACAAAAGAACAGTTTGTTCATAAAGCAAACCACATAGAGATTAATGAATAGTTAACAATTCGAAACCTACTTTTATCAAGCAAAAATTTTTCAGTTCAGCAGAATGTGCCAAACAACAAAAAATTAAATATGAAAAAGAATGCCATCCATCTAATGATCATCGTAGAAGAATCTGACAGGCGATCAAACAAGATAACAAATCAATACAACGCCAAGTTTAGCGCAAACGATATTCATTAAACTAGAGCAGACGCACGTCGTACTACACGCCACAGAGGGCAAAATCTCGTCGAGCAAGGGCAAGCCAAAAAGACTGTTGAATACCAATCAATCAAATAAATTGCTGCAGACGAGTTGACTAATTTAATATTCAGTCTTGCAGGAAGGCACACGAGAGTATTCCCATTAATTTAGTAAAAAGTTCAACTCTTTTAAGTCCTACTTCAGCTGCGAAGAAGAAGAAGAAGAAAATGAACGAGAAAGTAGTTCACCCTGATTCGCTCCCCCTCGGGCAAGTATCGCAAGAGGATCTCCTTCATGAACTGCACCTTGACATCCCGCGGCACCTCGAGCATATTGGGCGGGAGGTGCCGCTCCAGGGAGCTGAAGATTGCCGGGTCGAAATCCGACTGAACGTCGTCGTACCGCTCCGGCTTGTGCTCCGTATTCGGGTTCAGCCTCAAACGCCGGTCCGCGTACGTCGGCCTGGCCGGCGCGGCCTTGCCCTTCGCCGGTCCATTACCGTTCCCATTGCCGGCCGGGGGACCGTCCCTCCGATCGACGGCGCCGTCAAGCGACATCGCTTGCTGCCGGAGGCTCCGGCGTCCGGTGGAGGGAGATCGGATCACTTCCGGCGCTCCATCTGGGGCCTGAAACGAATCGGAGGAGACGGGTTAGGGTTAGGGTTTCGGTGGAAGGTGGATGGATAGAGAGAGAAAGAGAGAGGAGAAGGAAGGATGCGGTGTCTGATATTAACTGGGATATAGGAAAAAGCCACTGGCTGTCGCCACTTATTACGGGATTGCCATTGAAGAATGAAGGTGGTGGGAGAACGTAGTCGTTGGCTACTGGTGCAAAATTAGGGTTTCTTTCGGAGGGGACGGGGTGGGACAAATCCCCTGTCGGTGGCCAGATAGCGTACACATATTTTGATGCTTTGTGAACTGGACACGTGGGCGGATTCCCATAGCAAGGTAAATTCCATTTACACCCAGTTTATCTTCTTTTTTTTTGTTTTTTCTAAATATGTTAAGAAAAAATATCAAGAGTATTTTTAAAAAAATAATATTAAAAATTATAATATATAATAAAATTATTACACATTAAATATTATTATATTAAAACATTTTCTATCATCATAATATTAAATATAATAAATAAAATGTTTATGAACATAAATTATAAATAAAATCATAATCATAAATAATGTTTTTATTAAATTTGTAAATAAAAAGAATTCTCAAACTAAATAAATAAATTTACAATATCAAACTCACAAACAAATTAAATAAATTTAAATATATAAAATTTTAAATAGTAAAATAAATTTGGATTGAGAATTGAGTAATATTTAAACAAATTAAATCTAAACTTCTAAAAAAAATAAATCAAACTTGAACAACTATATTAACAATCTGATTCATCTTAGTCTCTGCTTGACTTGACTCGATTATCCCTATCTATTTCAGTAAAAAATGAAATTCATCATTTTAACGATCCTACATGATCGATCTTATGATTATAAAAAAACTGTAGTTGATCATTATAGAGGAGGATATTAGACCATCTCCAACGGGTGCCCTTTTACACCAAAATGGTGTAAAAGTGGCACCATTTCTCTCCAATGGATACACCAAAATGGTGTCCATGAACAGCGCAGCACCATTTTGGTGCTACACTGTTCACTTGCACCAAAATGGTGCAAGTGTAATATTAATTAATTAATTAATATAAAAATATTTTTAAATGCTAAAAATACTATAAATATTAATGCATTAAGTAGAATAAATTAATGTATTAAATATCACATGCACGAAAATATTTTTAAATATTATAAATTAATATTATTTAATTTAATTGAATTAATTTTGTAAATTTTATATATTATAAATTTATATTAGTTATTGACTTAAATAAGTAATATGTAAAATATTTATTATATTGCTAAGTTTATAAATATTTTAAAATTTATAATATTGGTAATTTCATAACAAACACATATTCTTTTTAGTGTAGGAAATGGTGTCTCTTGGTTGGAGTTGAAAAAAAAATTTGGTGTTGAAATGACACCAAATTGGTGTTGAAAGAGCACCAAAATGGGTTTTATGGTTGGAGATGGTCTTACCTCGATTTCACTGAGATTCGACTTTTATCTATTTCAATAAATCTGTTCTACAGTAACCAACTCAACTATACTCCCGGAGTATATTATCCCTCTCTATATGTGTAATTTGAAAAAATGTATGAAGTAAATTAAAAGGGTATTCGTATAAAAACATGAAAAGCGAGGGGCAAATCGGAAATTGCCAATAAAGAAGTCCGCATGCAAAACACGTGAGAGGCAGCTGTAGCTGATCCAACCTTGACCCGAGTCGCACAGCATAAAACGGCTCCGACGGTGCTATATCAACCCCCGTGCGTTTCGATACCCTTCGCTCCACCGCATCTCTCCCTTCTTCCTTCCTCTGCTCCTCGATTCCCCTACGCCGCCGTCGTCGCCGCCTTCGCATAGCCATCGCGATCTCGTCTTCCCTTTACTGCTCGACTTGACTCGTCGACCGCCGGGGCGCCCGCTTGCCCCTTCCACCGCTCCAGCCCCGTCGAGGACCGATCTTGCCTTTCCCACGGCTGTCTGTTTAGGGGAATCTTTGGCCGTTTTACTTATTGTAGGTATAATCTTGTATTTTTTTTAAACATGGCTCGCTCGGTACATGATTTTTTTTTCTTATTCTGATAGCGTTCTTAGTTTCACGGGGCCGAAATTTTGGAAGCTGTACCGACAGGCTGTGGGATTGAAAGGGCAGACTCATGGCCGATTGGGGTTAGTCGTCTTCCAATTATTGAACTTGCAATCGATTGATTTAAGTTATGGTTGGTCAAGAAACGGATTAGTCCTTTTTTTTTTTTCTGCAGAAGCTATTGTTAGTTATTCTTTTGATATCTGGGGCTTCCTAAATTGGTAAATTTTAGTGAGTTGGGAATTGTTTATTCTTGATGTATAATTATTGTTGTTGATTGATTCTTGTGAGTCATCAGCTAATTGGTCAAGTTAGGAAATCAGTTCAGTTGCCTCTTCCTCAACATTAAATTGCCAATCTAGAGGATACTCAGATCACTCTTCCCTTTAAGTTTTGGCTCTCATCCTTATGGTAATTTTTAATACAGGATTGTTATGTTATACATTCTTCAACATGGAGGTCAAGTTACGGATGCTTGCACTATGTTCTGCAATTTTATCAAAGAAAGACAAGTAAAACCATAAATAAATCAACTCCAAATTCTGCTTGGGATAAAAACTTATTTGATAAAGGGTTGATATATTTTTCATGTTTCTTGCCCTCTTGCTTGTACTTTTTATTATGCAAGTGTAAGTTACCTTATTAGTTCAGAACATATTACAATTAAGTATAGTAATAGAACTACCCATGTTCATATTTCTGTCAGATCATCCACCCTCTAGTTCTTTAGTTAATCGTATCAAGCTAGTGCCCATTGGTTATAGATAGGTAATGTTTAGTTTCGTATATTTTGGTCGGCAAAGGGAGCATTAAAGTTCTTGTGAGGCATGTGGGATTATAATTTACTTAGAAACGTAACCCATTGGTAGGGAGAATATTCAGGTACCATGTCCATAGCTACTAGTGTATCTCATCCCTATCCAATAGAGGACCTTTTTTGCGCCCCCCCCCCCCCCCCCCCCCCCCCCCCCTTCCCTTTCAAATAACTATCATACATGTGCATTCTCTACTTATTGTATAGATTTGAAAACACATTGTTCATGTTAGATTTTCTTCATTCCACTAAATATTTTCCTTCTTAATGTTCAATTTTTTGAGACAAGAAGTCCTATTTTTGCATTGAATAGATTTTATTTCGAGCTATAAAAGAAGTTAGTATCCCATGTAGTAGAGTATCTCAAGCTTAATAATATTTTGTGAGTTGTGAGATTGAGTTTTTTAACAGCATAATTGATTTGTACTACGTCAATTGATATCAAAGTCAAACTCCTGGTTCGGGTTAGAGAGAATGAAGTAGTGTAGGTTTTTATTTTATTTATGTTATTTTGAATAAAAGGTTGTTTATATTTATTTAGAATTTTTGGGACAACCAAGTCATATGCTTAGAAAGAACAACTCTTATTTCGAGTCTATAGAAGGGGTATATTAGGCATTTCGAGCTTAATCATATTTTTCTCTTTGTGAGTTTGAGTTTTTTTTTTTTGTGGTATGGTTAGTTCACACTGCATCCAATTTCTTGCTAAATTTGTATGCAATTCAATATAATGAGCAGAGGACATGCATTGTTTTCAAACTTGTATCTTGTTGTTACAGTGCTACACATAATAAAATCTTCCTTTTTCCAAGTCTGCCACTATCTGTCTGCTAACATGCCCTTTGGATACTTCGTTTTCATTTGCTTCTCTCAGATGATGAAGATTTTGAACCAGCAGCTCCAGGTTTAGTCACTAATCAACCAAGGACTCAGTGGGACGATGAGGATGTGGAAGATGCAAATGTTAAAGAATCCTGGGAGGATGAAGAAGATACTGTAGAGGTAAATTCTCATCTTTTACTGATGTTGCTAATATTGCCCTTCGAGATTTGTTCAAAAAGAAAAAACTTCTGTGAGATAATATCTAATTTTCAGCATCATTCAACAAGCAATTTCTCTGGCCATGGTGGCATTAGGAGTAGGAAATTAGAAAAATAATTCTTTGCCAAGTTGACATCTTGTGTTATTATGTCCATGCATTTAGATTTTGTAATTCCATATCAGTCTTTTTGAAACTAGTTACTCAGTTGTTAAAATGATGCTGTTAATGAGTTTGCAAGTTGATTTATTGATTCGATCTAAAACCATTTCATGAAATTTTTTTAGCGTGTGGACTATTCATGGGTAGTCTCATGCTATTCAGGAAATGAAATTGTGTTCAACTCTAAACGTTTTGGATACACTGAAAAGGAAACAGTCACCATCGGTTCTTGTTCAAGGAATTGATTTTTATTGTATGGACTTGATATTAACGATTAGATTCATGCTATTCCAGAGGCATGCCCACATGATGTTTACATGTTTTTGAAATTGACATTTTGGAATTATGCAGGTACCAAAGCCAGAACAAGCGGCAAAGACTACCGCTTCAAAGGCAGCCGTCAAAAGTCCAGGGAAGAAAGACAAATTGCCTGAAGCTAAGACATCTGATGTAGCTGATGAAGTTCTAGCAGATCCTGTTGCTGAGAAACTTCGCCAACAAAGGTTATGTTTATGTTTCTTTGCTACTAAGATAGCTTAGCGCGGATTGGGTTTGTGTGAAAATTTCCTTGATAACTTTTCTGTGTAACCCGCACTGACATGCATAACCAATCGTAGCAGACTTGTTGAAGAATCTGATTACAAGTCGACTGCAGAGTTGTTTGCCAGGAAAGGTGATCAGAAGACCCTAGACAACTTTATTCCTAAGTCAGAGGATGATTTTCTGGAATACGCCGAGCTCCTTTCTTATAAAATTTGCCCTTATGAGGTAGAACTTGTAGTTCTTCGTTGGATCTCCTATACTCGTATGGTACCAACTATCTTTTACCTCCCATTCCCTTCAGAAAAGCTTTCATTACATCGGCCTTCTTAAAGCAATCTTGAGGCTTTCCATGACTTCACTAAAAGCAGCAGATGCGAAAGAAGTAGCTGCCACAGCTTCGGCAATTGCAAACGAGAAGCTCAAGGCAGAAAAAGAAGCCAATGCAGGAAAGAAAAAGCAAGGTAAGTGTATCACGCACTTAAACTGTGTTTCTTCAGTTCTTTTGGAAGAGTATGATGATGGAAGGGGGTTGTTATGATCCAACAGGTGCAAAGAAAAAACAACTTCTCGTAGACAAGGCTGATGATGACTACAGTGCTACTGCTGGTTATGATGGTGTGGATGATTATGATTTCATGTGAGAGTTCTAGTGTGTTCCGTGTAGTATTCGATGTGGTTAGTCGGGTCGGAGGGGGGAAAAAACAAGCCTTTCTTCCATTTCATGAGCATCTGCCTAGGCTTTTCAAGTTGCGCCTGAGTTGCAGTAGTATTTGTTGCCTGATGAAGCTATAACAAGTTCCATGATTGAGATTACTTTGACCTTGGGTCGAAATATTCATATGTTACGTTCCTGTTCAATGGAGAAAAGAAGAGCTAAATTGTTCATTTTGTGAAGATGTGCGCTTTCTTCTGAGAGACGACGCCTTCAATTTTTAAGATTTCTTTTAGTAATATGAGTTTAATTGTGGACTTGCCAAAATGTTCCAATACTGAAATCTTACATCGTTTATTATAAGATATGTCTCTGTTTTTTTTTAATGTGATAATTTTAAGAATGCCCTTTTAAGTTTTACCTAAGAAAAAATATTTTAAAATCATAAACGTATATAGGTTTTACAATTGAATTATTCCATCAAGTTTATGAAATTTAATAAATAAAATAAATTATATAAAGATCAAAATTTACCTCTCTGGATGCAAATATAATGAGCAGAGGACATGCATTGTTTTCAAACTTGTATCTTGTTGTTACAGTGCTACACATAATAAAATCTTCCTTTTTCCAAGTCTGCCACTATCTGTCTGCTAACATGCCCTTTGGATACTTCGTTTTCATTTGCTTCTCTCAGATGAAGAAGATTTTGAACCAGCAGCTCCAGGTTTAGTCACTAATCAACCAAGGACTCAGTGGGACGATGAGGATGTGGAAGATGCAAATGTTAAAGAATCCTGGGAGGATGAAGATTTTGAACCAGCAGCTCCAGGTTTAGTCACTAATCGACCAAGGACTCAGTGATGAGGATGTGGAAGATGCAAATGTTAAAGAATCCTGGGAGGATGATGACGATACTGTAGAGGTAAATTCTCATCTTTTACTGATGAGAAGATACTGTAGAGGCATGTCCACATGATGTTTATATGTTTTTGAAATTGACATTTTGGAATTATGCAGGTACCAAAGCCAGAACAAGCGGCAAAGACTATGACTTCAAAGGCAGCCGTCAAAAGTCCAGGGAAGAAAGACAAATTGCCTGAAGCTAAGACATCTGATGTAGCTGATGAAGTTCTAGCAGATCCTGTTGCTGAGAAACTTCGCCAACAAAGGTTATGTTTATGTTTCTTGAAAATTTCCTTGAAAACTTTTCTGTGTAACCCGCACTGACATGCATAACCAATCGTAGCAGACTTGTTGAAGAATCTGATTACAAGTCGACTGCAGAGTTGTTTGCCAGGAAAGGTGATCAGAAGACCCTAGACAACTTTATTCCTAAGTCAGAGAATGATTTTCTGGAATACGCCGAGCTCCTTTCGTATAAAATCTGCCCTCATGAGGTAAAACTTATAGTTCTTCTTCGTTGGATCTCCTATACTCGTATGGTACCGACTATCTTTTACCTCCCATTCCCTTCAGAAAAGCTTTCATTACATCGGCCTTCTTAAAGCAATCTTGAGGCTTTCTATGACTTCACTAAAAGCAGCAGATGCGAAAGAAGTAGCTGCCACAGCTTCGGCAATTGCAAACGAGAAGCTCAAGGCAGAAAAAGAAGCCAATGCAGGAAAGAAAAAGCAAGGTAAGTGTATCATGCACTTAAACTGTGTTTCTTCAGTTCTTTTGGAGGAGTATGATTGATGGAAGGGGGTTGTTATGATCCAACAGGTGCAAAGAAAAAACGTAGACAAGGCTGATGATGACTGCTGGTTTTGATGGTGTGGATGATTATGATTTCATGTGAGAAATCTAGTGTGTTCCGTGTAGTATTCGATGTGGTTAGTCGAGTCGGAGGGGGGAAAAAACAAGCCTTTTCTCCATTTCATGAGCATCTGCCTAGGCTTTTCAAGTTGCGCCTGAGTTGCAGTAGTATTTGTTGCCTGATAAAGCTGTAACAAGTTCCATGATTGAGATGATTTTGACCTTGGGTCCAACTATTCATATGTTACGTTCCTGTTCAATGGAGGAAAGAAGAGTTTAGTTGTTCATTTTGTGAAGATGTGTGCTTTCTTCTGAGAGACGACGCCTTGAGAAAATGCTTTTACCTCGTAGTCCAATGCTCATCATTAAATTTTACCTAGTTAAAATAATTTTTCAATGATCAAACCAATGATGATGATTTCATAACACTCACTATATTTTAAATAATATTATTTGATCACAATCAACTGTGTAGAAGCTAACATGTAGTTTCTACATTGTATAGAACCTAGTTATTAGCTTCTACAACGATTACTTTATATCATTTTAATTTTATTTCTTTGAGAAATAACTCAATTAAATAATATTTCAATAAGTATAACAAATGATGAAAACTTTATAGCACTTAATACATTTCAAAAAGAACATAATCTAACAATGGTCAGATGTGTAAAGCTAGAATGTCTAGCTTTTATACATTATAGAAGCTATCAAGTGGTTGCTACAAAAGAGTAGGGATAAGGGTAATTTGAGCCATTGATGTCAGATCAGAGATCCAATTTACTTTAATTACAAATGAGATATTTATTTGATTTTAATTGAAAAATAAGACATCATTCTTGATTATTGTCCAAATGTGTATAGGCCAACTTGTACTTTTATTTGGAACCCTCTAGCCATTAATTGTTGTTAAATGTTAATTATGATTTAAATTTAAGTTTGTGTTAAATTCTTCAGCAAAAGTTGTAATCCGTCCCTGTCATACAGTCTCATGATCATCTGTGAAGAGGTAAATCAGAAAGCTACAGTTGTCTACTATGAGGGAGGGAGAGCATTGCCTCGACTTCGACGATATTCGATCATTGTCTACTTCAATAAGTCTGTCTATGCAGTAACCAACTCAATCAAACTAAATTATAAATATTCATTTGAGGGTTGATTATAATATCGTGGGCCTATCAAATGGGCCTTGTGATTGTGATTAGGTTTATCCGGATTTAATTTAGATCTATTTACAAATTTAATTAAAATTGAGCTAAATTTGATTTATTTCTGCTCCGGTTCAGTAGTCGTATTTCTGCTCCGGTTCAGTGGAGGTTTTAGCTATAAGGAGTTATTTAAACCGCTCCGGTTTTTATCCGACCTCAACCTTCCGTCCTCCCTTCCCTCTGGTGCCCACTTCCCTCCAGGGCGGCGCCGGATCGTAATCCGATCGGTCGCGCGAACCATCCTCCGGCAAGCGGCGGTGCTTGTTCCTCTTCTGACTTGCAGCAGCGTCTCACCCAGACCGGATCGGGAAAGCGGAGGTACTTTTAAAATTTTTTGGGGGCTGTGTATAGGTCTATCGATTCGATCTATTTCGTCATAAATTGATCAATTATACTCGATATCGAATGGAAATAGATCAATTCTTGGCGATAAAGGGCATTTTGGTGAGTGAGGAGAGGAGATGGAGAAAAATGTTCAGAGAACGGATAAGAAGCTGAAGATCGCAATAATCCACCCTGATCTTGGAATTGGTTAGTGTGTTTTTCGCCTTACTAAGATTTTTCCTTTCTGCAGAAGAAAAACTATAAAAATTATCTCTTGTAGGATTCAAAGTTGACTTGGTTAGCATAAACCAGTTTGCAATCTTCATTTCCCATATTTGTTAATTCTCATGTATTTAATTATCTAAGAACATAAGGAAATGATTTGCAATCTTCATCTTAAGTCAAATAAAGGTATTATTCTATGGACAACAAAGTCAGTTGGTGCTCTGATCGCGCCTATTATATATCCACTTAGCAAATATTTCAACTCTGCTTATGAAAAATCCAATGAGAGAAGAAATGAATGAGATTTAACAATACATGAAAGAGTACTCGAAATGTAAATTTTAACCTTGGAAAAGTTCTAGATTCAAACAAAGGAATTATGTAGTCTAGTAAATCTAATTAATTTAGCTTGACTCTATTAGGTTTTGTTAAGCAAGTAAAACTGACTGCACTTGCTTGTTACTTGGTTTTTCATTTTTTTTTATATCTAAAGATCCCATCACATTTGGCTTATTAAGAGTCCATAAAGAATACTGTTAATAGCATTCTAATCTGTTTGTAGGTGGTGCTGAAAGATTGATTGTTGATGCAGCTGTTCAACTAGCATCTCACGGTCATAATGTCCACCTTTTTACATCACATCATGACAAGAATAGATGTTTTGAGGAGACTCTTGCTGGTGAGTCTATAGTGGGTTTACCAATCATGCTGCAATATTTAGAAACCATTAGCAATTGAGTGTTTCAATTCCAAGTTGAATTAGATACTTCTCAATTGTTAGATTGCAAATTTTCTACTCATTGTGAACTTTCTAGATGGCATATTTAAAGGAACGATGAAACGACAGGTTGTTTAGCTAATTCTATGATGCAAATATCAATCTCTTCTTACTTCTCTAGAGGATGAATAGTTTTGATAAGTGCAAACAATAATGGATGCTGGGCCAATTCATTTTATCACCGTATATATCAGATGACATTCAACTTATATTCTGTCCTACCGCAAGATGACTTGAGCATTTGTTTAGTTTTGGTTTCTGCAGTCGCACTCTGAATCAAGTAATGAATTACTGATGCTAATATTGGTATCACCATCTGTTCAGGTCCCTTTTCTGTTCATGTACATGGTGATTTCCTACCTCGCCATATATTCTATCGGTTCCATGCTTTATGTGCTTATCTTCGATGTATTTTTGTTGCACTTTGTGCTCTTCTATTGTGGCCTTCATTCGACATTATACTGGCGGACCAGGTCTCTGTTGTAATTCCTTTGCTGAAACTAAAACGCTCAGCTAAGGTATTTTTCTTAATTTTATGATTGAAGGGATTGTAATCATTCTGAAATCCATGTAATGTATCTTACAAATTCTTTTTCAGATATTATTCTACTGCCACTTTCCAGATTTGTTGTTAGCACAGCATACAACTATGCTTAGGAGGTTATATCGTAGACCAATTGACATGATAGAAGAAGCAACTACTGGTTTGTCCTCTCTTTTTGTTTATAAATGCTCTTCTATGCCTTTTTAGCACATGAACACAAAGTTATCTACACGCACATACACGCGCCACATGTATATTCTTGTGCTGTCCTGTAAGAGAAATTATGATATTTACAGGTATGGCGGATCTAGTCTTAGTGAACAGTAAATTCACAGCATCTGTATTTGCCAAAACCTTCCACCGTCTCCATTCAAGAGGAATTCTTCCTGCTGTCCTCTATCCAGCAGTCAATGTGCGACAGTTTGATGGGCCTTGCACTTATACGTAAGTATGTAACTGACATTCTCCTGTATAACTTGTTATCTACAAGGGTTAAAATACAATTCTAGTTTCTTCAGATCATTAATTTCTTTGTCTGCATGATGTTTGCTAAGTCTAACTGATTTTAGATTTCTGTGCATTATTCAGGTTGAATTTCCTTTCAGTCAACCGCTTTGAGAAGAAAAAGAACCTTGAATTAGCAATATCAGCATTTGCATTGCTTCAGTCCATTGGAAATGGACTTCCTAGTCCTGCCAAAGCCACCTTAACCATTGCTGGTGAGTATGCAGTTCTGCTGCTATTATTATTACTTTTTGTCTATTTTTCGTTGCTAGTAGGCATGCCAATCAATTAATGTTTGGCATCCATCTCTTAGATGTCAGCACTTGGCATGATGTGATACAGAGCCTAAGCTTATATGAAAACTAGACATGACGACCATGAGCAGAGCAGAATCTCTCTGTTTCATGACAAACAATTCACTCAGTGTGGACATAGAAGAAAAGTCGGTCTTGCATATTATGCTTGCTGACATACCTCCAACATGGAATGACATTACTCTAAGGGTGTCAATCGGTTGCGCCTGCAATAGACATAGACTGAGTCCTCTTTAACTAGTGTCGTGCCAAGCACAACCTAGACCAATTGAACACTAGCCCAACACAATACCGGGAATTGTTGGCCTGAGGCCTGCCTAGCTTGACTCATTGGTTTTCCTGAAGAGAATTTTGTGGCTTTATCACCTCAAGAGCCTCACTGTGAACTTGTCCGGTTAAGCTACATTCAGTGTTTTGTTTTCTTAGGTTCTATGCTTATGAAAGTCCAGTGTTCTGGTCAATAAGATTGCTCTTAACGAACCACCGCAGACACAAATCTCTGACAGTAGCCTTCTTCTCAGTTGGGAAGGACACTCAAGTTTCTGCATTCAAGCTAAGTTAAGCTTTTGAGCGATTCATCAGTTGAGATAAAATAGCCACCTAATGCATGCCCCCTAAGCCACCATCTGATCACATGTTTTCTGTCTCAACTAAACAAGCATGCAAAGCTCTGAAACTTAACATGGGAAGTAACGTTTTCAACTGATAATTTCTTCGTCGCAGGTGGTTATGACAAGCGCCTGAAAGAGAACGTCGAGTATCTGGATGAATTAAGGGGATTGGCAGTGGAGGAGGGGATATCTGAACAAGTTAAGTTTGTCACTTCGTGCTCGACTGCAGAAAGAAACGAACTACTTTCACAATGCATTGCTGTTCTATACACGCCAAAGGTAACATTTATCAAGTGACTAGCTAAAAATTCAATCTATGTTACTATGAAGTTGTTTCTATCGATCTAGGATGAACATTTCGGTATCGTACCTCTGGAAGCCATGGCGGCGAAGAAACCTGTGATCGCATGCAACAGCGGGGGACCTTTGGAGACGATCAAACACGACGTAACAGGGTTTCTTTGCGAACCCACTCCTTTTGAATTCGCACAGGCCATGTCGAAGCTCTTGGCCGACCCCGAGACCGCTGTAAGGATGGGTGAAGAGGCAAGGAATCACGTCACGCAGAAGTTCTCGACGGAGACCTTCGGCGAGCAGCTGAATCACTATGTTCTTGACATTCACCATCGTAGAATTGAGTAGAGAGATATCCTTTTGATCATGTTTCTGCAATCATAAGTTGATAACTATAATCTTATTCATCAGGGAACAGTTCGTCCTTCAATGAAGGAGCAATCCACTGGATCTGAATGTTTGTTATGTCCCAGAGTTCATTCTCCTCTGTCTGCACCAGAACCTCCTTCTGTTTCATCTGTACTATCATCTTCTTCAGCAGCGCAGGCACGATCTCCGGCAGGACGCCGACGTGGTCTCCGAGGTCCTCCTTCATGCAGGTGTCCATCCTCCTGAGCATCCCCAGCCAAAACGTCCTGAACCCAGGGCTCTGCGACAGAGGCACCAAGAACTGCAAGAACACCTCCACCAGCAACTCCATGGCCAGCTTGAGAGTCCCCTCCATGCTCCGCATCTCCCTCTCGGAATTCTCCCGCCGCGAGTACTCCAGCATCTTCTCGTGCAGGTCGTCCGCCATGGCGAAGATCACCAAGTTGAAGCAGGCGAGGCAAGTCGCCGGCGCGAAGTCCAGCCCCTGCGCCGCCGCGAAGCATTTCCCGAGCTCCGAAATCGCTTGGTTCCGGATCTCCTCGCGTCGCACTAAGCTCGTCTTCCTCAGCGCCTCCACGAGCTTCATGAACAGATTAGCGGCGAGGTTGCTGCCTCCCTTCTGAGCCTCCTCGAATGAATTACTACCACTGCTGCCGCTTCCCGGATCGGAGTAGCCGGAGTTGTGCCACTGGACCAGCAAGTTCACCGTCTCCGCCATTAAACTCAGAATCTTGGAGCTCTTCTCCAGCGGACTGATCTTTAGCGTAGCTAATCCGAAGGCAGCCTCGATGCAGAATGCGTAATTGTGTCGATTGATACTGGTTCCTTCGCTCATCAACTTGATCAAAGCTTCCACTCCTTGATCGAACGTCTCCGGATGTCTACCGGAGACGTTGAGGAGGTGGAACAATGTCTTCCAGCCGAAGATCGTCTGTATATTTTTGCCGTGCTCATTGAGGATCACGATGGTAGAATCCATGATGCTCTCGCAGCAAGTGTCCAAGATCTCCTTATCGAGCTTCCACATCAGGTTTATCGACTTGAAGATGAGCTCTTCTGGAGCTCTGTCCAGGCGAGACGGCAGCGAGGCGAGCTTGATGGCGATCTTGAACAGCGCGGCGATCGCCTTCTCCGCGAACGGGCAGGGGGAGAAGAGGGGGAACTGCGAGGCCATGGCGAAGCTCTCGTGCAATTGGGGCCAAAAAGAGGCGAATCTGTGGATGTTGACGAGAGCAATGGCGACCAGAAGATCCCAACAGAAGGTGACGATCTCTTCTTCTTCGACGGGGGTGCTAAACTTCTGTCCCTTGCCGGCGGCTGCGAAGATGAGCGCCCTCCCCAGATTCTGCAGGGACTCGTCCGGGAACTTGGCGCTCTTGGTGAATATGTCGCCGATCTGACACTGCTGGATGATCTTCAGGTTGTTCTCGAACTCGCTGCCGAAGTTCAGCATCGTGTCGTTGTTGTCCAACGAGAGGAACTGCGAGAACCGGCCGATGAATCCCGACACGGATTGCTTGCTGTTCGCTCCCCGGTGGGACGCCGGGAAGATGACGCCGGATTCTCCCCTGTTCGAGCTGGTTCTGGAGTCTGGAGCCGCGGCGTTGTCCGGCTCGATCAAGGACTGAGGCAGCAGCTTCAGCCTCTTCAGTTTCAGCAGGCAGTCGATCATGTTCTTCCACGCCCCGCGGATCGACTCCCCGAACTTGTTGGCGATGGTGAAGAGCGCCAGCGTCGCCATCCGCGGCTTCACCTCGTTGCTGAACGTCAGCAGCGTCTCCTCCGCGGTGGCGTACGGATTCAAGATGCCGGTGAACTTGCAGAAGCAGGAGAGGAGCTGGTCGAGGACGTCTTCCAGCCCGTATCGCGCGATCCTCGCGATCGATATCAGCCCTTCGAGGCTCTCGTGGAGCAGCTCCTCGTCGTCGGCTTGCTCGAAAATGGCGGCGAGCGTGGCCACCGCCGGGCCTGAGATGACCACGAATGCTTCTCTGCTCAGCTTGTGCTTGTAGTCGCACTGGATGAATGGCTCGGCCACTCTTGATGCTTTGATCAGATCATTCCATTGCGCAGAGCTTAGCTCCACCGGCGATCCACCGGTCCCGGAGAGCTTGATTTCATGGGTGCCGATCGAATGGAACAGTTCAGAGAGGTACTCCCTCGGGAGATCCATTCCGCCATTGATGGCCCTGTTGTTCCTTATGAAGTCCTCCTCCGTCATCTTCTTCTTCACCTGCGGATTGTGCTGGTCGGTGTTGAGCATGATCAAGGAGTAGGAGAGGATCAACACTGCATCCTTGCTCGCGAAGATGTCCGACGAGTTCTGCTCGTAGAACTGGTCCGCGAAGGCTTCGATGATTCTGTGAATCTTCTGCGACTCGCCCGGCAGCCTGAACGTCTCGAGGTAGCTCCGCAGGGCCGTGTCGAGAAGCACATGCACGAAGTCGAAGGTGCCGGTGAACTCCCTGAGCACCTGGATGTGGAACTCGTCGGGATCGCCGAGGAAGTCGCCAATGCTGTTCTTGTCCAGGCCCGGAGTGTACCGGAAGAAGAAAGCGAAGCTCTTGGGATCCGGCGGGTTGGGGACCAGATTCGTGATCTTCAGAAAATCGATCCCTTTCTTGTCGTCTCTGTTGTAGTGGTTTGCGGCGATCATGATCTTCTTCTTCTTCACCTTCCTCATCCTCACGAACTCGACCCACGAGTCCGAGTTCACAGAGCTGCTCTCCCCGCTCTTGGCCACCCAGAACGGCTTGTAGTCGCCGGCGTCGACATTGTAGGCCTCGCGAGCGGGGATGTGATCAACTTCGATGTTGTCGGCGATGGTGCTGATGAGGGCGACGAGGCCTTCGAAAGCTTGTGTCTGCATCGTCGACATGGGGCCGCCGGCGGGGAATGCGATCTTGCAGAGCAGCTTCCCCAATTCCTCGAACACATTGTGCCTCATCGGATCGCAGTCGTAGTTCACGTACGTTTCGATCACGAAGTTGGGCTGGTGGCAGAAACCGGCGATGCCTTCCACGGCGACTTCTTGAAGGTGAACGCCGCTGCTTCCGTCGGCGATCCTCAAGAGTACGTACGTGAAGAACGCTTCCAGTTGCAATCTGAGGCACCTTCGGAGGAAGTTGTAGAGGTGCAGAACTGTGCTGCAGATCATGGAGAGGACGAGGGGGCTGGAATGGGTGGAGTAATGGATCAGGTGGTGGAAGAGATCGTCCTGGACGATTCCGAGAATCTTGGGGTGCCTTCCGATGGCGTCGCCGCCCAATTCGATGGCGGAGTTGATGAGGACGAGGGCGAAGAGCTGGACGTCCTCGTCGTAGCTGATGGATCCGATTCCGTCGGAGACGTCGACGACCACCTCGCCGACGTTGAGCAAGGAGCAGAGGAAGTGGAAGATGTCGATCATGCAGCGCGCGCCGTAGGTGGAGGCGGGGGCCGGCGGATCGTCGTCGGCGGCGTCCAGCCTCACGTCGGGGAGGCGCGCGAAGATGGACTGGACGAGCTCGTGCATGGCGTGACGCGCGCTCCGCTGGAGGAGGTCGCCGCGCTGGGCGGACTGCTGCACCACCTGGAAGCAGGTGTTGACGACGCAGCAGACGGCGTGGTCGGAGAGGAGGACGGCGGCTCGGGCGCGGAGGGCGGCGGTGAGCACCTGGAGGACGCGCATGAGGACGGCGTCCTCGGCGGCGGGGTCGGTGTGCTCCAGGCGGCAGTTGGTGATGGCGAAGACGACGGAGTGGATGGCGTCGCGGGCGCCGGGGGTGTGCTCGTCGAACACGTCGTGCTTGAGAATCTTGAGGATGGCGGAGAGGGCGACGCCGGTGGCGGCGGCCGGGACGTCGTCGCTCTGGATCACGTCCAGGAAGGGGGACAGATAGAGGGAGGGATCGGTGGCGCGCCACTCGCCCCACTGCCGCGGGTGGAAGAGGAGGGAGCGCAGGGACTTGAGGGAGTGGACGAGGTGCTGGTTGGCGGCGTCGTCGGGTGCGGCGATGATGCCCTGGCCGCCGGCGAGGTTGTCAACGAGAGGGTGGCGGATGACGGCCAGAACGGCGCCCACCTCCGCGTTAAGCATGCACGATATGGCGATCTCCCGGCGCCTCGGCGGTCGGCCGGTCTTGTCCATGTCGACGGTGGCAGTGGCGAGGAGGAGGAGGTGGTGGTGGTGGTGGTGGTGCTGGTTCCTTCTACCTAAATGAAGGTGAGAAAGAAGTCTCTCTTCGTGTGGCTCTGCGATGAATTCTATTTTCAGAAAAATCAAAATGTTTTGACCAACTAAATCTATTTTGTTAGATCTCGAGTTCTTGACCATTTCCGTTATTTAATTTTTAAAATACCATTAATAGTTTTTTAAAAATATTTTGATTTGTTTTTAAAATCTAACTCAATAATAATTAATATGAACATTGTATAGGTAATTAGGAGAAATATTATATTATTCTCAGGATATAGTTGAGTTGTTACAATGGGACATAGCTATAATTTTGAAATTCTTTCAAGGAAGTAAACTTTTAAAATAATGGAATCACTGTTTGATATACTTGGTGCCAAAGTCGGATCATGCGGAAGGTATTTCGGATTATCGACCTATCTCTTGTTGTAATGTGTTATATAAGGTAATTAATAAGGTGGAATTTACCACCCAGCGACCCCACACAATCAGCCCCATGACTATCTGTAAGGAGGTAAATCGAGAAACTGCAGTTGGCCACGACGGAGGAGGTATTACTCGGTTTCGTCGAGATTCAAACTCTTGCTCTCTTCTACAACTCTGCTTCGTCGTAATTAACCAACTCAGCTATGTTCCGGAGGCCTACAAGGTAATTGCTAAGATACTAGCTAAGACGGTTATCATTGGTCTTGGAGTACTTATTGAATCCAGCTCAAACGACATTTGTACAAAGAAGATCCATGGGAGATAACATCAACTTGACACAAAAACTCCTAAGGAAATATGTTCGCAAAAGAATTTCGCCAAGGTGTATGATCAACGTAGACTTGAATAAAGCGTTTGATAGGGAGGATTGAGAATTCCTTATAGCCGCTCTCGTTGGTTTTGGATTTCCCCAATGATTTTGTGCATGGATTAGGAAATGTGTAACCACGACTTCGTACTCAATCTCCCTCAATGGTGGCATCTATGGGTTCTTTAGTGGGAGGCGCAGGTTGAGGTAAAGTGATCCTTTATCCCCTTTACTTTTCAGATTATGTATTGAGGTGTTATTTAGAAGAATGCAAGTCATCTCCTCGCTGCCATCATTTCACCATCTTTCCATGTGCAAAGAGGTTGGCATAATACACCTTGTTTATGTCGACGACCTCATGTTGTTTGCTCGAGCCGATGAGACTTCAATCAAGCATATAGCGGACTGTTTGGAAGAGAAGCTGGGCTAAGGGCAAATCCATTGAAATCCCACATATATATTGTTGATGTGGATGATAGAGTAAAGAACCGGTTACTTAACCTCATTGGGCTTCAAGAAGGGAAGTTTCTATTTTGATATTTGGGTATTCCACTAGCGGTGGAGAAGTTGAGGAGTGTTAACTATAGTCCATTGCTTGAGGCAATCACAAGTAAAATAAATGTGTGACCTAAGCACACTTTTTCATATGTTGGACGTGTAGGATCCCTAAGGATGTCTGTATTTCCACAATGGCATGATATTGTCCACTTTGGGCCTAAACCCTCATGACTTTGTTCTTGGGCTCTCCCCAAAATGTCTCATTCCAATGGAGATATCTTCCATCCTTTTAAACTCATGATCTTATCCATGTGTTTTAAATGTGGGACTATGTTTGCACCTTTGCAACCCAACAATCCCCCCCCCTCAAACAAAGGACCACAGGCCCCCCCTCAAACGGAAAGCCTCCGTTTGATGTCTGAATCCTCGACCCACCAGGACTTCCTGCCTCTCGGTCCACCCTGACCTACTAGGACTTCCTGCCCAGCCGCAACTAGGACTTCCTGCCCCTCGGTCCACCCGACCTACTAGGACTTCCTGCCCAGCCGCAACCAGGACTTTCTGCCCCTCGGTCCACTCGACCTACTAAGACTTTTTGCCCAGCCGCAACCAGGACTTCCTGCCCCTCGGTCCACTCGACCTACTAAGACTTCCTGCCCATCCGCAATCAGGACTTCCTGCCCCTCGGTTCACCTGACCTACTAGGACTTCCTGTCCGGTGTCTGGTCCTCTTGATTCAGACACGGGATCACCCACTTCCTTTGTTTAAGGTTCAATCCACATGGTTAGATCCGGATCATGGCTCATCCGGCGATTAGTCCGGTGAAGAGCGGTCTCGCTCTGATACCAATTGTAGGGTCCCTAAGGATGTCTGTATCTCCACAATGGCATGATATTGTCCATTTTGGGCCTAAATCCTCATGACTTTGTTCTTGGGCTCTCCCCAGAAGGTCTCATTCCAATGGAGATATCTTCCATCTTTTTAAACCCGTGATCTTTTCCATGTATTTTAGATGTGTGATTATGTTTGCACCTTTGCAACCCAACAGGACGATTGGAATTGGTAAAAACAGTATTACAAAGAATAGAATGTTATTGGTTATTTATTCTCCCTATCCCCGTTGGAGTCATTGATAAGATCCAAACTATTTGTAGAATATTTGTATGGTCTTCTAAATACCCTCCTATATCTTGGGCTTCCTTATGTCTATCAAAAAACGAAGGGGGTATGATATTCGAGATCTTGTGCATGGAATAAAGCTTTATTAAGTAAGACCTTAAATAGAAGATTCAATTTAAGACAGATTCATTGTGGGTACGATGGGTGTATCATCATTACATCAAAGGGGTTGAATTTTGGCAATGAGAAGTTAAAGCCTCCGATTCACCACTCATCAAAAGGCTTGTGGATATCCGGAGCAAAATCTTGGGTGGAATGAATGGAGTTACTGAGCGTGTTGAAATCGGGATGGCCGAGAATGAGGTCGAGTGACCGAGAGCGTTGAGGTCGGGATGGCCGAGAGTGGGGTCGAGTGACCGAGCGCGTTGAGGTTGGGATGGCCGAGAGTGGAGCCGAGTAACCGAGCTCGTTGAGGTTGGGATGGCCGAGAGTGGAGCCGAGTGACCGAGATGGTCGAGAGTGGGACTGAGTGACCAACAATAATATAACAGTTATTTAATTGCTCTTTTATACATTTCGATAATTTTTTAAAAATAACTAACTTGATGAAGAATTTTTTTGATATAAAAGTATTATATGTCTAATATTTTTGATCAAATTGAATTGAAATACTTTTCTAAATTTTAGTAGCTATGAAGTGGCTATTACAATATTATAAAAAAAAGGATAATATTTTTTAAAATGAGAAATATATTGAATTGTTAATTATTTTGATTTTTCTAAAAACATTAGTCCTTTAAAAAAAATTCGAACTAATTACTGCATCTGTTTATTTTGTGTGTGAAATATATTCTTCAATATGATAAACATTGAACAATGAGGAATAGAAAAGATATCTCTCCTAATAGTATACGACTCTTTTAATGTGACATTTGCTCAACCAAATTAAAGAACATTCACATTTTTAAGACACATGATCAATTAATGTAATAAATAATAAAGTCAAACATATTAAGAGATTGTCACAAAATTAAGTTTAGATTGTACATGTGCTAAACGAATTATATCACGTTAGTAGTACTTGGACAAAGCTTACACATTTGAATTATAAAAAAAACTTAAATTGTTATCAAATAAATAATTAATGTAATAAATAATAAAGTCAAACATAATTAAGCTTATAAAAAAATAATTCCAATTAATCGCAGTGACTCAATCCCTGGAGATGACTAATCCGGTCCCACGGAAGTTTCCCACCGGCCACCAAGATAAATCGGGAAGCGCACGCAGCGGCCAACCCAATGCCCAACATTCTTTGATTGCGATCTCCATTTGTAGCCTATAAATACGTCGTAGTTGGGGATCGAAATCACCTGGATATCTTACTGCGGCACCATGGCCCCGAAGACCTAATTAAGCTTGTAAACCACCGTGATAAAGTTGTGTTTTAGAGAATAATTAATAGCTTGTAGCCGGGTAAACCACCACAATTAAATTTTTTTATAATTCAGATACGATCCGATTAATCTTCGAGATGGCCGGTCTGACCTCATAGAAATATCTCACTGTCTATATTTTAGATTTTTCATTTCATTCGAGAAAAATAACTTTTAATTAATGAATAACTAGGATTCAAACGGTAAATACCATAAATCATGAATACTCTAACATTGTATCATTGTCCAGTGGCACAATCAAAGTTTTTTTAATGATAAAGACATTTTTATTAAGCCTAAGAAATAGAAAGAATCGATTATATTTTATAATTAAAATTACTCAATATTATTCTTAAAATTGTTATAATAATATTTAAAAAGATATTTTGAAAATATAAGATGCTCTTTTGATGAAATGTTCTTTTAATAATAAAAAAATAAAATGTGCTTTTTTGATTTTCTTAAAATTAAAAACTTAGTGTTTAGAATTTTTAAAAAGAAGTAAACAATCAAACAAACTATAATAAAAGGAAAAATACTAAATTATATTAGGCAGTAAAACCTAAAAAAAAAGGAAAAAACTAAATCAAAAGCTTAATACATAAAAAAAATTATATTAAAAAGACTTCAAATCACTTATGGGATGGTAATGAATATAACTCATGTTAAAATTTATTTTGACTTATCATAAAAATAAAATAAAATAATTTAGTCTTTACTTCATATTATAATACTATATTTTAAATTCTTTAATAATTTAGTAAATTTTATTTTTTAATATATACAACAAGATGATTATAATGTGCAATTAGTGGAATAGATTCCATAATATATAATTGTCATATTATTTATTGAAAGTAAAATTAATATATATTTTTATTTCATTTGTATTTATTATTTTGTCGTCAAATATGATTATTTCGTAGAGATTGAAATGAAGTTCTAATGACAATAAAAATTACATCAAAAGGTTATCGTAACAATATAATTATGACCTACAACGTGTAATAGTTATGTAATTATTATTCAATAGTTACTATATGTATAAAAAATTAATTCAACTTATTAAAAAACAATTATATACTATAACAAAAAGATGAAATCTACCACTTCAATGACATCATGATCATTTGTGAAGAGATAAATTGAAAACACGTGAATTTAGAGCCAGACCAACTACCCCAATAGCACTCATCCATAAACCAGTTACGGGTACAGATAGCATAAAGAAATGTAACCAACGTTTATTAGAAAAAGCAACCCCGAAGATTTGGGACCAAAAACGATTAGCAGTAACCATTGAATAAGTCTCTTCGGTTTGAGTTGGGTTAAAAGCATGAAATGTATTTGCACCGTCATTATCTTCGAATAAAGTATTTTCTACAGTGGCACCATGAATAGTGCATAGCAAAGCAGTGCCTAATACTCTGGCAACGCCTATCATATGAAATAGATTTAACGTCTAATTATGAAACCCTTGGAAAAAGAGGATGAATCTAAATATAGTTGGTATGCTAAAACTTAGTGCAAAGAACCAACCAGATTGACCCAACACACATGGAGCATCTTTATATGTACAACATTTAATATTTTTTACACACAAAGAGCATCTTTACCAGTACAACATTTAATATTTTTTTAAAACATAATATATTATGATCAAAAGTCAAATATTTACATGTCAAAAAAGGAGAATTATTTGTTATATTATTGAAATTCCAAATGGAATGAATATTATAAAAGTCAGTTTGATAGGTATAAGTTGTACTCTTTAACAATGTTAAAGATAAAATTTACTATTTCAGCAGTCTCATACGATCAATCCCACGATCAGCCTCTCTTCAACAAAAGGTATAAGTTGTACTATAATTTTATCCGATAGACGAATCAAGAGAAAGGTCGTCTACGATTTAGCTTGTTCAAGATCGAATTTGATAGGTAGAACCATTGTTTTCAATCAAATTATGGTCGACTCTTGCGACCGATCCAATTGTGACGCAGTGGATTGACTCGCCCACTTTCCGGCGACCGTGTCCGGCGAGCACATCGCGACGTTGTGCATCAAACTGGCCTCATCTTGGAACCAATTGGCATCGCCCTCCGCCTTGTCGCCGGAATCGCACGCCGCGTTTTCGATCGCCACCAGTCCCTCGAGCACTTCCCTGACGGCCGGCCTCCTGTCGCCGTCCGACTGCAAGCACCTGAACGCCAACTCCGCGACCATGGCGATCCTCATCCTCGCCGCCTCGTCCGACGGCTGCCAGAGCTCTGGATCGACCAAATCGACCAGCTCGTTGTTCTGGATCTTAGCGATCGCCATGTTCGCCAAGTGGACCTCGCTCTTCTCTCGCAGGAGGTCGATCGCCGGCTTCGACGATATGAGCTCCACCAGCACCACCCCGAAGCTGTAGACGTCGCTCTTGCCGGTGAGCTGGAAGCACTGGTAGTACTCAGGGTCGACGTACCCCGGCGTGCCCTGCGGGGCGGTGGAGACGTGCGTCGCGTCGGCCGGAAAGAGGCGCGAGAGCCCGAAATCCGCCACTTTGACACGGAAGCCGTCGTCGAGCAGTATGTTGGTGGTCTTGACGTCGCGGTGGATGATCGGAGGCTCGACGGCGTGGAGGTACGCAAGCGCGTCGGCCGTCTCGATGGCGATCCGCAGGCGCATCGGCCAAGTGAGAATCCGCTCGGCGGCGCGACGGCCGTGGAGGTGGTCGGCGACCGTGCCGTTCGGTACGAACTCATAAACGAGGACGAGTTCGCGGCTGCGATGCGAGGTAGAACCGTAGAGGCTGACGAGGAACTGGTGGCGGAGAAGGGAGAGGATCTTGACCTCGTTCATGAACTGCTCCACCTTCTTATAGTTCTTCCCGTACAAGCGCTTGACGGCGACCGTCCGGCCATCTCGGAGTTTCCCTAAATAGCAAATTAAGGAAAGAAGAGGATTCAGCCGACGGCCGGCCGGCGAACATGTTTAAGCAGCAGTCAGATTAGAAGCCTACCTTTATACACAATGCCAAAGCCTCCATCGCCAAGCTCTCTCGAGGAATCGAAGCCATCGGTAGCCTCCACGAGTTCATCGTAGGAGAAGACATGGGTCTGGAAGTGATCTTGAATATCGTCATCCTTCAGCGAGGAAGCATTGCTAGTGAAGAACTTGGAGGCGCCATCGAGTTTCTTCTGGATTTTGTGAATCTCCAAACGAGGAAGATGGCGGCGCACGTGAGAGCGAGGAATCCGGCGGATCCAGCAATAACTGTATCAGAAGAAAATCTATCGATCGTCAACAAAAACCAGGCATGGGATGGGATTAGGGTGGGGGGTTCGAGCAAGAGCTTCCCTTACCCGCTGCTAACAATCTCCTGTGCTTCTTCTTGCCTGCAATCAGAACAGAGAATAGAAATTGAAATCCAGGAATTGGTATCGCGTAATCTGATCTCAGATACTCACTGTCACTGCTGCAATCTAGGAGATGACGGCCTCCACTGGGGCAGAGGCAGATATTGCCCTGCCACGTCGAGGTGTTGTTGGCGTCGTAGCCGCACCGGCCGCCGCTGGCGGCGCACTTGTTGCAAGCCCTCGCGGTATAATTCGCCATCCACCCGGCCCGCAGCAGGGCGCTGTAGTTGCTGCCGGCGCTGATGTTCGAGTCGCCCATCACCGGCACCACGCCGACGGTGCAGTTCGGGTCCGGCGAGCGTGTGCGGACGGGGTCATACTCGCCGCCGAACAAGACCGTGTTGAACCGGGGGCAGGACATGTTCTGGTAGCTCCTCGGGATGTCGCTCTCCGGCCCGGTGCAGTTGTAGAGGAGGAAGATCTGCTTGTTGGAGGCGCTGACGCTGAAGGGGAAGAACCCGGTGGTGTTTATGCCGGGGAGGAAGTCGCAGGAGTCGTCGTCGCGGATAGTAAAGTGGACGGAGCTGTTGGAGTAGAAGATCTGGAGCGCGTAGAAGTGGATGTTGAGGACGGTGAGATAGAGGTCGCCGGTGTCGTTGATGCAAGTGAGGCCGAACGCCGGAGGGCCGCAGTAACTCGGATGGCGACCGATGATCCAGAACGGGAACGTGACCTCCTGCTGGCCGCCGCATCGCTGGGGAGCGCAGTCCTCGTAGCGGGGCTCGGCGGATCCCGGCGCTGCTCGCTGCAGAGAGGAAACGAGAAAGAACAGGGCATGGATCCAGAGGTTCCTCCTGGTCAGCGACATGCTGATTCTCTCTCCGATCATCTTCTCCTTCCGCCCCTTCCCTTCCCATGTTCAATTATGTAGCTCTGAGTTTGACTTTCAAAGAGGAAAGGTGTTTCGTTGACTTTTGATTCCGTTCACGGCGATCACACATGATTTGGATGGAGCTCGATCGAACCCTTGCGGAATTCGAAACGTGGTCATTGGAATTTCGATGCAGCTCGCGGTGGAAGGCGAAAGACAGGTCGATTCAGACAGAGAAGAGAGAGAGAGAGAGAAGGGATTGAGTTTGACTTTGACTGGAGAGGTGGCTCATTGGATTTGGAAATCCTTTAGTCGGCGATCTCAGCGCCGACTAATTGCTGTTGGCCATGGAAATCATTATGCACTGAGTGACTTCCAAGATATCATCTTGTTGACCGGAGTACTTTACTATAAATAAATTCTCAATTTGAATTAATCACTCGTTCAAATAATTTAAATAGATTAAATTAATAATTTTATGATAGATCTGTCCCATCTAAGTCCATGATTCGTGCAGATCGTCCATCGATTCGAATTAATTGGCAGATTGGGAATTTTTTAATTTAAAATAAAAATAAAAATTTAAATGGATTTATAGACTTAACCCATCTCATTCATAATTAAATTTAAAATTTTCACTACTATATATATATATATATTCATGAGTTAACACTGATCCAACTTACAATCCCACCCCATTGTATCATAAATTTTTAATGGATTAATCTACTTTATCATGAGTTGATTTATTTGATTGTACTAATAGTAAACTGAAGTATGATGTTGTTTATAATGATAAAATATAATAAAATTTATTTAAATATAGATGATAATAAATCAAAATTAATTTTTATTATAATATTATATTATATTTAATACTTTCGTATTGGTCAATTATAATTTTTTAATTACCTTCTCATATATATAGATGCTCGTGAAGCTGATTGTATGTGGTCATTGCAATGACGAATTTCACCTTTTATTACAATTATAAGATGGAGTAGAAAATAGTATTTTTTTAGTCCCTACGAGATGGCAGGGATGGTAAAGACACTCTAATGCATATGGGAGATCATGGTTTGATCCTATGAGATATGATTTAACATCGAATTTAAAAGAAAAATTATGTTGAGCGGTTTCAATCAAAGTACTTATGTGTGCGAAAAAATTAAGAGTTTATCCACATTGAATACTCGCTTCATCATTGAAACAACCTTACAAAGATGATAAAGATTGATTGTTGATGTATTACTATGAACATTTTGGATGTTCTCAATGGGCGAACCAAGGGTGGGTTGCCCGCATAGCTGAGTTGGTTACGACGCAGCAGATTTACAGAAGACGACAAGGGTTCGAATCCTGGAGAAGTCAGGCAATACCTTCCTGCGTCGTGATCAACTGTAGTTTCTCGATTTACCTTTTTACAAATGGTCGTGAAGCCGATCGTGTGGTGCCGTTAAGGTGGCGGATTCCATCTTTTGCAGAAGAAAAGGATGAGTCACACATCTCGAGGACTTAGTCAAGCGAAATTTGGATATTTGGATTATAGCTACGTTTACAACGAATACTACAGGGTTAGCTGCAGACACATTACAACTACGTTTTTGAAATTTACTCTGGAGGACCAATGAAAAATTATTGAATCGGACAGTCGGTCGTCTCCCCGGACTAATCATTTCAACTAGAAATCGGGTTAAAAAAACAGTTTCTCAAATATAAAATTGAAAATAAAATATTCTTTTAATAATATTTGAAAAAGAAGAAACGTACTTGTACTTTTGAAAAATTATTGAATCGGACAGTCGGTCGTCTCCCCGGACTAATCATTTCAACTAGAAATCGGGTTAAAAAAACAGTTTCTCAAATATAAAATTGAAAATAAAATATTCTTTTAATAATATTTGAAAAAGAAGAAACGTACTTGTACTTTTGACCTTTTGATTTAATATTTACGTTCTCATGTTTTTTAATTTGAACGTTGACAAAGCAATTCATTCTACGAATTGAAACGTATTAATTTTTTCTTTCTTTGTTTTAGTCTTTTGACTAGAACAATGTAATTTCCAAAACAAGAACAGAGAAGAGAGGAAACAGAATTCTTCGGAAGTAAAACCGTAACTGCTCTGCAAGAAAGAATGCGAAGCCTAGGAAACACGGCAAAGATAGAGAAAGCAGACTATTACAGCCGGGGAGGGCCGAGACAGCCGCCGGACGTTGAGTGATATAGAAACAGAGGAAGACGAAGAAGATAATTAAGGGGCGTTTGGTTTGATCATTTTTATTTTTATTTTCTTATTTTTTAGAAGTTACTGTTTGTTTTGTATTTTTCAATCTCATTTTTTAGAAAATTAGAAGTCATTTTCTAAAAAAAATAATTATAGAGAATGAAAACTAGAAGTCATTTTCTAAAAAAAGAGTTATAGAGAATGAAAACTGTAATTGAAAAATAGAAAATGAAAAAAGACGGTTACAGTGCTGCACACCTCTTCATCGCACGATTATTAATAAAATAATTCATAAAATTGATAAATATAATTTATTAATTTTATTTTTTAAAATTTAAAAGAAATATATATATATATATAAATAAAATAATTCATTAAAATAATAACTATAATTTATTAATTTTTATTTTTAAAAATTTAAAATAAATTATTTTAAATTTATAAATATTTGAAGTTATGTAATGCTATATTAGAAGGTCAGGTTTGACCCCTTTCTAATATGATTGATCCCCTTCTTATATAATTTTTCCTTTTCTATGATAAGATGATATTTTTATTAAAATAAATCTATTTTATTTATAATTTTTTATATTAGTAAATGAAATATATTTTTTAATTTTATTTTTTAGAAAATAGAAAACAGTATATTATACCAAACATATTTTTTGTTTTCTAAAAACTAGATTAGAAAATAAAAAAATAGAAATAAAAAATAAAAAATAGAAAATAGAAAATTTTTTCCAAACCAAACGCCCCTAATATTTTTGGATGATTCTTATTACTAAACCCAAAGGCTTATTTATATAAGTTAGCCAAATAATAATGAAAAGGCTAAATATTACATACAATCATAATAATTATAATTGTAATAAAGAATATAATAAATTTAAAAATATTATATTTTATTATTGATTCACGTTGATCTTGATTATAATATCAGACATGGTAAATTTTAATCGATTACAATCAATCCAAAATTAATATCCATTATTGCCTCAAATAAATTCAATGGGAGTGCTTAGATGCTGAGTTTGATAGACAACTATTGGGTTGCAAGGGTGCAAACATAGTCCCACATTTAAAGTACATGAAAAAGATCATGGAGTTAAAAGGATGAAAAGTATCTCCATTGGTATAAGACCTTTTGGGGAAAGTCCAAGAACAAAGCCATGAGGGCAAAGTGAACAATATCGTACCATTGTGAAGATATTTTGATTCCATCGGTACTAACAAGTGGTCCTAGACTAATCGCCGAATGAGCTATGATCCAGATCTAACCATGTGGTTTGAACCTTAAACAAAGAAAGTGGGTGGTGTCTGAATCAAGAGGACCAGACACTAGGTGAGAAGTCCTAGTAGGTCGGATGGACTAGCGGCTAGGTGGGAAGTCCTAGTAGGTCGGATGGACCGAGGGGCAAAAAGTCATGGTGGATCGAGGATTCAGACATCAAAAACGACGTTGAGGGGGGCCTGTGGTCCTTTGTTTGAGGGAGGATTGTTGGGTTGCAAGGGTGCAAACATAGTCCCACATCTAAAGTACATGGAAAAGATCATGGGGTTAAAAGTGTTAGTACCGATGGAATCAAAATATCTCCACAATGGTATGATATTGTCCACTTTAGGCCTAAGCCCTCATGACTTTGTTCTTGGGCTCTCCCCAAAAGGCCTCATACCAATCGAGATATTTTCCATCCTTTTAACCTTATGATCTTTTTCATGTACTTTAGATGTGAGACTATGTTTGCACCCTTGCAACCCAACAAAAAGGATGGAAAATATCTCCATTGGTATGAGGCCTTTTGGGGAGAGCCCAAGAACAAAGCCATGAGGGCTTAGGCTCAAAGTGGGCAATATCATACCATTATAGAGATATTTTGATTCCATCGGTTCTAACAATAACTTGGTAAATTATTGTTTGGATAATGACTAAGTTGATCTTCCGTAGAGATGTAAACAACTGAAAGTTATCAAGTAACCATATATTCTCGGATATAATGAAAATCAATTTCTATATGCTTAGTACAAACATGAAAAATTAGATAATATCGTGTTAACTATAACTTTATATTCAACTTCAGTGCTTGAGGAAGAGATTGTAGGTTACTTCTTTGAAAGTCAAGAAATAAGATTTCATCCGAGAAATATGATATAACCACTAGTAGAATGTCTATCTTCAGGAAATCAGGCCAATTTGTGTCACTATAGACAATCAACTCTATTAGTACCAATGGAATTAAAATATTTTCACAATGGTATGATATTGTCTACTTTGAGCCTAAGCCCTCATGATTTTGTTCTTGGGCTCAACCCAAAAGGTCTCATACCAATGAAGATATCTTCCATCTTATAAACTCATGATCTTTTCTATATATTTCAATATGAGACTTTGATTGTATCTCAACAATCCTCCCCTTAAACAAAGGACCACTGAGAGTCCCCTACCATTCTCCTTATGGTCCGGGTCTAGATTCCCTCTACTGAGAGCCCCCTACCATTCTCCTCATGATCCGGGTCCAGACTCTCCCTACTGAGAGCCCCCTACCATTCTCCTCATGGTTTGGGTCCAGACTTCTCCTACTGAGAGCCCCCTTACCATTCTCCTTATGGTCCGGATCCAAACTCCCCCTATTGAGAGCCCCCTACCATTCTTCTCATGGTTCGGGTCCAAACTTCCTCTACTGAGAGCTCCCCTACCATTCTCCTCATGGTCCGGGTCTAGACTCCCCCTACTGAGAGCCCCCTTACCATTCTCCTCATGGTTCGGGTTCAGACTCCCTCTACTGAGAGCCCCCCCCCCCCCCCCCCCCCACCATTTTCCTCATGGTCTAGGTTCAGACTCCCTCTACTGAGAGCCCCCCTACCATTCTCCTCATGGTCCGGGCCTTCCCCTACCTCTTTCGTTTTTCCTGAGGGTCCCACATGACTTTACATAGACCATGACTTTGATATCAATTATTAGTACCGATGAAATCAAAATATCTTTACAATGGTATGATATTGTCCACTTTGGGCTTAAGCCCTCATAGTTTTATTCTTGGGCTCAACCCAAAAGGTCTCATACCAATGGAGATATCATCCATCTTATAAACCCATAATCTTTTTCATGTATTTTCAATGTGGGACTTTGATTGTATCCCAACAAACTCTAGTGAGAACTGACGATATAAAAGAAGACTACGTAAAATAGTGCCTTTGAGATAGTGAAGAATTCTCTCAACGTTGGTGTTAAATAGATAGGCACGATTGACAACAAAAACAATGTCGGGTTGTGCGATGATGACATATTATAGACCACCAATAATACTTTGATAGATTTGAGGATCAATTATTGTAAAGGAGGATGAAGGTGTAGTGAAGCCACCTCCAATTATCAATGTGAAGATTGAACATGTAGCATCCATTTTAACTTATTGAAGAAGTCCAGTAATATATTTGCGCTGAGAAAGAAGACAACCTTCAAAATGTGGAAGAAACTCTATGCCAAGGCAAAAGCGAGTGTTACCGAGATCCCGAATGGGAAACTCTTGATTAATAAGATGAAGTAAAGTAGCTATGCCTTTGATCAGTATCGATTATCAAAATATCATCCACGTAAATTAGGAAAAAAGATTGTAAATTTTCTATTTCATTTGTAGACTAGGGAAGAATCAATTTTTGAGCCAAAGAATCATTGGGTATAAAGCCAATTAGATAGAAGATAAAATCATGCACGAGGTGCTTGCCGAAGATCATATATAAACTTCTTAAGTTGACAAACATGTGTCGGGAGTTGCGAGTGGATGAATTCTGGGAGTTGCTCTAGAAAAATAGTTTCTTCAGGTTGATTGTAAAGGAAAGCATTTAAAGCATCTAATTGTAGTATTGACCAATTGGAGCTGATAGCAATAGATAGTAACAATTGGATAGTCGTAATTTTAATGATCGGACTAAAAGTATTATTCAAATCAATATCTAATTGTAGACTAAAGCCTTTAGCGTAATGTCCAATAGAGTCATCTACACAATACTTGATTCGGCAAACCCATTTAGAGCCCACAATATTCATTGACGAGGTACGAGAAACCAGACTCCATGTTTCATTGCAAAGATGAGCATCAAACTCTATAACCATTACAACACGCCAATTTGGATCTTTGAGTGCCTGTGTAAAGTTAGTTGGTTCAATAAAATTTGAAAAAGCAATTAGAATCCATGGAAAAGGATCACAGGTACAAATTGGTGGACATCGGGCGTAAATCTTGCTTAGAGGAAGTGTACGACAAGGTGCATCATCATCAGAGCTACTTGGAGATGAGTAGTCAAATCGATGGGAACTAGGATTAAAAAGTAGGCCATCGCTGTCTGCTAAGTTTGTAGGAATTAGTGGAGATGGAGCGAGATCTAAAATTCCATCCCCCCTCGAACCTTCAGTATTGTTGATGCTTCAAAAGCGGTTTGGATTGTTAGAGGGGAGGAGATGAATAGCTTAACATACAAAATGAAATTTGAAGTTCTCTTGCTAACAACTTAGCAAGGACACACACATTCAATATAAAATGCAAATGTAAACAGAAAGAGGCACAAATGTTTACTTGGTTACAATCTTTGGATTGTTAGTCCAAGAATTATGAAAGCTCCACTATCTTCTCCTTCTTCGAAAATGACCTGAAGGTGGAGAAGCTTTTTACAACGGTTAAGAACAAGAGTAATAAAAGAATTGAAGTACAAAATGAATTTGAGAGTGTGTTATCTGGTTCTTCGAGCTTCAATCCCTTTTATAGACTCTATCTCAACCTGACTGTTGTACTGATGTGACATCTCTCGATCTCCCAGAAGCCTTTTGATCGATTGAATCTTTATTGACATAGCTTCAGACTTTATCCACATTAACAATGGCTTGATAACGGCTCTAGATGACTCAACTCTTTCCCGGTCGCTTGGAGGCTATTGATGTGGTGGTTCTAATTCGTTCTGATGATAGGTCTAGATGACTCATCGGTTGGCACCTGGACTGCTTCCGATTGCTTGGAATATGGTCAACCTTTGTACTTGACTATTCACGGAGCTCTGCTTCTCTAGTCGCCTACGTCATACTCCAATCTCCCCAACATGTAGTTGTCCAGAACTTATTTGACAACATATCAAAACATCACTAGGGATTTTAACAAGTATGTCCTATTGGAGCAACCTGTGGGGATTCTAGTATATTCTTCGATGATAATAGAAAGGTGCCTTGATTATCAGGAGTGTCTAAGATACCAACTGCAAATGAAAAAAGAAACTCATCAAAAGTAACACGCTGAGAAATATACATTCGCCCAGTTGAAATATGCAGGAAACAATACACATGATGCAAATTGCTATTACCAAGTAAAATACATTATTGAAAATAAGGGTCTAACTTGTGTTTAGAGTAAGGTCATAACCAAAGATAACATGTGCAATCAAAGATACGTAAGAATGAGTAATCGGGAGGACAATTATAGAGTTTTTCCAATGGGATTTTGTTTAGAAGCAGTGGAGTGGATAAACGATGATAAAGTAGATTGAGGTTTGGACAATGTCATCCCAAAATTTAAGAGGAATTGAGACATGATTAAGAAGAGCTAAGACTGTTTCAATTACATGGCGATGCTTTCACTTAGTGGATCCATTAGTTCAAGAGTGTGGGGACAAGAGACTGGATGAAGAATGCTAGAGGAGGTAAGATGGTCGTGAAGTGCCTGATACTCTCCTCCCCAATCAGAATGAAGGGAGAGTATTTTACTATCAAAGTAGTGCTCAACATGTTTTTGAAATGATAAAACATATCTAAGAGATCAAACTTTCATTTCATAGAAAAATCCAAGTGAACTTGCTGTAGTTATCAATCAAAATAACATAGTAAAGAAAATATTGATTTGATAAAAGAGGAGCAGGACCCATATATCAAAGTGAATTATTTCTAAGGAAAAAATAGATGTACTAGTAGAAGACACAAAAGGTAACTTATGAGATTTTGATTTCATGCAAGCTTCACATAAATGAGATGAGGAGGCTAAAGAAATTGGTACCATAATGATTAATGATATTATGAACAAGACCTAAAGACGGATGACCAAGACACGCATGCCAAGAGACTTTCTCAATGCGTTCTCCAACAAATACATTGGTAGAGGTGGATTGAAGATAAATAAATTTTTGCCTTAAGGACTTCCTCAGGCTCAGGAAATACTGAGTCTGAAACACCAGGAACAGCAGTAAATACTGAAACAGCAGGAAATACCAAAACAGCAGTAAATACTGAAACAGCAGGAAATACCAAAACAACAGGAAAGCCAGAGTCTGAAATCCTTTACTCAAGAGCATCAACAGCAGCATTTACTAGAGCAGCATCAACAAGAGCCCGAAGTGCCAGCTCAAAAGCCCTAAGTGAGAGCTCCAAAGCAGCAACCTTTCCTAAACCAGCACCACTAGGAACTCCAAAAGATCAATACTAGCAACTGTACCAGCAGCATCAGCATCCCTAGTAACAGTATCTGCAAGAGCGGTATCCCTATTACCAGTATCATCCCTATCACCAGTAGCAAGTGAAGCATTTACTTTATCAACAGCAGCCTCATTTACTTTTTAGCTACTGTTGAAGCAGCAACAGAAGATTCTACTTTATCTACTGTTGAAGCAGGAACATATGATTCTATTTTAGGAACAACTGCAACAGCCCCAACAGAAGATTCTACTTTGTCAACAACTGTACCATCAACAACAGATTCTTCAACAACAGATTCTTCTACTTTAGGAACAACTGTACCATCAACAACAGATTCTGAAGTGAGAGGTTCAAAACGACTTTCTCTCCTTTTGCAGCCCCAACTGATTATACTTTAGCTCCTTTTCAAGCCCCAAAAGAGTCTACTTTTTTATCTACTTTTGCAGTACCTAATTTATCTACTGTTGCAGCACCGACTTTATCTCCTTTAGTGAGAGGTTCAAAAGCACCTAATTTATCTACTTTATCAGCTCCCAATTGATTCTACTTTAAAGCAAGAACGTAGTCTTCTACTTTGTCAACAACTGCACCAGCAACCCTAGTAACAGGAGCTGAAAGGCATCAACACTAGCAAGCACCACCCGCCTCATTTACTTTATCTACTGTTGAAGCATTTACTGATTCTACTTTAGCAACAGGAACAGCCCCAGATTTTTCTACTTTAGCAACAGGAACAGCCCCAGATTCTTCTACTTTAGGAACAACTTTTGCAGCACCAGATTCTTCTACTTTTGCTACTTTTGCAGCTCCAAATCTGCTACTAAAAAACATCACAAAAGTGTATTCAAGTGAAACGAATTCTTCTATTTTTTCAGCACCGAATTTAGGTACTTTTGCGGTACCTAATTGATCTCCTTTTCAAGGAACAAAAGAGTCTACTTTGTCACCAACTGCAACAGCAACACCAGATTATACTTTAGCTACAGCTACTTTTTCAGCACCGACTTTATCTACTTTTAAAGCATTTACTGAGTCTACTGATTGATATAAGAATGAAGCCCCAACTGAGTCTACTTTGTCACCAACTCCAACAGCCCCAACTGATTATACTTTAGGAACAACAACTTTTAAAGCATTTACTGAGTCTACTGATTCTACTTTTTCAGTACCGACTTGATATAAAATAAAGGAACGAATTGATCTACTTTTCAAGCAACGAATTGATCTACTTTTGCAGCACCAACTGATTCTACTTTATGAACAACTTTTGCAGCACCAACAGATTCTGAAGTTAGAGGTTCAAAAGCATTTACTTTAGCTCCTTTTTTTAAAGTAACAAAAGCGCCTCTTTATGCTTCTTCTTTTGCTGGGTATGATTCTTATTATGGGAGTATGTCTTTATTTCCAGTCTTTGTTAATCCTGTTTGTATTGCTCGCTACTCTGTTGCTCGCAACTCTTTTAACTAAGTAGGAACGGTATGCGAAGGATTGACTATCCAAAGCTGAAGAGTGCTTGTGCTGCGTACTATTGTAAATATACGTAATACACTTGCGTATACGTGCGTAACGCGTACGATATGTACTCACTAACAGCAGCAACACTAGGAACTCCAAGAGCCGAAGACCCAGGAACAGGAACTTCAAAGGCATCAACACTCGAAAGCAACTTCACCAGCAGGAACAGAAAGCACCTATAGGAACTGCAAGAGCATCCCTACTGGACTCAGTAACAGTAGCAGCAACAATGGTATACTCACTAACATCGGCAACAGTAGACTGACTAACATCCGAAGACCCAGGAACAGGAACGGCAGTAGCAGCATCCCTGTCCTCACTAGCAGCAGTAGCACTAGACTCCGCAACACTGGCCTCAGTAACAGCAGTAGCAGAGGGCAACTACTATGTATGGGCACTGTGCATAAGGAGCAACTATTATATATAGGATAGCCGCGTGCATAAGGAAGGAGCAACTATTATATATAGGATAGCCGCGTGCATAAGGAAGGAGCAACTATTATATATAGGATAGCCGCCCTTTTACCTAAGTGTGAAGCTCTTTTAGAAGAAGCCTTAAGTGATAGCTCTAAAGTGAGAGCTCTAAAGCCAGTTTTGAAGCTTCTTTTGTTGAGTATGATTCTGATGGGTATGATCATGTCTTTAGTTCCATAGTTTATGAATCCTGTTTGTATTGCTCGCTACTCTGTTGCTCGCAACAATTAATGTAATTTATTTTATTAGTACGGGTAGCATCCCTAGGAACAGTAACAGCACCAGTAGCATCCCTATCAACAGTAGCATTCCTATCAACAGTAGCATCCCTAGCACCAGTGTCAGCCCTATGAACAGTGACTGAAGTGCCATCTCCAGTGCCATCTCCAGTGCCAGCTCTATAGTCTGCAGTGCTAGCTAAAGAGTCTGCATCAAAAGCAACTAGTAAAGCCTCAACAGTAGCAAGAGGAAGAGTAGCGTCAGCAGCCCTATCTACTCTAGTAGGAACAGTAGCACCAGCAACAGTGTGAACAGTAACAGTAGCAACAGAAGCAAGTATTTACTCAAAAGCATCTAATCCGTACCTAGTTGAATTATTCAAGAGCCCTACCCTTTCCTCGTGTCTTTACGCAACACTAGCTGCAACCGAAGTTTTCTCGCGCGCTGTCGTCCTTCTAATTAGTTTTTTGCCCCTTTGCTGTCCCCTCCTTTCTGAGTTATACAAATTTGTACCATCTCTAGTTGTACCTCTTTAAGCATAAGTTTGTACCCTCAAAAGTTATACCCCTTTTAAAAGCAAGGGGTGTAGTGATTTGAGGATTGAGTTGATTTTAGTAGAGAAGGATAGGGTATTTCATATATACGAGAGATAGGGTCTTAGGCATTAATCTCTTTTAGCTTTCAGGGAGTTGACGATAGAGGAGAGAAGAGGAGGGATGACACTTGAATTTCGTTTGCCGTATTTAGGTATTCCAGGAGAGCGGATTGATCGTTACAACAGCTATTGATGTGAAAGGACGTGTTCAGTATTTCTTTCATTGATAGGACAGGACAGGATTGCTCTTTCAATGGGATTTGAGTTTCAGATAGGTATTGTATAGAGATTGGGTCTTAGGGGTCCAAAACTAAGAGGATTCCTTCAATAGAGGAAGAGAAGAGATCAAGACTACAGGGGTAACAAAGGAATATAGAAGAGAAGATAGGAGTTGACTATAGAGGAACGGGTGGGACACAAGAGAAGAAAGAGAGGCATTTGACTATAGAGCAGAGGGGTTGCGAATGGGGATTCCACTTGGGGTTCAAAAGATAGGCGAGGGGAGAAGAGCTGAGACGAAAGAGACGAAGGGGTGAACCTTAGGAGTCAGTATCTCTTGTAGAACTTCTTAGAGTAAATGAGATTTCAGTTGTAGAAAAGGGGCGAACGATAGGATAGACAAACAGAAGGGTATTTCTAGCATTTCAGATGAGCATTTGACTTGTGCGAGGGGGGACAAAGGAATTGATAAGAGTAGAGAGGACTTTATTTTAGGTAAATTCGGATTAGTCGTAAATAGCCCCAAAGGCTATTTCTCTGCCTCAAGGAGATAAATAGCCCCAAGAAGATAAATAGCCCCTTTGGCGTAGACTAACTGGCCTTTGGGGCTATTTATCTCCTTAGCCTTTGGGTCTATTTTCGACTCAAAGAGGCGTAGCAGAGGTACAACTCTTATATTATATACAGTTAGTCTACATAGTCGTAAATAGCCCCTTTGGCTATTTATATGCCTCTGCGTAGCCGAGGTACAACTCTTATATTATATACAGGCTGATTAGTCTACTTAGTCGTAAATAGCCCCAAAGGCTATTTATATGCCTCTGCGTAGCCGAGGTACAACTCTTATATTATATACAGTTAGTCTACGCCAAAGGGGCTATTTATCTTCTTGGGGCAATTTATCTTCTCGGGGCTATTTATCTTCTTGGGGCTATTTATCTCCTTTTGCAGGCATTTACGTATATAAGTTGCTGCGGAGCCTGCAGCGGAGGTATGGAGATAAGCCCTCGTTCCACGATAGGCTGTTAGTCCATCTGACGTGTTCAACGGGAGGAAGACTTCATCATTATACTTCTAATTTCCTAACGCTCAAGGGCCGACTATAAGGGCCGAGTGGTAGATCAATCGGTTTGTTTTGAATAGAAATAAAAGAAAGAAAAACAAAAGTTCATTCCTTCTAGCACATGGTATTTCGCGCTGCAGTTTAAGTTAATGATTTCTCCTTGGATAGAAAGGAGGCTGCTACTCCAGGATAAAAGCTACTCCAAGACGAAAACCACTGGACAACAACAGCAGCAACAGACTCGTACGGGATTTGAGTTCAAACTAATATGCCATTCTACTATTCGACTAAGGAAGGTACCTAGAACTCTTAATCTTGGGCACCTGCTTATTAATTACTATTGTGCCTCCCGAGTCAATAATGAACTCTTTCCTATTACTTTAACCCTCTGACAGAGGAGTGGAATGAAGAGCCTTAAATCAGTCCTTTCCGTCTTAATGAGGTCGGGATTCTTGTTGAGGCTATATTTCTTCTTTTTCTTTCTCAGCCGGCAGCTATTGGCATATTCGTTTTCACGACTGTTCGGATTTGGCTGCTATTTAAGTAATGCCATTCACATATGAGACTAGAAAGAGCTACAGGGATAGAATTAAAGCTTGAATATGCCGCCCCTATTATAGTATAGTTAAGTTGAGGGAAAATGAGAATCGTATCTATTATGTGCATTTTATTCGGCCCTTCAATTTACTACTATCCGATGGACTTGCTAATATTATTAGACCATTCACTATTCAAAACTACGAAAGATCTTTCATTCACGATTTAGCAGCGGATAGCATTTGCCTATTACAAGAGAGTGTAGCCATTCCAGACTATAGACGATAGCAATTCCTATCGGAAAAGTGGTCTGAGTGCGGGCCTCTCGACCTAGGACGACCGATTGATTGGTCCCTTCTACCGCAATTTACTTTTATATTAGGCTAGATTCCGTACATAGTCTCAAGAGGGGGCAAAGGGGGTACGAGATCTCTCTTTCCGTCTATATAGACTCATGGGCTCTGAAGGGTTCTTCATAGTATGACGAATAAGTGTTCGAAAGTTTCTTTCTCACACTTCTTCGCTTCTTGAGAAAGCTAGTATGGAAAGAGGAAAGTACGTACCAGATTGGAAAGAGGTCTTTCAGTCAGAGTTACATAACAGGAATGTACCACTCCACTATTCTTTCGAGCCGGACGATGACGTCGCTATCGCTCTCTTTGCTTTGGAAAGCACTAGCACCGATAGTCTTTTGATTGTGTATAAGGTCTGTTCTCTCTTCCCGTTCCGTACCCGTAGGTCGAGTACATATTATTAGATCTTCTTTCTTCCCCAAAGCTATAGCTAGCTCAGTAGGATGGTATTAGGAGTTCAGGAGATGGAGATCCAACCGAGTACGCGTTCGGCACGGGATCAGACCTTGAATAAGCTAATCAAGTGTCGTATGAGTGAACATGGAAAGAAGGTAGGGTTAGCAAGAGGAAGGAGGTACTAGGGACGACTATCTATTGCGACGGGTGCCATGAACTCATTTCTCACCGCTAAATAGTAGAGACAACAACAATTCCACAATACTATCTTGCACTCTCTCGCATCTTACGTCTTGTCTTATTAATAAGTGCAATATGGTCTCAAGTCTTGATGATCGAGCAGGGCATCTCACTCGAACTCAAAATGCTACACCTGAGAGTCTTGAGTCTGACGTGCTTTAGACTCTGGATTGTTCTGTCTTTAGAGTCTTTATTGTCTTTCTTTATTGTTCTTTTTTCTCTGTCTGGTCTCTTTTTCTCCCTCTCGTAAGTATCATCAACTCTATCTTCTACTTCCCTCCCAACACTCCAAATCAGTGTAATAGGGATCCGCTTTCCGCTTTCGGGACTGGATGTACTACAACGAGAGTCTCCTGCCTCTAATCATAGGTTAGAATTGATTGACTACTGCGATTGGCTGACTACTGAAACGACTCAATATCAGTTGTTAGCCTATAAATGAGTTATTATTATTCTCTGATGATATTAGCTCTTGATGTTCACTTTTTAATTGATGTTGACACTGATTTTAATATTACTTCTATTGAGATTACACTGGTGAGATAATTTATAGTTTAATTAAACAACAAAGATTGAGAAATTATCCTAATTAATGATAATAATTAAATCACATATATAAAAATGTTACCTGATTTCAGAAAATAATAATAATCAAAAATAGAGATACAAATTTATAAATATGTATTATGTATAAATGGAGGACTCAAGGAAGAAAATGAAATTGAGGTAATAACTTATGATCTACTCTATTTTCTTGGCTTCTTAAATAAGATTAAATTCATGCACTGTCTATTTTGATTATTCACTGAGTATTTTGTACTCACCACCCAGACCCTAGGGTTTTCTGTCTCCTCAAGTAGTAGATAAGGATATTGCTTAAAACTTGGAGTTATGTCAGACTGCCTCTATCTCACAGCAGCAGGAGTCGTTGGTTGAGACATGATTAAGAAGAGCTAAGACTGTTTCAATTACATGGCGATGCTTACACTTAGTGGATCCATTAGTTCAGGAGTGTGGGGACAAGAGACTGGATGAAGAATGCTAGAGGAGGTAAGATGGTCGTGAAATGCCTGATACTCTCCTCCCCAATCAGAATGAAGGGAGAGTATTTTACTATCAAAGTAGTGCTCAACATGTTTTTGAAATGATAAAACATATCTAAGAGATCAAACTTTCATTTCATAGAAAAATCCAAGTGAACTTGCTGTAGTTATCAATCAAAATAACATAATAAAGAAAATATTGATTTGATAAAAGAGGAGCAGGACCCATATATCAAAGTGAATTATTTCTAAGGAAAAAAATAGATGTACTAGTAGAAAGCACAAAAGGTAACTTATGAGATTTTGATTTCATGCAAGCTTCACATAAATGAGATGAGGAGTCTAAAGAAATTGGTACCATAATGATTAATGATATTATGAACAAGACCTAAAGACGGATGACCAAGACATGCATGCCAAGAGACTTTCTCAATGCGTTCTCCAACAAATGCATTGGTAGAGGTGGATTGAAGATAATAAATGCCATCTTTAATGTCTCCTCGGAGCATAATAGTTCCTATCGTGGGATCCTTTATAAGACAATGATGAAGATGAAATTCAAAAAACACATTGTTATTAAGACAAATTGATGCACAGAAAGTAAATTCTTAGTGATGGAAGAAACAGGAAGAGTCTTGCACATGCGAAAAGTTCAACCACATGAGTGAAAGGATGTGTTTCCAAGATGAGCCATTACCTATTGTATCATGTCGGGTCCATGATAAGGCGAAACTTTTGTGAGAATATCAAACTCTGGTGTAACATGATGAGTTACTTCAGAATCCGGATGTCATTCTGGGATTTTCAAGCTAATGAAACTACAGATTGAGATGACCGAGTTGTAGATTGCTAAAATGATGGTGGTGGTTGATTTGAAAATGTAGGTCCTCTTGAAAAATTTGAATCAAATCTTCTATAACGACTTTGAGTATAATGACCATAGTTGAGGCAAATCAAGCCACGCCCTCGACCTTGACCTTTGTTACCTCCATTTTGATTTTGATGAACATGCTACCGATGAGACTGATTGTGTCGATAAAGTTGTGGAGCTTTGTTAGTCATGCGTGTGGATAAAGATAAAGAATTTGACATCCTTGGAGATTGTATTTGTAGAAGTCTTTCATGAGAGGATAACATATTATGAAGTTTCGAGCGACACTTGCTCTAGGCGAGTCATAACACTTGGAACAAAACTATCACATTGAGAGTCTAACCTTACAAGAACATGCAGTAGTAGGTCAGGTTCAGAGACTGGATGTCCAATAGTAGTTAAGTTGTTAGCAATGATCTTGACTGATTGCATATAATCATTGATAGAGACATCTTCTCATTGCATAGATTGTAGTTGTAGACAAAGCTATAGAACTCTCACTTGAAAGTGAGATATGCAAAAGAGTGACCCAGGACTCCCCAAACTTAATGAGAGGTGTTGAGCCCAACGAACATAAGAAGTATTGACTTAGTAATTGATGAGATTAATCAGGTCATGACTAATTTATCCTTTTCTTCTGCAAAAGGTGGAATCCGCCACCTTAGCGGCCCCACACGATCGGCCCCACGACCATTTGTGAGGAGGTAAATCGGGAAACTGCAGTTGGTCACGACGCAAGAGGGTATTACCTAGCTTCGTCAGGATTCGAACCCTTGCCCTCTTCTACAACTCTACTATAATTTATCCTTTTCGAATCAAACATAGGTGCAAGTGAAGTACCATAAACATAGGTGCAAATGAAGTACCATCAACATGTTAAAAAGTAAAACATGAATCTAAAGTAAAGAAAAGAAATTGTATTTTTAAAAGTAAATAGTTATCATTACTAAATTTGATGGGTAAAAAGGGGGCCGAGGTATGCCTCTAAGATTTGACGTAGAGATTTCAGACTCTTTTTTTTTTTGCTATTTCTTTTTTATTTTATTTTATTTTCTTTCTTTTTTTTTAAGAGAGAGAAAAAAACTACAAGAATACTGAGGAAAGATAGGAAAAAGAAAAGAAAGTAAAATATATATGTTCTGGTTTTAAAATAGATAATACATGTTATTTGGATAAATTTATGTTATTGGAGGAGAAGAAAAAGATTAGATTATCTATCTATATCTTTTTGCGTCTTGTCCTCAAAAAGATTTACGGTGAGAGTGGACGTCGAAGTCGTGAAGTGTGAACATTTGCACATTGGACGGTGACGATGCACATTGTGTGAGGAGCGATAACACAAAAACGAGATACCTAAATATATATAAGTTAATTTGAAAATTAATATTTTACAATAAAGATAAAATTAAAATAAAATAGTTTATATCCTTCTTCCCCTTCCTTACATCCCAAATCTGAATGTAAAAAACTTTCTCTTCCCTACATCCTAAATTAGAATGTAAGAAATTTTAACTATTCATGAGCATGCAAGGGTAAAATTTATCCTTCTCTCTTTTTCCCCTCCTTAACTCATTCCATCCCAAATAATGATTAAAATTCTCATTCTCTTTATTTGTCCTTCCCTTCTCTTCCTTTTTCTTCCCTCATCTCCTCTAGAACAAAGTGTAAGGTTTGAGAAATAAAAAAATGAATCATCTTCTGCATAAAAGGTGGAATTCGCCACCTTAGCGGTCCCATACGGTCGGCTCCACGATCATCTGTGAGGAGGTAAATCTAGAAACTGCAGTTGGTCACGATGGAGGAGGGTATTGCTCGGCTTTATCGAGATTCGAACCCTTGCCCTCTTCTACAAATTTGCTTCGTCGTAACCAACTCAACTATGCTCCGAGGGCTAAAAAAAATGAATAATTGATGTGCTGTTATGAATGCATCTTGATGAATCTAAGACCGTTAATTATATCTAGGCCGTGATCTAGATTCCAAATCAATGATCCAGAACGCCCTTTGAAGGAGCTAGGCACAGACGAGGTGGCGGTTAAAGTGGCATAGGAGGCGGAAGAGGACTCACAGGGCGGCGACGGCGGCCAGCAGCTTTGCTTTGCCCCACGCACAAGAACTTAACTTGCCTGAAGATCGCTGTTTTGTGGTTTCAAAGTATATATAGGTAAAATAATACCACGTAGAATAGCCCTAATGTAAAGCAATTCCGGTGAACAAAATCTCAATTAATTTTCATTAAACAACTAGTCCTTGATCATGGATTAAACAACTAGGAACAACAAAAGACACTGAGAAGCATGTACAGATTCCATTGGAGTAGATGAAGACAAGTGCGTATATGAAGGCCGAAGATCTAATACGAGATCAAACACAAGTATATGCCCATTCTTGATAATTTATCTCCCTTCGATGGTGCTCATGGTCAATTTTGGTGCCCGAGAATACGATATTGGCATCGATCAGCCTTGGTGAATCTGTTCTGGAGATATATGCAGGTTGCTGAGGCAATGGTATAACTGGATTCTTGTTCACCAGTATTCTTGCGATAGCATCCATTGTTGGTCGGTCGACGGACCTATCTTGAACACATAATAGGCCGAGTTGAATGCATTTCTCTGCTTCAGACACGGGGAATGAATCGATCAGTTGTGGATCTACCAGTTCACAATATCTTCCTTCCGCCCAAAGATGCCATGCCTACGAGATCTCAATATATGAGTAACAAATGATTTGCAAATATATTTGGAATGGTTCTTTGATCATCTGATCAGTCATAACAATCATAGAAATATTTGGAATGGTTCTATATATATATATATATATATATATATATATATATATATATATATATATATATATATATATATATATATATATATATATATATATATATATATATGCTTTCATAGTATCCTTATCACAGAAAATTTTATTTCTACAGTTATAATGATTATACAAACAACGTAACTCTGAACCATTCATGTATTCTAGATGACTCTTAGCAAAATTGACAAACTCTTCAACTCCAGCATAAAATTCAACTCAGGTAAATCCATTATCTAATATATTGTACATCCAAGTTTTATTCATATACATTGTAATCTTCTACAAAAATAAATTTGCATTGAATACAAAAAATATGTTAAAATAAATTTGCAAGTAGTTTAAACAAATTCTAAAGCACTTAGAATTGCTACTGGTACTTCATTACTATCAATAAAGTATGATATCACAGCCAACTAGAGGGAGTAAATACAAGCTATCTCATCATGGCTATGCGGTTAAGTTATATTAAATTTAATTACATAACTAGAACATACACGATGTATTTTTTGTTATCAACAAGGTTAATGTTATTCTATTTGTGTTAATGTTGTAAGTCTACCAAATAATAGTTAATATTAATATTTTTAAATTTGTAAGTCTCCTAAATTTATAAGTCCAATAAATTTGTATATCAAATAAATTTTTAGTTCCAACAAATTAATTAATACTTATTATAATGTTGGTTGCATTATAATAATGAAAGAATTCTACTATTCTATAAAATTGAATGATGAAAGGATTGATTAGGTTGTATGGGGAGGACGACCTCATGGTCGGCATGTTATTTTAAACATAAGTTCTACTTTGGCATCGTGTACTACGAATCATAGATGAATCATATATTTCAAAATCAACAAAAAAAACTCTATAACATCATTACAATTATTTAGTGTCAATACAAAACATCTAATGTTCATATAATAATCTAGTATCAATACAAACAATAAAGAAATATATAATATAAATGACAGAAAAAATATCACTTACAATACTAATAAAAGAATAAGGTCAGAGTATCTGGAACGGCGTCTCCCGGACAAGAAGAGAGGAATTGTATATTAAAACAAACACAAGTAGATTACGTCATAAAAACCCTAAACCTTACAATCCTATTAAACAAGCACAAATGACATGCTTAGGTCCGGCCCGACTACAACGATCTCACCCAAGCCTAGCCTAACGTCGCTAAGCTTGACTAGGCCTGCACAGATACCAACAAACTCGGCCAAGTTTAGCTCGACGTCGACGATCTTAGTTAGGCCTGAATAGACGCCAACGAACTTGGTCAGGTCGAGATCGACCACGGCTAGCTCAGGCAGACCAACCCTGATGCCTTCGAGCTCATACAGGTCGACCCTGACAATGATGAGCTTGCCAAAGGCTGAGCTCGACCCCGACGAGCTCGCCAAAGGCCGGGCCCGACGCCGACGAGCTTGGCCAAGGCGACCCCGAACCCGCCGAGCTCGGCTAGGTCAGCCTCGAACACAACGAGCTTGGCCAGGGCAGGTTCGACATTGGCGAGCTTGACTAGGTCGGCCCCGAACCCGCCGAGCTTGGCCAGGCCGGGCTCGACGCCGATGAGCTCGCCAAGGCTATGCCCGATGCTGGCGAGCTCGCCAAGGTTGAGGTTGACGCCGATGAGGTCGCCCTCCAGTCCCGAGGCCACCGAACTCTAAAACCCTAAACCTAATATAAATCGAGGAGAGACTTACAGGAGTCGAGAATGTCGGAGTTGAAAACGTCGAAGTTGGGAACGTCAGAGTCGAGACCACAATCGGGAGCCGAGAGTCAGAGTCGGGGTTGAAAAATCGATCGAGAGTCAGAGCCGGAAAATAGCAATTAGGATTTAGCGTTGCGTGAGGGAAAAGAATCAGGGCCAAACCCTAAAACTCACGATTTTAGCGACAGAAATTATTTTTCGTTGCTAGTTAGTGATGATAATTATTTTTCATTGCTAATTTAGCGACAAACATTAATTTCTGTCGCTAGATTAACGACGGATAAACATTTCTGTCATCAATTTAGAGACAGAATTTAAATTTTGTCATAAATATAGCGACAGAAATGTTTTTTCCTTCGCTTAATTATATAAATTTAGTCACTAAATTAGAAATAAAATTTAAATTTTGTCATTAATTTAGCGATAAAAAATAATTTCCATCGCTGATTTCGTCGCTATTGTGGGATTTTGTTGTAATGTTGGAATGTAAGAAACTTCCTCTTCTTTACCCTCAAATCGGAAGGTAAGAAATATTAATGATTCATCAGCATTTTAGGGTAAAACTTACCTTTCTCTCTTCTTCCCCTCCTTAACTCACTTCATCCTAAACAAAAGTCAAAATTCTCCATCTTCTTATTTATCCTTTCTTCCCCTTCTCTCACCCTCTCCCAAACAAAGTGTAAGGTTCAAAAAATAAAAAAAATGAAAAAGATGAATCATCGATGTGCTATTATCAATGCATCTTGGTGAATGTAAGACCGTTAATTATATCTTGGCCATGATCTAGATTCCAAATCAATGATCTAGAACGCCCTTTGAAGGAGCTAGGTATAGACGAGGCGGCGGTTAAAGTGGCATAGGAGGCGGAAGAGAACTCACCAGGCGGCGACGACGGCCAGTAGCTCTGCTTTGCTCCACGCCCAAGAACTTAACTTGCTTGAAGATCGCTGTTTTGTGGTTTCAAAGTGAATTTGGAATACAATAATATATAGGTAAAATAATTCCATTACACTAAAAGGTGGAATTAATCATCTCCAACGACTCCACACGGTCGGCTCCACGACCATTATGAAAAGGTAAATCAAAAAACTGTAGTCACTATAAGGGAGGACATTGCCTTGGCTTCATTGAGATTCGACTCTTATCCACTGCAGCAAATCTGCCCCGCAATAACCAACTCAATTATGCCCCGATGACCAAAATAACCCTAATGTAAAGCAATCGATGAACAAAATCTCAATTAATTTTCATGAAACAACTAGTCCAGTCCTTGATCATGGATTAAATAACTAGGAACAACAAAAGACACAGAGAAGCATGTATAGATTTCCTTGGAGTAGATGAAGACGAGTGTTTATATAAAGGCAGAAGATCTAATACAAGATCAAACACAAGTATATGCCCATTCTGGTTGCATAGGCAATGTGATTCCTTCAAATTAAACGAATATATACTATAGGGTTTGAAGAAGATAATTCATCTTCCTTCGATGGTGCTCATGGTCAATTCTGGTGCCCGGGAATACGGGATTGGCATCAATGTTGGTGAATCTATTCTTGAGGTATATGCAGGTTGCTGAGGCAATGGTAAAACTGGGCTCTTGTTCACCAACATTATGGCGATAGCTTCCATTGTTGGTCGGTCGACGGACCTATCTTGAACACATAACAGGCCGAGCTGAATGCATTTCTCCACTTCAGAAACGGGGAATGAATCGATCAGTTGCGGATCTACCAATTCGCAACATCTTCCTTCCGCCCAAAGATGCCATGCCTATGAGATCTCAATATATGAATAACAAATGATTTGCAAGTATATTTGGAACGGTTCTTTGATCATCTGATCAGTCATAACAATCAGGTTAAAAAATATGAACAGGTGGGAGGGATGATCTACTTACGTATCCAAGAAGACTGAAGGACGAATCATTCATCGAGTATGAGCTGCCGGAGTTTCTTTTACCAGAAATGATCTCGAGCAGAATCACCCCAAAGCTATATACATCAGACTTTTCAGAAAAACGACCATGCAAGCCATATTCTGGGGCCATGTAACCGCTGTTATATAACAAAGTTATCAAGAAACACACAAAACATACACTGTCGTTTAATTGTCTTCATAGTGTGTTTGTTACAGACAAAAAAGATGTGAATTGAGTTGATATAAGATGATAACACTCACTATGTGCCTACTAATCTCCTTGTGTTTTGTTCCAGATGATTTTCTCGAGATATCCTTGCCAAACCAAAATCTGAAATTTTGGGATTCATATTTTCATCCAGTAGGATGTTGCTAGTCTTCAAATCTCTATGAATAATGCGTAGTCTTGAATAACGATGGAGGTAAAGAAGTCCTTGAGCAATGCCTTGTATTATACAAAATCTCTTATGCCAATCTAATTGTGCCGAAAGATTTGAATCTGAAAATATGATAAGATTCAAATTTAACTCATGAAATTGAATCAAATGAGTGATAAATATGGTAAGATGACTAACCGAATAAGTATTTATCCAAACTTTTGTTGGGCATATATTCATAGATGAGTAGTTTCTCATTTTCATGAATGCACCAACCTAAAAGCTTGACTAGGTTAGTATGTTGAAGTCTGGCAATTAGCTTAACTTCATTTTCCAACTCCTCAAAGCCTTGTTTTGAGTTCTCAGAGAGTCTCTTCACAGCTATATACTGACCATCTTCTAGTCTTCCCTGCAATAGATATGTAGTTTTGTTTCGAATAAGATCGCATAAAGCTTAAGAAAGGAGAAGTTGTTTGTTCTTACCTTGTAGACAGAACCAAAACCACCTTCACCGAGCTTGTTTGTAACCACAAAGTCATCTGTTGCCTTACGAATACTGAAAAAATCAACCAGGGGGGCATTAATGACCTCCTCATCAAATCCAATAGTATCACGAGCTCTTGACTGGCGCGATCTTCTTGCTTTTCCTGCATTCGAGTAGGCAACCTTATTGCTAGTAAATCTTCTCCAAGCGAGGATGAGGGCGGCGCACGTGAGAGCGAGGAATCCGGCGGATCCAGCAGTAACTGTATCAGAAGAGAATCTATCGATCGTCAACAAAAACCAGCCATGGGATGGAATTAGACGCCCCGGGAGAGGGGGGTGTTGATCGAGCAAAAGCTTCTCTTACCCACTAACAATTTCATGTCACTGCTGCAACTTCCGAGATGGACTCCATTGGGGCAGATGCAGATACTGCCCTGCAACGTCGAGGTGTCGTTGGCGTCGTAGCCGCACCGGCCGCCGCTGGCGGCGCACTCGCTGCAATTTCTCGAGGTATAATTCGCCATCCACCCGGCCCGCAGCAGGGCGCTGTAGTTGCTGCCGGCTCTGATGTTCGAGTCGCCCATCACCGGCACCACGCCGACGGTGCAGTTCGGATCCGGCGAGCGTGTGCGGACGGGGTCATACTCGCCGCCGAACATGACCGTCTTGAACCGGGGGCAGGACATGGTCTGGTACCTACTCAGGATGGCGCTCTCCGGTCCGGAGCAGTTGTAGAGGAAGAAGATTTGCTTGTTGGAGGCGCTGAAGCTGAAAGGGAAGAACCCGGTGGTGTTTATGCCGGGGACGAAGTCGCAGGAGTCGGCGTCGCGGAGAGTGAAGTGGACGGAGCTGTTGGAGTAGAAGATCTGGAGCACGTAGAAGTTGGTGTTGAGGACGGTGAGGAAGAGGTCGCCGGTGTCGTCGATGCAAGTGAGCCCGAACGCCGGAGGGCCGCAGTAACTCGGTTGGCTATCGATGATCCAGAACGGGTACCTGACCACCTGATGGCCGCCGCATCGCTGGGGAGCGCAGTCGTCGTAGTGCGGCGTGGCGGATTCCGGCGCTGCTCGTTGCAGAGAGGAAAGGAGCAAGAACAAGGCAGGGATCCAGAGGTTCCTCCTGATCAGCCACATGGTGATTCTCTCTCCTCTAGCGACATGGTCAGCTAAGCTTTCATTCATAGCCGTGTAAAGCGAAAGACTCGTCAAGTCAACGAAGTGCATAGGATGGGACGGGAGGGGAAGAGAGAGAGACGAAATTGGAGTTTGACTTTGAATATCGTGGTCGCTTGTTGGATTTGGAAACAGCGTGTTGATCGGTCTACTGTATCATTAACTGAAGTATGATGTTTTTTTTTTCCTACTTATGCGGGTGTTGTAAATGACGTTGTTTTTTCCAAAGTAAACAGTCAACAGTCATGCGAAAGTTAACACTCATGCAAAAGTCAAGATCTAGACCGATGTGGTAAGATAGGTCTACGGATCCGATCCCATCAGAGTAGGATATCATCACCTCGAGCTCAGACCGTACTTCAAGCTCAGCATGGGCGCAGTCTTGACCTACCACTTAGGCCCCCAAAGTCATCCTAGTCATTTCATCTCGGTCAGCCTCATCTCAATCAACTCAGTCATCTCGTTTCAATCAGCCTCGTCTCGGTCATCTCAGTCACCTCGTCTCGGTCAACCGCGTCTCGACCATCTCAATTCTTTCATCTCAGCCAATTTCGTCTCGTCCATCTTGGTCATCTCGACCTCAAGTCTCTTCTTGGCTACTCCGCCTCGACAGATTCCCTCCTGGGACATCCACCTTGACATCTTCTGAGAACCACCATCCTACATGACCTACTAAAGGAGAACGCGACTATTCTCATGGACACATGGTAGCACGAGATTGTTAGACTTGGTTCCCTAGGATGCCCCTTTTGTTGCGCATAAGGCCAAAAGGAAACAACTGTCGGAGCTGATCCCCTCATAGGTTTCTATAAGCGCGCTATCCCATCCTACGTGGAGATGCCTTGAGCGGGCTTAAAAAACCTAACACGCCGCTTATTCTAGGTTCGGCTCGAAAAACTCTTCTAGTATCATCCTCTTTTCTGTCTACATTCATCTCTTTCGAGGAACCCTGACTTGAGCATTGGAATGACTTGTTGGGACTTTCCAACACCAATCTAACATCTCTTTTGAAGTGTGTTTGAGGTTTTCGTCATCATCTTCGTTGAGCTCGTCCCAGAGGTAGTACACGTCGGACTGTTCATTGACTGGTAGTTTGACCATCAGCGGTATTTAGCTAGAATAAATTGACACCGTCTGTGGGAAAAATTTGAGTTACACGTCATAATGGTTAAGACTAGAAGGACTACCGACAACAGCAACTCTATGGACGAAAGGAACCAGGGTGAGATGATAACCATTACACCCGTACAACTCAAGCAACTAATTCATAGGGTTGTCCAAGAAGCCCTACGACAACAGCCACCTACACAACCGCCAGTTGTAGGGACTCCACATTCGCTCGCTGGAGCTCATCCTGTAAGTCAAGCTCCATTGCTCATGGCTGGGGCTCCCCTGATGATAGTTTCAATCCACCAGGAAGTGGCCTTTGTTAGATTTGAGAGGTGTTCTAAGGCAATCGTCTTACGATTATATTATTTATTGGATAAATAGCAATTCACTATTTGAGTGCATATTCCATATGTGTTTGATTGGATCTTAAACTCAAATACTGAATATCCGCAATACGATTTATAGCATAAGAGAATTTGTGATTAGATCACAACTAGTGAGTATCTCTACATGTGCAATTATGAATGTATTGAAATTATCCCTAATCGAGGAATTGATGAGTACGGATGTCATCGATTTTGTCGAGACTAGCACATTTAAACTCCATGGTTAGCCAAGCAACTGATTTCACTAGCTGGAGACATTGGATGTTGAGAGTTAAACGTAGATGCTAGTTAAAGGTAACTAGTTCATTGGAGTGATTTGCTGTGAGACTTCATATGATTCTATATATATATATATGTCAATGAAAATCTCAATGCAGCTTAAGTGCGAGTTTCCTTTGACTTGTGGTATTCAAATCATCTTGGTCATAGAGGCTTATACTTTTACATCTTAAGCAAGCATCTCTGAGGAGGTGTGGACCCGAGATGATTAGGTATAAGTCGAAATGCCCGAAGGTGTTTGAATAGCCCATAGAGGATTCATCGCTCCTTGAAAAAGGAGACGTATACCTTGCGGCTGCTTGTCAGGATTGTTACTAAAAGTCTTTGGCCAAAGCATTACATGTCAAGAGTACGATATTCTTGGACACATGTACAAGTAACTTGAATCCACAGGATAAGAAAGCAGCTTGGGTTAGGTGTGACATAGTCAACCTAGTAGAGACTGACACATAGACCATGTCCTGAACCAAGCGGGTATAAGACGGTGAAAGGAACGAAACACGTTTAATTACAGCTACTGAAGGGTTTAGAATTATTCTGGAATCAATCGTTGATTTTCTGATCAATTGGGGATCATGATGTACTACTAGGTGCCACTTATGATCGTTCTGTAATTAATTGTTAATTATGGATGACCAACATAACTGGAAACCTGTTGGGTCACACGCACTACAAGTTCTCCGAAGGACTTAAAACAAGTTTGAGAATTGAATTCTTAGAATGAGAGAAATAAAGTTCGGTTGGACCGGACAAAGGATAAAATGATGGAATTTGTCTCATGAAGACGAAATGAACGAAACTGATTTCGTTCAAATCAGAGGTCGTTTGGTCAGTGAATTAAATGATTCAATTTTAAACCAAATTGAACCAATTTGGTTTGGTCTATAATGGGAGAGGTTTTGGCAAAATGGAAGAGATGAGGAGCTTCGTCTTGTGAAGACGAATTGAACAAAACTAGTTTGGGTCAAATCAGAGATCGTTTGGTTATTGAACCAAACGAACCAAATTTGAATCTGGTTTACTATAGTAGCGGTCCGGTTTGCTACAGTAACCCGATTTAAAGTTTTTTTCCCGCCGATCTGGTTCTCTCCTTTTCTTCTTTCGCCGGTTCAGCACTGTGTTGGTTCGTTCCTTCTCTGCTGCCACACAGAAACAGGGCATCGCGATCCTGATCACGACCAGAAACCCTATTGAGTGAGCCTGTCGACCATCACCTACTCATGCTGTTGGTGGCCGATCGTCACAGCTTGTCGTTCCCCGTAGAAGCAAGGATCCGGAACCTCAAAGCGCCGAAACACCTCTCCCTTCTTCTTCCTCGTGGATTGCTGTCTCGCCCGCATGGTTGCTGCGAAGATCGAAGATCGCCTCTAGTAGCCGTCCACCGGAGAAGCAAGTGGAAACCTTACCGCACGCTGGATGACGTCGCTGCCCGACGCTGCTGTTCGGTGCCTCTCGGTGTTTGGTTTTTGTTTCTTCTCTGTGATGTATCGTTGCCGATTGGTGTTTTCTTCTTTGTGTGTTTGTGTTGCCTGCCGAACCGTAATAGCAAGGACAATCGAGCTCTTTCTTCCCGCTGTGGCATGCTTCCCTCTTCATCGGAGAAGCTAGAAGAGCACAATCCATGTGGAAGAAGAGATGCTCCCGGAGCCGTCGCTGCAACCGGTGTTGGACGCTGCTGCTTGAGTGTTGTCTATCGTTCGTTGGAGAGACCCGCATCGCCAGCCAAGGGCGCGAGTGTTGCAACCCTTAGCTTTCTGATCGCGCCATCACGCGCCCTTTTTCTCCCGAGTACGACAGTTGTCGCTGCCTTCCCCCGTCTTGTTCCTTTTGTCCGTGAGAGCGAGGAGTTACCGGAGAAATCCAGGTGTCACCCCTTCGATGGCGTAGGGGATGCAACTCGTCAATCACGATGAGAGAGGATCATGAGAATCGTTGTTCAACCATCGGAACTCTTGTGAAGAGCTGTTGTTGGTCGATGAAGTGCTCATCGAGGACAACCTAGTCGGAAAGGAAACACCATTGATAACTCTTATGAAGAGTTGTCCAATCGAGCTCGATCAACCTTGATCGTCTGACGATCATCTGTCAACTTCTCGGGAGTTTATGAAGCTTCTGGAGAACGTTCCATCAACATCGGAAAGGTTCTGACTATTTGTCCTAAATCGACGGTCAATTGTTGACCACCGAAAAACTAACTAAGAATACGATTCTCTATGATAGTTAGAAAGTCCAGAATGATCGCGACAAATGTTGTTACGTGATTTTCGAAATAAGGCTTCTCTCGATTCGATCGTCATCAATCATCGCTAGTATCGAGAACGATGACGCGACTCGTGGCTTCCGAAGTTGTCCAGACGAGAGCTTAGCGTGAATCACCAGTAGAGGCGGGACTCTGACGAGGACCACTCAATTGATGCCAACATCGCTCAACGTTATCATTCGCGAGGAACACATTTAGAATAATTGATTATTTAGAAAAATTTATTTTCCTGCTATGCCTTGTACACTGTTATATTCTATTTTGTTATGCATGTGTTGTGATAATAATTAGTTTTAATTATCCATATATTTCTGTTGCGCACATTTTTGAAATGTGAGAACATGCGCATTGCACCAAGACGATCCCAACAGCTCCACCTGGGGAAGACTCACATGAATCTCGGGCTGGAGAACAGTCATTACATGACCGGAAGGGGAAGAACCTTACCCCTCCGGAGGAAAAATTTGAAGAAACTCCTTTCTCTAAAGAAGTCCTAGAGCAGGAGTTGCCCTCACATTTCAAGCAGTTACAAATTGACGAGTACACTGAAGCCACGGATCCGAAGGACCATTTGTGTCATTTTGAGAATGCTTCCTTGTGTTGGGTTGCAAAGGTGCAAACATAGTCCCACATCTAAAACACATGGGAAAGATCATGGGTTTAAAAGGATGGAAAGTATCTCCATTGGCATGAGGCCTTTTGGGGAGAGCCCAAGAACAAAACCATGAGGGCTTAGGCCCAAAGTGGACAATATCATGCTATTGTGGAGATACAGACATCCTTGGGGACCCTACAATTGGTATCAGAGCGAAGCCGCTCTTCACCGGACTAACCGCTGGATGAGCCATGATCCGGATCTAACCATGTGGGTTGAACCTTAAAAACAAAGGAAGTAGGGGCTCCCGTGTTTGAATCAAGAGGACCAGACACTGGGCAGGAAGTCCTATTAGGTCGGGTAGACCGAGGGGCATGAAGTCCTGGTTGCGACTGGGCAGGAAGTCCTAGTAGGTCGGGTAGACCGAGGGGCATGAAGTACTGGTTGCGGCTGGGCAGGAAGTCCTAGTAGGTCGGGTAGACCGAGGGGCATGAAGTCCTGGTTGCGGCTGGGCAAGAAGTCCTGGTTGCGGCTGGGCAGGAAGTCCTAGTAGGTCGGGTAGACCGAGGGGCATGAAGTCCTGGTTGCGGCTGGGCAAGAAGTCCTGGTTGCGGCTGGGCAGGAAGTCCTAGTAGGTCAGGGTGGACCGAGGGGCAGGAAGTCCTGGTGGGTCGAAGATTCAGACATCAAACGGAGGCTTTCCGTTTGAGGGGAGGTCTGTGGTCCTTTGTTTGAGGGGGGGGGGATTGTTGGGTTGCAAAGGTGCAAACATAGTCCCACATCTAAAACACATGGGAAAGATCATGGGTTTAAAAGGATGGAAAGTATCTCCATTGGCATGAGGCCTTTTGGGGAGAGCCCAAGAACAAAACCATGAGGGCTTAGGCCCAAAGTGGACAATATCATGCTATTGTGGAGATACAGACATCCTTGGGGACCCTACACCTTGTTGCACCGGTACACTGATGGAGTGAAATGTTGGGTTTTCTTAAACACCTTATCAGGCTCCGCCTAGCGATGGTTTAAACGACTCTCCGTTTCTTCTATTCACTCTTTCAAAGACTTCAAAATCGCTTTCCTACATCAGTTTGTCAGTAGAAAAAAATATTTAAAAACGTCTCTTAATTTGTTTACTTTGAAACAGAAGACGCGAGAGACTCTGTGAGAATATCTTCAGTGGTTTGATCGGATAGTTTGAGACGTGTTGTCTACTCCTTCCGATATTCTCATCAGCACCTTTACCCAAAGACTGACTGAGGGGGATTTCTTTAGATCTTGGTGAAGAAGCCGCCGAGAAGCTACCAACAGCAGTTGGAAAGAGTGGCAAAATACATCCACCTTGAAGAAACCCAACTAGCCCGGAAGACCCTGCCCCCTTTTCACCAAAGAATGACACCCCACCTGAGATACTCAATTACAAGGACGGGCGTGTGGTTCAGGCGGTAGAATCTGCTCCTTTTTTATAGCAGGCTCGAATCCACTTGAGGATAAGCCAGTGTGTTTCTGCACATATCATCAATTTTATGCTCATGACACTCAGGAATGTTGACAATTGGCTTAGGAAGTCAGTCGCATAATAAAGGAACGACAGTAGAATAAGGGGACTACACTCACCGCTGTCCGTCGTGCACCTATCCAAGATGTCAGGAGCAAGGATTTCTCGACCTCAATGCTATCCACACCCGGCCGATCCCGCTCCTCGCAGAGACCGAGAACATCCTCAACATCCCTCACCATGCCGACCAGATCAGTGCTGAGCAACCCCCTGAGCCAATGGTGACAGGCGAGATCGACGCCAAGAGGAGCCTCGGGTTGAGCAGTAGAACGTTCATCGGGGCACGCAATATGATCTCCGGTAGCGCCACGGATGGTGACTCCAACCGCGCTCGAAAGGCTCACGGATGGAGACTAAAATATATAGTATTGAAGCCGGCAAGAGTCCAGAGGAAGGCCCTCTCATTCACTTCAGGCCTCAAGACTTGGCGGGAATCTCCACCTCGCATGATGATGCCCTGGTGATCCGAGCCACCATCGCCAACTATAACGTGGCTTGGGTCTTTGTCGACACAGTTACAATTAATGTTCTATACAAAGATGTTTTTGATCGAATGCAGATCGATCAGTAGGGGTGAACAAAAATTTAGTTAAACTGAATAAACCGACCGAATTAAAAATTTTAGTTCAGTTATTTAAGAATTTTGATTATTTTTTAAAAAAATCGGTTAATTCGATTCAGTTTCAGTTTTAAAATTCTTTATTCGGTTAAACCGAATAAACCGAATTAATCAAACTAGAAAAATAATTTATAAATTTTAAGTAAATAAATTTATAAATCCCTAATTAATTAGTAAAATTTTCACAATATTTATAAAATTTGGTTAATTCGATCAAAAACTGAATTAACCGATAAAATATTGGTTCAGTTTGTTCGATTTTTATTGGAAAATTCGATCGGTTCGGTTGGTTCAAAAATTTGATTTATTCGGTTTTCGATTAATTCGATTCAGTTAGTTCAATTTTAACCGAATACTCAGCCCTATCGATCAACAAGAACTATGACCCATGTCCACTACCCTATTTGGATTCTCATGGCACAAGGTGCAACTGCTAGGACAAATCAGTTTGCCCTTATCCCTAGGGGAAGAACCCCTCCGGCAAACTTGAAGTGTCGTCTTTGTAGTAGTAGACGCTCCTTCTTCCTATAATGTTATATTGGGGAGACTAGCTCTTAGTTCATTCCAAGATGTGGTATTCACTTTCTATCAGAAGATCAAGATCAAGTTCCCTGTCACCGATCAAGTCGGAATGGTCAGGGGAGATCAATTCTTAGCGCATCGATGTTATGTGGGCGTGGTGCAGACCAGTCTCAAGAAAGCACAGAACCATCCAAAGAGGAGATGTGCAATCTCTTCAAGAAGCACCCACTTCGCCAACAACCTGCCAGAAAGAAGAAGTGCAGGTCATACCAATTCAACCTGATCGGGTCACGCAGATATCGTCTAACCTAACCTCGGGACTTAGGGAGCAGCTGATCACATGCCTCATAAAGAACAACAACATCTTCGCTTGGTCGCCTCAAGAAGTCACTAGGATAGCCTAAAGCATCATGGATCACCATCTCAACATCCTCCTGGGATCCCAACCAATGCGGCAGAAGAAGCAAAGCTTCTCACTAGCTCAAGACTGAGTCATTCGCGAGGAGATAGTCAAACTGCAGGAAGCAGGGCACATCAAGGAAGTACAGTTCCCTTCATGGCTAGCCAATGTAGTGTTGGTGTTGAAGTCGAACAACAAATGGAGGGTCTGCATTGATTTTTGAGATCTCAATAAGGCTTGCCTCAAGGATTGCTACCCATTGCTCCGAATAGATCAGTTGGTTGATTCTACAGCTGGATGCAAGCTTATCTGTATGTTGGACGCTTACCAAGGCTACCATCAAATACCTCTAGCTATCAAGGATTAAGAAAAGATTACCTTCATCACTTATTATGGAACTTTTTGCTATAAGATTATGTCTTTCATACTAAAGAATGCAGGCGCCACCTACCAACGACTCATAGATCAAGTTTTTAAACATCAAATCGGATGCAATATAGAAGTATATATGGACGACATCTTGATCAAGTCCACATGATCCACGACCCTTACAGAGGACATCGACGAAACGAACTCTACTCTGAGATAGCATCATCTTAAACTGAACCCAAACAAGTGTGTGTTTGGTGTCAAGAGCGGAAGGTTCCTTGGATACATTGTCACAGAGTGGGGCATAAAGGCTAATTCAGAGAAGATACAGGCTTTGCAGAACATGACATCCTCGCGGAATCTCAAAGAAGTGCAAAGCCTAGTCGGACACATCACAGCTCTTTGACGCTTCATTTCTCATTCCAATGAGAAAAACCTTCCCTTCTTCAAAATACTACGCAAGGCCACTCATTTCTTCTTGGATGAAAATTGCGAGAAGGCATTCACTGATCTCAAGACTTATTTGATGAACCTGCTTGTTCTATCTAAACCCGTCTCACAAGAACTCCTATGGGTGTATCTTTCAGCATCTGAATGAGCTCTCAATTTGGTGTTGGTTCGACAGGACGACAATACTCAGCATCCTATCTACTTCTTGAGTCACTTGTTAAAGGAGGTGGAGACGCGCTATACTACCTTGGAGAAGCTTGCACTAGCTCTAATTCTAACAGTCTGTAGACTTCGACCATACTTCTTATCTCATCGCATTGCAATACTCACCAATAGCATCCTAAACAAGGTCATGACCAACTCCGAAGCCTCCGGAAGGATGATCAAATGGACCGCCAAGTTAAATGAATATGATATTCAGTACCAGTCGAAAATTGCCATCAAAGCACAAACACTGGTTGATTTCCTAACCGAGATATCTAGACCTATAGCACAGGAGGCTTGAAAATTATACATTGATGGCTCGACCACCAAGAAAGGCAACAACATCGGCATCTTATTGCAATCACTGCAAGGCGATTCCCTATAGTTGGTTGTCAAGCTTTACTTTCGAGCATCTAAAAACGAGGTCGAGTATGAAGCTCTACTCGTCGGACTCCAAGCCGCCAAGCACATGGGGCAGTCCGGGTTGTTATTCACTTGGACTCGCAGTTGGCCTCTCGGCAACTCGAAGATACCTTTGAGATCTGCAACGATAGGTTGCGACATTACACAGAGGCTTTTAATAAGTTAAACTGAATTCTAAGAAGTCACCCTAATGAAAGTATCTCAGGCAGATAATCACAAAGTGGATGAGTTAGCCAAGTTCGCTAGTGCATTACAATATTCTTTTAATAATATTGTCTACAAATTGAAACGCATTGATTTTTTTATACTTTTTGAATATTGACTAGTCCAATCTAATTTCCAAAATCCAATTTCCAAAACATTGGCGCATCCGACGCGTTTCCCCCGTTGGCACCAGGTATCCGAGTTTCTCCCTGTCGATTCATCGAATCAAACTGCACTCATCTGATACGTTTGCATTGGCTGTTAGAAGGAAGGAGTGTTCTTCCGTAAATGGCTAATAATCTTGAGATGCAATGGAGAATTTTATTTAGGGAGAGCAATTTCCTTTTAATCCGATGGAAGATCTAATATCATATATGAATGAAAGGGGACATAGAGAAATTTGTAAGGCTCCATTATATAATTAGATAATCATATATGAATATTTTTAGATTCAAATATGTTGATGGGTCTAGTAAAATTATCAATCTGAATATTTAATTAAATAATATATATATATATATATATATATATATATATATATATATATATATATATAAATCTATTAATATTTTATTTGATCTTTTCTTTTTTTACTTCTCAATAAATCTGTTTTTATTGAATTATATTTTTTAAAAAAATAATGTTAATTTTAATATGTTTTTTTGAATGATGATAATTAAATAAAATTAAAAAATATTAATATAAAGGATATCCGATAATTCCATAATAAATACAGAAGATGAAACTTAAAACACTTCCATGTACTTCCTTCCACGTTTTTTTTTAATTTTTTAATAATCTAAATATCTAAATTATATTCGTCCATCTGTTCAATTCAGAAATACCAGTGACAATTCGGTTAGCAACTGATCTCGACAGTCAAAAATTCACAGTAAATGACACTACGTGAATCAACCGAACGCCTGCGGAGATAAAATGTGGATGAGGTAGAACAAGAACAGAGGCGATAGAATTTTTCGGAAGGTAAACAAAATGTGGATGGATTACTGTTGCTGCAAGGAAGAATTCGAAGCATAGGAAACACGGCAAAGAGAAAGGAAGACCAATGCAGAAGGCTTGGCTTTGTCAGCGTGACGTCACCCTACAGCCGGGGAGGGCCGCGGCTGCCACTGGACGTCGAGCTCGAGGTCGGAGAAGGACGAGGACTCGACGAGGGGGCGCCGGCCGCCGCGGCAGAAGCAACAGCTGGTGCCACCCGCCAAGCGAGGGCCAGCCGGGCGCAGACGCAGCACCACGCGAGCATTAGGGGGTAGCAGACGCAGAGCGTGTAGGTGGAGGCGGCGCACTCAGCCGTATAGCTTGGCGGAGCCGCGGCGACGGAAGAGGACTCACAGGTCAGGCCCAACCACGGTGATCCCGCCCAGGCCTGGTCTAACGTCGCTGAGCTCGACTAGGCCTGCATAGATGCCAAGGAGCTCGGCCAAGATTAGCTCGACGTCAGCAATCTTAGTCAGGCTTGAACAGACGCCGACGAACTCGGTCAGGTCGAGGTCAACCCCGGCTAGCTCAACCAGACCGAACTTGATGCCTTCGAGCTCAGACAGACCGACCTGACATTGACGAGCTCGCCAAAGGCCGAGCCCGACCCCGACGAGCTCAGCCAGGCCAACCCTGACGTCGGTGACCTTGGCCAGGTGAAACCCGAACCCGCCGAGCTCAGCTAGGTCAACCCCGAACCTGACGAGCTCGGCTAGGTTTGCCCCAAACCTGCTGAGCTCGGCTAGGCTCGGCCTGACGCCGACGAGCTCACCAGGGCCGTACCCGACGCTGGTGAGCTCGCTAAGGCTGGGGTTGATGCCGGCGAGGTCGCCCGCCAGTCCCGAGGCCGCCGAACCCTGAAGCCTTAAACCTAATATAAATCAGGGAGAGACTTATAGGAGTCGGGAATGCTAGCGTTGGAAATGCTGAAGTTGGGAGCGTTGGGGTTGGGAGCACAATCGGGAGCCGAGAGTCAGAGCCAAAAAATTGATCAGGAGTCAGAGCCGGAAAATCACAATCGGATTTAGCGTTACGCGAGGCGAAAGAATCAGGGCCAAACTCTAAAAATCACGATTTTAGCGACAAAAATTATTTTTCATCGCTAGTTAGCGACGACAATTATTTTCCATCACTAATTTAGCGACGGACATTAATTTCTATCGCTAGATTAGCGACGGATAAAAATTTTCGTCGGTAATTTAGTGACGAAATTTAAATTTCGTTGCCAATTTAGAGACAGAATTTAAATTCCGTCGCAAATATAACGACGGAAATATTTTTTCCTTCGCTTAATTACATAAATTCCATTGCTAAATTAGAAATAAAATTTAAATTTCCTCACTAATTTAGTGATGAAAAATAATTTCTGTCATTGATTCCATCGCTATTGTGGGGGTTTGTTGTAGTGTCGGAATGTAAGAAACTTCCTCTTCTTTACCCTCAAATCGAAAGGTAAGAAATATTAATGATTCATGAGCATGTAAGGATAAAATTTATCCTTCGCTCTTCTTCCCCTCCTTAACTCACTTCATCCCAAACAAAAGTCAAAATTCCCTGTCCTCTTATTTATCCTTCCTTCTCCTTCCCTCACCTCCTCCCAAATAAAGTGTAAGGCTCGAAAAATAAAAATACAATGAAAAAGATGAATCATCGATGTGCTGTTATCAATGCATCTTGATGAATCGAAGACCGTTAATTATATCTAGGCCGTGATCTAGATTCCAAAGCAATGATCTAGAACGCCCTTTGAAGGAGGTATAGATGAGGCGGCAGTTAAAGTGGCATAGGAGGCGGAAGAGGACTCACAGGGCGGCAATGACGGCCAGCAGCTCTGCTTCGCCCCACGCCCAAGAACTTAACTTGCTTGAAGATCGCCGTTTTGTGTTTTCGAAGTGAATTTGGAATATAATAATATATAGGTAAAATAATTCCATTACACTAAAAGGTGGAATTAATCAAAGTCCACGACCATTTGAAAAGGTAAATCAAAAAATTATAGTCACTATAAGGGAGGACAATAATATATAGCAATAAAATAATACCACGTGACCAAAATAACCCTAATGTAAAGCAACCGATGAACAAAATCTCAATTAATTTTCATGAAACAACTAGTCCTTGATCATGGATTAAATAACTCATGGAGTAGATGAAGACAAGTGCGTATATGAAGGCAGAAGATCTAATACGAGATCAAACACAAGTATATGCCCATTCTGGTTTCATAGGCAATGTGATTCCTTCAAATTAAACGAATATATACTATAGGGTTTGAAGAAGATAATTCATCTCCCTTCGATGGTGCTCATGGTCAATTCTGGTGCCCGGGAATACGGTATTGGCATCAGTGTTGGTGAATCTGTTCTGGAGGTATATGCAGGTTGCTGAGGCGATGGTAAAACTGGGTTCTTGTTCATCAGTATTATTGCGATAGCATCCATTGTTGGTCGGTCGGTGGACCTATCTTGAACACATAAAAGGCCGAGTTGAATGCATTTCTCCACTTCAGAAACGGGGAATGAATCGATCAGTTGTGGATCTACCAGTTCGCAACATCTTCCTTCCGCCCAAAGATGCCATGCCTACGAGATTTCAATATACGAATAACAAATGATTTGCAAGTATATTTGGAACAGTTCTTTGATCATCTGATCAGTCATAACAATCAGGTTAAAGAATATGAACAGGTGGGAGGGATGATCTACTTACGTATCCAAGAAGACTGAACGACGAATCATTCATCGAGTATGAGCTGCCGGAGTTTCTTTTACCAGAAATGATCTCGAGCAGAATCACCCCAAAGCTATATACATCAGACTTTTCAGAAAAACAACCATGCAAGCCATATTCTGGGGCCATGTAACCGCTGTTATATAACAAAGTTATCAAGAAACACACAAAACATACACTGTCGTTTAAAAAGATGTGAATTGAGTTGATAAAAGATGATAATACTCACTATGTGCCTACTAATCTCCTTGTGTTTTGTTCCAAATGACTTTCTTCGAATATCCTTGCCAAACCAAAATCTGAAATTTTGGGATTCATATTCTCATCCAGCAGGATGTTGCTCGTCTTCAAATCTCTATGAATGATGCGTAGTCTTGAATAGCGATGGAGGTAAACAAGCCCTTGAGCAATGCCTTGTATTATACAAAATCTCTTATGCCAATCTAATTGTGCTGAAAGATTTGAATCTGAAAAAATTACTCAATAAGATCAGATAAATGGAACTCATGAAATTGAATCAAATGAGTGAGAAATATGGTAAGATGACTAACCGAATAAGTATTTATCCAAACTTTTGTTGGGCATATATTCATAGATGAGTAGTTTCTCATTTTCATGAATGCACCAACCTAAAAACTTGACAACATTAGTATGTTGAAGTCTGGCAATTAGTTCTAAGAAGAGAGTCTCTTCACAGCTATATACTGACCTTCTTCTAGTCTTCCCTACAATAGATACATAGTATGTTGAAGTCTGGCAATTAGCTTAACTTCATTTTCCAACTCCTCAAAGCCTTGTTTTGAGTTCTCAGAGAGTCTCTTCACAGCTATATACTGACCATCTTCTAGTCTTCCCTGCAATAGATATGTAGTTTTGTTTCGAATAAGATCGCATAAAGCTTAAGAAAGGAGAAGTTCTTTGTTCTTACCTTGTAGACAGAACCAAAACCACCTTCACCGAGCTTGTTTGTAACCGCAAAGTCATCTGTTGCCTTACGAATACTGAAAAAATCAACCAGGGGGAGCATTAATGACTTCCTCATCAGATCCAATAGTATCAGGAGCTCTTGACTGGCGCGATGATCTTCTTGCTTTTTCTGCATTCGAGTAGACAACCTTATTGCTAGTAAATCTTCTCCAAACGAGGATGATGGCGGCGCACGTGAGAGCGAGGAATCCGGCGGATCCAGCAGTAACTGTATCAGAAGAGAATCTATCGATCGTCAACAAAAACCAGGCATGGGATGGGATTAGGGTGGGGGGTTCGAGCAAGAGCTTCCCTTACCCGCTGCTAACAATCTCCTATGCTTCTTCTTCCCTGCAGTTAGAACAGAGAATAGAAATTGAAATCCAGCAATTGGTATCGCGTAATCTGATCTCAGATACTCACTGTCACTGCTGCAACTTCGGAGATAGACTCCACTGGGGCAGAGGCAGATACTGCCCTGCAACGTCGAGGTGTTGTTGGCGTCGTAGCCGCACCGGCCGCCGCTGGCGGCGCACCTGCGGCAATCCCTCGCGGTATAATTCGCCATCCACCCGGCCCGCAGCAGGGCGCTGTAGTTGCTTCCGGCGCTGATGTTCGAGTCGCCCATCACCGGCACCACGCCGACGCTGCAGTTCGGGTCCGGCGAGCGTGTGCGGACGGGGTCATACTCGCCGCCGAACATGACCGTGTTGAACCGGGGGCAGGACATGTTCTGGTAGTTCGGGTCCGGCGAGCAGTTGTAGAGGAAGAAGATCTGCTTGTTGGAGGCGCTGACGCTGAAGGGGAAGAACCCGGTGCTGTTTATGCCGGGGAGGAAGTCGCAGGCGTCGCGGAGAGTGAAGTGGACGGAGCTGTTGGAGTAGAAGATCTGGAGCACGTAGAAGTGGATGTTGAGGACGGTGAAGAAGAGGTCGCCGGTGTCGTTGATGCAAGTGAGGCTGAACGCCGGAAGGCCGCAGTAACTCGGTTGGCGACCGATGATCCAGAACGGGAACCTGACCTCCTGCTGGCCGCCGCATCGCTGGGGAGCGCAGTCGTCGTAGCGGGGCGTGGCGGATCCCGGCGCTGCTCGTTGCAGAGAGGAAAGGAGAAAGAACAGGGCAGGGATCCAGAGGTTCCTCCTGGTCAGCCACATGGTGATTCTCTCTCCTCTAGCAGAATGGTCACCTTTCATTCATAGCCGCGAAGGCGAAAGACTCATCAAGTCAACGAAGCGTAGGGATTGTGTAAAAAGGTGAAATAGTCCAATCAAGTCAACGAAGAGGTAAATCATCAACTCAAACTCTCAAGCCCGTCGCTCTAGCGATTTTACACGATTGATTTTACAATAATTTATAAGGAAATAAATTGAAAAATTATAGTTGACTACGACGGAGAAGGATATTATCTCGACTTCGTTGAAATTTGATTTTTTAGAAGTTTATTCTGTCGTAACCAATTCAACTATGTCTTGAAGATATCATAACTCAAACTCAGAGATTAACAAAGTGCAGAGAGATGGGATGAGAGGGAAAGATGCCCCCAAGATGGGATTGAATTTATAAGAGTTAAATTTTGATAAATCGAGGTATTGTCTTTCTATGTGATAATTAATTATAATTTTTTGATTTATATTTATAGATAAAATCGATAGTAATATATTTTATTTTTTTTATTGAAATGAGAGGCCGAAAGGTAAAGAGAGAAGGATTGAAGTTTGACTTTGACTATCGTTGTCGCTTGTCGGATTTGGAAACCGTTGGGAGATCTCAGCGTGTTGACCGGAGGATCGTATCATGAACTGAAGTATGATGCTTTTTTTTTCTACCCTTTACTTTTTCTTTTATTATCATTATTTTGAAAACTTATTAAAAGAATATTGGTAACAATTGTATCACATTTAATATAATAAACCATGCAGCGAAATTAATAAACAAGGCATACCTTTCCTTTGTAGATTGTGTAGAAGATGTTCGTTACCCGAAGACCTCTTGATCTTCTTTTGTATTCCTCCCTTCTTCTTGGATGTCGTGTGGGCGACGATCTACCAAGATGAAACTCCACCCAATTCCTTCTAATCCTTTCTTCCAATCCGATGGCAACAACTCAAGGAAGAAGCTCTCTCCTTCTTCCTCTTCCTCTCCTTCTTTCTCTTCTTCTTTCTCCTTTCTTGGCTGTTGGCCTTAGCAAGGAAGAGACCTCCTTGTGCGCCGGCCCTAGCAAAGGAAAAGAGGAGGTGCTTGGCCACCGACCCTAGCACAAGGAAAGGAGGAACTTGATTGAGAGGGGCGCCGGACCCTAGCTTGAAGAAAACAAGGGAGAGGGATGTGAAGGTGGCGCCGACCCTAGGAAGCTAAAGACAAGATGTAAGTTGTGTTTTTGCCTCTCCCTCTCCTCCCCTTTTATAGTTTTGCCATCATAGAAAATTTAGGAAAAAATAACAGAATTAATATAATTTTGTTGGATGACAAAATTTAATAAAATATTGTTGGATAACAAAATTTAACATAATTTTATCGGATAACAAAATTAATATAATTTTGTTTAACAAAATTAACATAATTCTATTTAGGATTAACTGAATTCTGTTAATCGATAACAGAATTCTAACATAATCTTATTGGGTGGATGCCTTTATCCAAAGACTACAACAGAGGACCTAGAGGAGAAATTAGTTTAAGCCTCCTGATAGGCTTGGGCTTCCTGTGTTCTCCCTGAATATCCAACTCAAGTTCATCAATAATAACTCATACCACTAAAGGGTTATTATTGAACTACCGCACCAATCCCATATTACAATATGGGCTCCTTCTTATCATGAGTGCATTAATCTCACTGTGTTCAAGATATCGTATGTCCGTCAATTAATTGAATTACTGACAACTCAATTAATTAACTGCTAATTCTGAGAGTAGTACCACTCAAACTTTATTATCATACGGACTAAGTCCACGTGCAGGGTTTACATGATAATTCTTATGAGCTCCTCAAGGGGACATCATCAGCCTAAATAATTAGTGTTGGATTGCAAGGGTGCAAACATAGTCCCACATCTAAAGCACATGGAAAAGATCATGAGTTTAAAAAGGATGAAAGATATCTCCATTGGTATGAGACTTTTTGGGGAGAGATCAAGAACAAAGTCATGAGGGTTTAGACCCAAAGTGGACAATATCATACCATTATGAAGATGCGGACATCCTTTGGGACCTATAAGTGGTATCAGAGCGAGATCGCTCTTCACCGGACTAACCGCCGGAAGAGCCATGATCCAGATCTAACCATGTATATTGAACCTTAAACAAAGGAACTGGGTGCTCCTGTGCCTGAATCAAGAGGACCAGACACCAGACAGGAAGTCCTAGTTGCGGCTAGTAAGTCGGGTGGACCGAGGATGAGCTTGCCAAAGGCCGAGCCCAACCCCAACAAGCTCGCCAAAGGCCGGGCCCGACCCCAATGAGCTCAGCCAGGCCAACCTCGACGCCGACGAGCTTAGCCAGGGTGACCCCGAACCCACGAAGCTCGGCTAGGCCGTCCCCGAACACAACGAGTTTGGCCAAGTCGGGTTCGACGTTGGCGAGCTCAGCTAGGTCGGCCCCGAACCCGTCAAGCTCGGCCAGGCCGGGCTCGACACCGACGAGCTCGCCAAGGTTGCGCCTGACGCTAGCGAGCTCGCCAAGGCTGCGCCCGACGCTAGCGAGCTCGCCAAGGTTGGGGCTACCGTCAACGAGGTCGCCCTCTAGTCCCGAGGCCACCGAACTCTAAAACCCTAAACCTTGTTGGGTTGTAAGGGTGCAAACATAGTCTCACATCTAAAGTATATGGAAAAGATCATGGGGTTAAAATGATGGAAAATATCTCCATTGGTATGAGGCCTTTTGGGGAGAGCCCAAGAACAAAGCCATGAGGGCTTAGGCACAAAGTGGACAATATCATGCCATTGTGGAGATATTTTGATTCCATCAGTATTAACAAGTGGTATCAGAACGAGACCGCTCTTCACCGGACTAACCGCCGGATGAGCCATGATCCAGATCTAACCATATGGTTTGAACCTTAACAAAGGAAGTGGGTGCTTCCGTGTCTGAATCAAGAGGACCAGACACCAAGTGAGAAGTCCTAGTAGGTCAGGTGGACCGAGAGGCAAAAAGTCCTAGTTGCGACTAGGTGGAAAGTCCTAGTAGGTCGGGTGGATCGAGAGGCAAAAAAGTCCTAGCTGCAACTATGTGGGAAGTCTTAGTAGGTCGGGTGGACCGAGGGGCAAAAAGTCCTGGTGGGTCGAGGATTCAGACATCAAAAACGACGTGAGAGGGGCCTGTGGTCCTTTGTTTGGGGGGGATTGTTGGATTGTAAGGGTGCAAACATAGTCCCACATCTAAAGTACATGGGGTTAAATGGATAGAAAGTATCTCCATTGGTATCAGGCCTTTTGAGGAAAGCACAAGAACAAAGTCATGAGGGCTTAGGCCCAAAGTGTACAATATCATGCCATTGTGGAGATATTTTGATTCCATCGGTATTAACAAGTGGTATCAGAGCGAGACCGCTCTTCACCGGACTAACCGCCGGATGAGGCATGATCCAGATCTAACCATATGGTTTGAACCTTAACAAAGGAAGTGGGTGCTTCCGTGTCTGAATCAAATGGATCAGACACCAAGTGAGAGGTCCTAGTAGGCCGGGTGGATCGAGAGGTAAAAAGTCCTAGTTGCGACTAGGTGGGAAGTCCTAGTAGGTCGGATGGACCGAGGGGCAAAAAGTCCTAGTTGCGGCTAGGTGGGAAGTCCTAGTAGGTCGGGTGGACTGAGGGGCAAAAAGTCCTGGTCGGTCGAGAATTCAGACATCAAAAACGACGTTGAGGGGGGGCTATGGTCCTTTGTTTGAGGGGGGATTGTTGGGTTGTAAGGGTGCAAACATAGTCCCACATCTAAAGTACATGGGGTTAAATGGGTGGAAAGTATCTCCATTGGTATGAGACCTTTTGGGAAGAGTCCAAGAACAAAGTCATGAGAGCTTAGGCCCAAAGTGGACAATATCATGCCATTGTGGAGATATTTTGATTTCATCGGTATCAACAAATCTAATATAAAATCAGGGAGAGACTTACAGGAGTCGGGAACACCGGAGTTGAAAATGTCAGAGTTGGGAACGTCGGAGTCGGGACCGCAATCGGGAGTCGATCAAGAGTCAGAGTCGGAGCCAAAAAATTGATTGAGAGTCAGACTCGGAGCCGGCGAGCTTGGCCAGGCCGGGCTTGATGTCGACGAGCTCGCCAAGGCATCGCCCGACACTGGCGAGCTCACCAAGGTTGGGGCTGACGTCGACGAAGTCACCCTCTAGTCCCGAGGCCATCGAACTCTAAAACCCTAAACCTAATATAAACCGGGGAGAGACTTACAGGAGTCAGGAACACCGGAGTTGGGAACGTCGGAGTCAGGACTGCAATCGGGAGTCGATCGAGAGTCAGAGTCGAAGCCAAAAAATCGATTGAGTCAGAGCCAGAAAATAGCAATTAGGATTTAGCATTGTGCGAGGGAAAAGATTCAGGGCCAAACCCTAAAACTTACGATTTTAGTGACAGAAATTATTTTTCATTGCTAGTTAGCAATGATAATTATTTTTCATCGCTAATTTAGCAACAAACATTAATTTCCATCGCTAGATTAACGATGGATAAAAATTTTCGTCATCAATTTACAGACGGAATTTAAATTCTGTCGTAAATATAGCAACGAAAATATTTTTTCCTTCGCTTAATTACATAAATTCCATTGCTAAATTAGAAATAAAATTTAAATTCCGTCGCTAATTTAATGATGAAAAATAATTTCCGTCATTGATTCCATCGCTATTGTGGGGGTTTGTTGTAGTGTCGGAATGTAAGAAACTTCCTCTTCTTTACCCTCAAATCGGAAGGTAAGAAATATTAATGATTCATGAGCATGTAAGAATAAAATTTATCCTTCTCTCTTCTTTCCCTCCTTAACTCACTTCATCCCAAACAAAAGTCAAAATTCTCTGTCCTCTTATTTATCCTTCCTTCTCCTTCCCTCACCTCCTCCCAAATAAAGTGTAAGGCTCAAAAAATAAAAATAAAAATATGAAAAAGATGAATCATCGATGTGCTATTATCAATGCATCTTGATGAATCGAAGACCGTTAATTATATCTAGGCCATGATCTAGATTCCAAAGCAATGATCCAGAACGCCCTTTGAAGGAGGTATAGATGCGACGGCGGTTAAAGTGGCATAGGAGGCTGAAGAGGACTCACAGGGCGACAACGATGACCAGCAGCTCTGCTTCGCTCCACGCCCAAGAACTTAATTTGCCTGAAGATCGCCGTTTTGTATTTTCGAAGTGAATTTGGAATACAATAATATATAGGTAAAATAATTCTATTACACTAAAAGGTGGAATCAATCATCTCCAACGGCTCCACATGGTCGGCTCCACGACCATTATGAAAAGGTAAATCAAAAAACTATAGTCACTATAAGGGAGGACATTGTCTTGGCTTCATTGAGATTCGACTCTTATCCACTGCGGCAAATCTGCCCCACAATAACCAACTCAATCATGCTCCGATGACAAAATAACCCCTAATGTAAAGCAATCGATGAACAAAATCTCAATTAATTTTCATGAAACAACTAGTCCAGTCCTTGATCATGGATTAAAAAACTAGGAACAACAAAAGACACAGAGAAGCATGTAAAGATTTCCTTGGAGTAGATGAAGACGAGTGCATATATAAAGGCAGAAGATCTAATACGAGATCAAACACAAGTATATGCCCATTCTGGTTTCATAGGCAATGTGATTCCTTCAAATTAAACGAATATATACTATAGGGTTTGAAGAAGATAATTCATCTTCCTTCGATGGTGCTCATGGTCAATTCTGGTGCCCGGGAATACGGGATTGGCATCAATGTTGGTGAATCTATTCTTGAGGTATATGCAGGTTGCTGAGGCAATGGTAAAACTGGGCTCTTGTTCACCAACATTATGGCGATAGCTTCCATTGTTGGTCGGTCGACGGACCTATCTTGAACACATAACAGGCCGAGCTGAATGCATTTCTCCACTTCAGAAACGGGGAATGAATCAATCAGTTGCGCATCTACCAATTCGCAACATCTTCCTTCCGCCCAAAGATGCCATGCCTATGAGATCTCAATATATGAATAACAAATGATTTGCAAGTATATTTGGAACGGTTCTTTGATCATCTGATCAGTCATAACAATCAGGTTAAAAAATATGAACAGGTGGGAGGGATGATCTACTTACGTATCCAAGAAGACTGAAGGACGAATCATTCATCGAGTATGAGCTGCCAGAGTTTCTTTTACCAGAAATGATCTCGAGTAGAATCACCCCAAAGCTATATACATCAGACTTTTCAGAAAAACGACCATGCAAGCCATATTCTGGGGCCATGTAACCGCTGTTATATAACAAAGTTATCAAGAAACACACAAAACATAAGATGTGAATTGAGTTGATAAAAGATGATAATACTCACTATGTGCCTACTAATCTCCTTGTGTTTTGTTCCAGATGATTTTCTCCGGATATCCTTGCCAAACCAAAATCTGAAATTTTGGGATTCATATTCTCATCTAGTAGGATGTTGCTAGTCTTCAAATCTCTATGAATAATGCGTAGTCTTGAATAGCGATGGAGGTAAAGAAGTCCTTGAGCAATGCCTTGTATTATACAAAATCTCTTATGCCAATCTAATTGTGCCGAAAGATTTGAATCTGAAAATATGATAAGATTCAAATTTAACTCATGAAATTGAATCAAATGAGGGAGAAATATGGTAAGATGACTAACCGAATAAGTATTTGTCCAAACTTTTGTTGGGCATATATTCATAGATGAGTAGTTTCTCATTTTCATGAATGCACCAACCTAAAAGCTTGACAAGGTTAGTATGTTGAAGTCTAGCAATTAGCTTAACTTCATTTTCCAACTCCTCAAAGCCTTGTTTTGAGTTCTCAGAGAGTCTCTTCACAGCTATATACTGGCCATCTTCTAGTCTTCCCTGCAATAGATATGTAGTTTTGTTTCGAATAAGATCGCATAATTAAAGCTTAACAAAGGAGAAGTTGTTTGTTCATAGTTCTTACCTTGTAGACAGAACCAAAACCACCTTCACCGAGCTTGTTTGTAACCGCAAAGTCACCTGTTGCCTTACGAATACTGAAAAAATCAATCAGGGGGACATTAATGACTTCCTCATCAGATCCAATAATATCAGGAGCTCTGGACTGGCGCGATGATCTTCTTGCTTTTTCTGCATTCGAGTAGACAACCTTTTTGCTAGTAAATCTTCTCCAAACGAGGATGATGGCGGCGCACGTCAGAGCGAGGAATCCGGCGGATCCAGCAGTAACTGTATCAGAAGAGAATCTATCGATCGTCAACAAAAAGCAGACATGGGATGGGATTAGGGTGGGGGGTTCGAGCAAGAGCTTCCCTTACCGGCTGCTAACAATCTCCTATGCGAATTCTTCTTCTTCCCTGAAGCTGCAGTTAGAACAGAGAATAGAAATTGAAATCCAGCAATTGGTATCGCGTAATCTGATCTCAGATACTCACTGTCACTGCTGCAATCTCGGACATGGACTCCATTGGGGCAAATGCAGATACTGCCCTGCCACGTTGAGGTGTTGCTGGCGTCGTAGCCGCACCGGCCGCCGCTGGCGGCGCACTTGCTGCAATCCCACTCGTTATAAATGTAATCCGCCATCCACCCGGCCCGCAGCAGGGTGCTGTAGTTGCTGCCGGCGCTGATATTCGAGTCGCCCATCACCGGCACCACGCCGACGGTGCAGTTTGGGTCCGGCGAGCGTGTGCGGACGGGGTCATACTCGCCGCCGAACATGACCGTCTGGAACCGGGGGCAGGACATGCTCTGGTAGCTCCTCGGGATGTCGCTCTCCGGCCCGGAGCAGTTGTAGAGCAAGAAGATCTGCTTGTTGGAGGCGCTGACGCTGAAGGGGAAGAACTCGGTGGTGTTTATGCCGGGGAGGAAGTCGCAGGCGTTGCGGAGAGTAAAGTGGACGGAGCTGTTGGAGTAGAAGATCTGGAGCACGTAGATGTGGATGTCGAGGAAGGTGAAGAAGAGGTCGCCGGTGTCGTTGATGCAAGTGAGGCCGAACGCCGGAGGGCCGCAGTAACTCGGTTGGCGACCGATGATCCAGAATGGGAACCTGACCTCCTGCTGGCCGCCGCATCGCTGGGGAGCGCAGTCGTCGTAGCGGGGCGTGGCGGATTCCGGCGCTGCTCGTTGCAGAGAGGAAAGGAGCAAGAACAGGGCAATGATCCAGAGGTTCCCCCTGGTCAGCGACATGGTGATTCTCTCTCCTCTAGCAGAATGGTCACCATTCATTCATAGCCGCGTAAGACGAAAGACTCATCAAGTCAACGAAGCGTAGGGATTGTGTAAAAAGGTCAAATAGTCCAATCCAGTCAACGAAGAGGTAAATCATCAACTCAAACTCTGAATTCGTCGCTCTAACAATTTTATACTATTGATTTTACGATAATTTATAAAAAGATAAATCAAAAAATTATAATTGACTATGACGAAAAAGGATATTACCTCATCTTCGTCGAGATTCGACTCATGTTCACTTTAACAAATTTGTTCTGTCGTAACCAACTCAATTATATCTCAAGGATATCATAACTCAAACTCAGAAATTGAGGTACTGTCTTTCTCTGTGATAATTAATTATAATTTTTTGATTTATATCTATAGATGAGTATGAGATCGATAGTAATATATTTTAATTTTTTATTGAAATGAGAGGCCGAAAGGAAGACAGAAAAGGATTGAAGTTTGACTTTGACTATCGTTGTCGCTTGTCGGATTTGGAAAGTAAATTGCTTTTTCCCCCTCTTCTCTTCTGACACGGCACCCCCCATCCTCTCTTCTCTCTCTCCCACTCAAATGCTAGTTTTACCTTTTTTTTTTTATTTTTTTGTTTTATTTTATTTATATATATATATAATTTTTATTTTTAAATTAATTTTATTTATTATTTTTTCATTAATACTTATTTATATATATATATATATATATAGCCATCAAGTTGGATTAGGCCCGCCGGGTTGGTCCGTCCCGTCAAGAAATTTAGGTAGATTGGGTTGAAATTTTATTAACCCATTTTAAGATGGGTTGAGGTAGATTGGCCCGCCTAGGCCTGCGACCCGCGTGGGTTGGCCCGCGGCGAGCTTGGATTGGCTCGCGGATCGAGAAAGTTTATTTATTTATTTTAAATTTTAAAATTAAAGTATAAAACTTAATGAATTAGTGGGTCTCATCTATTTAAATACAATTTAAACTTAAAAATTATAATTTAAACTTAAAACTTTCAACTTAATCAATTTAAATTATACTTCAAACTTAAAATTTTTAATATTTTTTTATTTTTTAGCAGACCCGCGTGTTGGTCCGCCTGACCCGCGGCCCACCTTGAGTTGGGTTGGGTTGGAGATTTCTCAACCCACTAAATTGGTGGGTTAGCCCGCCCCGCCCCGCCCCGCCATATGATAGACCCGCCATGGGTTAGCCCGCCTCGTCATGGGTTGGTTCGTTTGACAGCTCTATATATATATAATTAAATTTTATTAAATTTTATTTTTAAAAATAATTTTGTTTATTATTTTTTCATTAATACTTATATATTTTTTTTAATTTTATTTAATTTTTATTTAGTTTTATTTTTAAATTAATTTTGTTTTTAAATTTTAAATTTTATTTAGTTTTTATTTTTTAATTACTTTTTTAAAAATTTAAAAAGAATAAAAAATAAATAAATAAAAAGGAAAGGATAAAAGTGTAATTTAAAAGGGAGAGAGAGGAGGTGGGAGGGAGGGGGGAAAAGCAGGTCTCATTTGGAAACCGTTGGGAGATCTTAGCGTGTTGACCGGAGTATCGTATCATTAACTGAAGTATGATGCTTTTTTTCAACCCTTTACTCTTTTTTTTATTATCATTATTTTAAAAACTTATTAAAAGAATATTTGTAACAATTGTATCACATTTAATATAATATAACGTAATTTTAGATAAAACTAATTCTTGTTGTAGTATTATATATAAAATAACTTTATTTAAAATTTTGATCGACTATTCTAACTATTTAATTTTACTAATAAGATTATAAAATAAAATAAAATTTATTTAAATATAGATAATAATATAATAAAAATAGAATTTATAAAATTCAAAATTATTTTTAAAAATTTTAAATATTTTGTTAAAATTGACAGAATAAAAATATTTTTTAAATGAAAGAATCACGTAAACAAAATGTGGATGGATGCAACATGTTGCTGCAAGAAAGAATCCGAAGCATAGGAAACACGGCAAAGAGAAAGGAAGACCAACGCAGAAGCCTTGGCTTCGTCAGTCTCACGTCACCCTACAGCCGGGGAGGGCCGCGGCGGCCACCGGACGTCGAGCTCGAGGTCGGAGAAGGACGAGGACTCGACGAGGGGGCGCCGGCCGCCGCCTCGGCAGCGGCAGAAGCGGCGGCCGGCGCCGCGCGCCGCCCGCCAGGCGAGGGCCAGCGGGGCGCAGACGCAGCACCAGGCGAGCATCAGGGGGCAGCAGACGCAGAGCGTGCAGGTGGAGGCGGCGCACTCAGCCGCGGCCTGGCGGAGCCGCGGCGACGGAAGAGGACTCACAGGGCGGCGACGGGGGCAAGCGGCTCTGCCTCGCCCCATGTCCCCACCCTTACAAGCAACAACCACAATCAAAACAAGAAGCAACAAGATCACATTCAATGCTTAGCAGCAAAGTTCGATCACAATCAAAACCAGAATTAGCAACAAAATCACATTCAATGCTTAGAACACAGAAGAGAGCAAAACGAACACTACCTATCGACTCTCGAAAGCTTGCGTGGAAACAGCAGCAGTCTTGCAGACAGGGCAAGCATTTTTCTGAAGAAGCCACCGTCTGATGCAACGTACATGATACCTGTGACCGCACTGCAGCTCTCCGATTGCATCGTTAATGGCGTATTCTTCCTGTAAATCACAGGGAGGAAATTAAGCTCGACTGCAACAGAAACTTAGAGGGCATGCAGATCGAAATACTTACCTGACAAATGATGCAATTCGGTTCGTCGTCTGATAGAATTCGTCTTCTTAAAGCATCCAGAAATGAGTATTTAACCTTCCTTAGACTGCTCACGATCTGTTCCTCCTCCAGCCCAGTGTTCACCTGCCCTATTTGATCACCCAGCTCGAGAAGCTCCTGTTCGATCGGAAATGGGAGGGCAATCCCATGAATGATATGGAACTTCAAATGATAAGGTGAAAGTGAATCTGTGAGCACCTCGTAGGACATGTTATCGACATCGAGCCACTGGTCTTGGAGTTGCTCATACACATCTAGTTGCCCTAACTGGACGATCGTCTGGAGCAAGATTATCTGAGAAGTAAAACAAATCTGAGAAGTCAATTTGCTAATCTTTTACTTGTTTATCCAAGAACAGATACCATCTATCGCAAGGTCTTGTAATGGAGTGGAAGTTATTTGACATTATAGAAACACAGAATTTTGTTGTATCTACGAGTAAAACTGGATCTGATGTAGGGTTCTTGAGGGTTCACAATTTAGATGATGTTTAAGAAACATATGAATGTATTAATCGAAGAATTCAACTACTTTCCCTGAAATTAGTAAAGCAAAGTAGTTGATTGCAGCTGATTACCTCCTCGGATCTATATGGAGTAGGGGGAAATCCTGGCGAGCGATGAAGATATTCCGAGCGTACACGATCATGCCCTAATAGAGGTGCGTTAGGGTTCGACAGGGTATCCTGGTGGTTTTCTCTTCTACAGGAAGATGGACTCTGCTGAGGAAAACAGCCGAGATTCTTAATTAGGGGCGAAATCTTTGACATTGTTCGAAAATTAAATCAGATCGAAGAAATGAAGTGATTTGCGGCCCGAACGGACAAAAAGGGGGAAGAAAAAACGAATTTTTCGTTAGGGCAACAAGAAGAATCGATCTTAAAACCCTAAATTAGAGGAACTCGCAGAGCAAAAGCTAGGTATTTTTACCTCGCCGGCATCCAGGAGCCTTCTTCCGGCCAAAGACGCCTCGGTGGAGGATGGAGTCACCGGCGGCGCGCACGAGATTTTGCCAACGCCGTGAATCCGCCTGCCTTCCTTCTCCGTCTTCCTCCTCCGGAGATTCTTGTCGTGCGGAACCGACGGATCGTAAGCCTGCGAGGCCGCCTCGGAGGCGCAGCCCAGCCGCCGTAGCGCCGCACCGGCGAAGCCCTCTTTCTTCTTCCTGGAGGGCGATGGAGGATTCATGAGATGCCTGCGTTCGACAGAAGGGACCTCGCATGACATGGAGATACCGCGGAGGAGGCGATCCATGGGTGACGACGACGAGAAGGCGCCGTCGCCGGAGGCCGCCATAAAGAAGAGAAGCGAAGGCGCGAGAGGAATTCGAAATAATCGACAAATATGCCTTTTTGTCTAGGGAAAACCGGCGAAGAATTGTTGGGATCGGGTACTCGGCAATTCGACTTGAAATTATAGCCGACCAATTATAAGGGCCCACGTCTCGTAGATTGATGGAGATATTTCTGTGTTTTTTGCAGTAAGCATTTGATTGGATCCAGTCATTGCCGTTGGAACTTGAAAGAGGCAAATTTGGAGGGAGATCTTGGTGGTTGAATGTCAGGTTGACTTCTGCTTTTATCTTTTCGGTCCGGAGATATCTCAAAATTTGGGAGAGACTCTTTTGAACAACTTCTCATTGTAAGTAGTGCTGTCTATGGTGGGTATAACCGTCAATTTGAATGGCCAGGCATCGGTCAGGTTAATCTGTCCCCACTAAGTAATTTAGAAGAGTTGGGTTTAAATTTTATCAACTCATTTTAAAATGGATTCAGATGGATTAACCCACCTAGGGCCACGATCCGCGTGAGTTGGCCCACGGTGAGTTTGGATTGGTCCGCGAGTTGAAAAAGTTTATTAATTTATTTAAAAATTTAAAATTAAAATAGAAAACTCAATAAATTAATAAGTTTTATCCGTCTAAATTACAATTCAAATTTAAAATTTTCAATTTAATCAATTTAAACTATAATTCAAATTTAAAATTTTTAATATTTTTTTTATTTTTAACATGCCCGTGGGTTGGCCTGCCTAACCCACAATCCATCTTAGGTTGGGTTGGACATTTCCCGACCCATCGAGTTGGTGGGTTGACCCGCCCTGCCTCGTCATATGATGAATTTTTAGTGAGTTGGTATGCCCCTCTATGGATTGGCCCGTTTGACAACTTTAATGGTGGGACGGATTAACCCCATCAAAACTTCATCATATGATAGAATAGGACAAACTGATCCATCATTTTAGCGGGTTGAGAAATTTTAACCCAATTCAAGATGGATTGCGAGTTAAATCAATCGACTTACCAGCTCAGATATATATATATATATATATATATATTATTAATATTTTTAAATTTGGATTGTGAATCCGATGAGTCTAAGTTCATCAAGTTCTTTATTTTAATTTTAAATTTTATAAGATTTTATTTCTTAATCCACAAGTCAATTCAAGCCCATCACAGAGTGATCCATGATAGTCGCTGGTCCAAGTAGATCGGCCTATCTATATCCATTTTAAAATGAATTGATAAAATTTTAATTCAATTCATTTAAATTATTTGACAGGATAGATCAATCCAATGGATTTAATTTTAATTGGCAGTTCTAATCATAAGTGATACAACTTTTAACGATCTATACGATGCGAACATATACATTCACAAGGTATGTACTTGCTACGTAGATGTTCGTCTATGATGCACACGATAGTTCTAAGTAGCCAAGGTGGATGACACAAAATGTTAAGAAGAGACAATGAACAATACAAACTATTATGATGAAGCTAAAAGTTTTTTTTCTTTTGCATAAGGTGGAATCCGCCATTTAGGGCTTCACACGGTCAAGTTTATAACCATTTGTGAGAAGATAAATATAAAAGCTACAGTTGAGCACGATGAAGAAGAGTATTTATTATCTTGACTTCATTTTGTGAGCCAAGAAAAGATTTAACATGTTATTATTATTATATTAATAAAAATTCTATAATCTTTTATTTTATAATATATGAAAAATATAAATATTGGGGGTTGCTACAGTGCTAGAATGGTAATTTGTATGTATAAGTATTAGTTGATTTAAATTTGTACTTAAAATAGTATCATCTATGGTATCAAATGTGATTATATGTATATTTAAAATTATTAATCTATTTATATATAAATAATTTTTAAAATATTTTTTAATTATTAATCATGTACTACAAATTTGAAAGATTTTTTATTTTATCTTGATTGATTCGATTTTAATCTCTGTATAAGATCGTAATGTTATATAGGATTAAGATCCTATGAATTATAAATATAACAATAATAATAATCAAGTCTTATTTTATTATTCTTATATTGTGTTATATCATCTATTTTATTATATATATATATTTATTTATTTATTTTTAAATTATTAATCAAAATTTATTTATTTTAAAATGATTAATCAAATTTTTTTTATTTAATTCAGAGATAAAAATATATATATATTAAAAAATTAATATATTTATTTAGTCCAAACAAAAACGTACGACCAGTCAAACAAACAAGTCTTCCGCCGACAAATGTCGGGCCGGCGGATTCGGGTTCGTTTCTCTGTGCTCGCCCCTCCGCGTCAGCGAGCCATGTGTGGCGAATGGCGAGCTCGCGATGCAAGAGAAAGAGAGAGAGAGAGAGAGGGTAGAAAGAAAGAGCCAGGAGCTGGCCTCGAAGTGCTCGCTAAAGGTGTTCGTGTTGTTGTGGAGGACAGCAACGCATCGGGAGAGACTCCAACGCCAGCGGCAAAAAGATACCGACAAAGTGCCATATCGATTTGTTTATTATCCCTAACTCCCCAAAAGATCAGCGGAGCGAGAGCGACGATACTAAAGAGGCACTCCAGTGCGCCATTTCCTGTGAAGCCCTAGCTCACAACATACCGCTGACCTCGGTGGCCTAGGGGGAAAAGGAGCTACCTTGCGGTGTGTTTGATGTTGCTTTTTCATAGGTTTTCTTTGTGCATATTCATCTCCTGACTTGGATTTAGTCCCTGATGCATGTAAAAGTTTCCTAAATTTTAGATTTTGAGGCGAACCCTTGGTTTATTTCTTGCTGGAACTTCAATTCTTCCGTTAAAGGTCTTGGTTTGGCGAGGGTAATAAGATGAAGTTCAATAAGCATGGTGATAAAAGTTTTTGCAATGAAACTTTTGCTTGCTTTGTAGAAATTTTGATTAACCTCGAGGGATTTTATTCAACCAAAATAGTAACTGCTTTTTAAAGTGATATTATGTGAAATTGTATGACTAATGAGAAGCTTAAATGGAGTGAGAATCTCTTTGCTTCTTCTTTAATTCTGTTTTTTGGGAGTAAATATATATTTAAAAAAATTCATTTTGTTCGTTTCTGTGGCAGATTTTCTTTTTGAATGATGCATACTCCAGCTAAGAAGAGAACTTCGGCAGAAAATGGAGATGGAGGGATCGATTTAGTACTTGCAAGGTCAATTGGAAATGGGGAGGATTTGCGCCGGATTGTTCAGTATGCCTTTGAATTAGGGAAGCCCGATGCCCTCTTGCTCCAACTTAGGAATGTTGTTAAAAAGAAAGAATTCGAGATAGAAGAACTGTGCAAACTTCATTACGAGGAATTCATTCTTGCAGTTGATGAGCTACGAAGTGTGTTGGTTGATGCTGATGCACTCAAGAGCTCATTATCAAGCGATAATTTGAAGCTGCAAGATGTTGCTAGTGCACTTTTATTGAAGCTTGATGAGCTCCTTGAGCTTTATTCGATTAAGAAAAATATCGCAAAGGCCATGCAAATAATGAGGGTCTGTGTGCATGTTTTGAAATTATGCCTGCAATGCAACATGCATATCTCAAACAATCGGCTCTACCCTGCAGTAAAAATTGTGGATATAATTGAAAGGGAATACATACAGAATATTCCTCTTGAGCCATTCAAGAAGGTGATCGAAAAACAAATACCTGCAATTAAAAAGTTCATTGAGAATAAGGTGTCTGATGAGTTCAATGAATGGCTTGGTCGTGTAAGGAGCACCACTAAGAACATCGGGCAATTGGCGATAGGACAGGCTGCCTCAGTCCGTCAAAGGGAGGCAGAAAAGAGAGCTAGCCAGTGGGAAGCTGAAGAGCAGAGTTGGTCTGGTCTTAGTGATCTTGTTTTCACTTTAGATGTTGAGAATTTTGATGAAGATTCAGTGCTAGAGTTTGACCTGACACCTGTTTATCGTGCAAACCATGTGCACAGTTACCTTGGTATTGGGGAAAAGTTTCATGAGCACTATTACAATAACCGGTTAATGCAGCTGAATTTGGATTTGCAGATTTCATCAGCACAACCCTTTCTTGAATCCCACCAATCATTCTTTACACAGATTGCTGGATTTTTCATTTTGGAAGATCGAGTCCTAAGGACTGCTGGGGGTTTGCTGTTGGACAGTCAACTGGAAACATTATGGGATACCGCTCTCTCAAAGATGACATCTGTTTTAGAGGATCAATTTTCTCATATGGACACTGCAAACCACCTTCTACTTGTCAAGGACTTTGTCACTCTTTTTGGTTCAACTCTCATACGTCATGGATACCAGGTAAAGCCTTTGCTTGACATTCTTGATAACAGCAGGGACAAATACCATGAGCTTCTGCTCAGTGAATGCCATAAGCAAATAGCAGAGGCCCTTGCAAGCGATACCTTTGAACACATGGTGATAAAGAAAGAGTATGAGTACAATATGAATGTGGTATCATTCCATCTTCAGTCCTCAGAGATAGTGCCTGCTTTTCCATTTATTGCCACATTCTCTTCCTCTGTTCCAGATGCTTGTCGTATAGTGCGTTCTTTCATTGAGGACTCTGTCAACTACTTATCACACGGAGGTCATGTAAATACTTACGATGTGGTAAGGAAGTATCTTGACAAGCTAATGATTGATGTGCTGAACAAGGCTTTGCTCAACACGATCCATTCTGGTAGTTTAGATGTGTCAAAAGCAATGCAAATTGCAGCAAACATAGCTGTCCTAGAGCGCACTTGTGATATTTTTCTATTGCAGGCTGGCCAACTTTGCTCGGTGCCGTTGCACTTACTTGAACGACCTCATTCTGGTTTGACTGCCAAGGCTGTTTTTAAGGCAACACAGAATGCTGCCTATACTGCATTGTCAAACGCAGTTGATTCTAAGTTGGACGAATATCTTAATCTTATGCACAGTATAAATTGGACAGCTGATGAAGCCCCAGAACATGTGAATGATTATATGAATGAAATATTCATTTATCTCAACGAGCTGATAACTAATGCACAACCGATTATGCCTTTAGACGCACTTTACAGAATGGGGTTTGCTGCTCTCACTCATATTTCGGATTCTATAGTGGCAGCCTTTCTTAGTGAGAGTTTAAAAAGATTCAACCTCAATGCTGTGGTCGGCATCGACAATGATCTGAAAAGGTTGGAATTACTTGCAGATGAAATATTTCAAAGCACCGGTCTGAGTGATCTAAAGAAAGATTGCAGTTTCAGAGAATGCTTAACTGAAGCCAGGCAGTTGGTGAATCTTCTACTGAGCAATCAGCCTGAGAGTTTTATGAATCCTGAAATAAGGGAGGCAAACTATGGTGCTTTGGACTACAAAAAGGTTGCTGTTGTCTGTGAAAAATTCAAGGATTCACCAGATAGGTTGTTTGGTAGCCTCTCTGGGCGAAGCACAAAGCAAACAGCTAGGAAGAAGTCAATGGACACATTGAAAAGAAGGTTGAAAGATTTCAGTTGAATATTGACAATGCAATCCAGTTATGCTAGCTTGTGGTATATCTATGGATCTCCCTTGTTCCTATTTTTGGATTTTCCATAATGGTTATTTATCTTTTGAAATTTAATCATTCAAAACCCAGTATCAAGTTGCTATAATGTCTACATCTATAACAATTCAGAGTTGTCATAATCATCTATTAATATTCTTAGAATAAAACCACAATTTATCCAAATCAAACTCCATTTTGAGGGGGTTTTCCTCACAAGCTATTAGATGTGTGCAGAAATATGATGAGCGCAACTAATCTTGAAGAAATGTGATTTTTAATATGGCATTGATTTGAATCTATGACTATTCATTTCAGCTATTGTTCAGATAAAATGTTGGTGGGTTGCTTCTTCAGGTTAAAATTCTGTATTCTTGATACTTTTTTCTCTCGTTGAGTATTTCTTGAGTGCCCTTGTAACATAATACCATTAAGATATTTCTTGCATGTCTTAGAGAAACCTGGGTTGTAATCAAGTTTTGGAAACATTTAGGAACAAGGGTCTGTAGTTATACCAATTAGATCATCATACTTTTATCATCTTAAATATTCACCTGAAATTCAAACACAGTAATTCGAAATTTTCAATACAAGCATGTATTTTTCCCAGAAATATCATTTTATCAGTTCAGAAGCACCAAATAGGCATCTAAGATGTTCAAGATGTCACTGATCAATTTAGGAACTTTTTGATGGCACTTAAATTACTCATTAGTTGAACTTTAGATGAGTGTTTTGAGGTCCCTTACGCCTTTGCTGCATCATTAGCACTCGGAGACGAGCTTCAGTATTATTTGATCATCCATGTAAGGAGGTAAATATGCAAGCAAGACTGTTTATGTTCTTTGGTTGACCTACCCGCAAAGTCCACGGAAGAACATAAGCAATCTGTAAAGTAATTCTCTGTTTTTTTACTACCATGACTGTTCATGAACCCCTCTCTGTGGAATCAATGGGCACATAAACACGGAATGTTACTTGTCAAAGAAACAAGGGAATTCAGAAGCTGACTAAAATTTCAAAACCTTGGGGAGCAATCCATTGCCTCACTGTGTGTATATATATACATACACTGAGAAGCCATGAGGACATTTGAGTTGACTAAATTTCATCTTCTGGTTAATTGATTTGCCATGGCAATGACATGGAAGCAAATAGTGGTGTTGCTCGTAGTGGCTTCATTAAGTTTGCAAATTGCAACGACGGTGATGGCCATGAGGGCGATGAACGGATTATTGAGGTGGTCATGGGAGGAGCAGAGCGGGCTCTTGTTGCAGTCTCTGCCGCAAGGACCGGTGCCGCCTTCTGGGCCTTCTTGTTGCACTCATAACCCTAATGCCCCGCACTGCAGACCTTGTTGAGGATCAAGACTAGATAGATGAAAGTAGCAATGATGAGAAAGAATTATTATATAATATGTGATTAAATTTCTTTAAAGAAAGATTGCTAGCTTTTCTTTTCTTCCATCATAGAGATCCTAATAAACATGATTGCTAGCTGTTTCTTTCTTTTCACCCAAATCTATTTAGCTGGTGTAAGCCAACCAACCAACATTGCATTGCATATGATCGATCCATTCGTCGGCATCTATGCTCATGTTGGGACTTAAGTTGACATTAAGTTTAGTTTTGTGGTTGTGATGCTGATGTCTCCTTGAATGGCGTGACTTACAAGGATTAGCCAACCAGTTGACAACTTAGCTAATTAATAATATTTGAAGAGTTCAAGAACATTGGAATCAGATTAAGATAATGAAAGTGGCTTCTTGTGATTATTCTAGCCATATCTGACAGTTGGTAAACTAGTTGACTTTGCATATGATATACATGAAACCTTCTCATTGAGCTTCCTCACTCATGGAGAACCAAAAAAGGTTTGAACTCCAATTCATTTGGCTTAAATTTCTTCCCTCTTGCCTTAACTATTTTTGTTCATATTGTTTATTCTATGGCAGTGAGATTGATATTGTGATCGTAGATGGTGTTGAAGCTCGAAACCTTGTGGCTTCCGGTCATCATCGTTACTTGGATGTCAGGTAATTAAAACTCTGATCTATTGATTTGCTCATTGACTAATGAATGGAGCTTTATTTTCGAAGAATGGAGGAGGATTTCGAGAAAGGGCACCTGGAGGGCGCTTTGAATGTTCCTTACTACTCCTCTGTCACTCCTCAAGGTTGATCGATTACATTGCTCAACTTTTTTGGGGATTTTTTGGTGAATTTTTGTATGGTTTCAGAGAAGGTGAAGAACCTTGAATTTATAGAGCAAGTTGCGTCTCTCCTTCGACGCGAAGAGCCTTTCATTGTGGTAAAGTAAAGTATTTCAGAATGTTGGGAGTTTTAATGGTCATTGTTTGAACTTACAATTTCTTTGATTGTTGAAGGGTTGTCGAACTGGAGTACGAGCAAAACGAGCAACTATAGATCTCCTTAATGCGGTAGGCGAATTATATAAAGATATATCAACTTTGAAGGATACAAGCAAGAATGCTAAATTGTAAAGATTTAGCATTTTCAGGGCTTCACTAATGTCAAATACTTAGCCGGAGGCTACATGGCGTGGTTGAAGAGCGGAAATGAAGACACTTCGAGTATCTAAAGAGACCTCAAGCCTTTGGTTGTTGTTACAAGAATGGGCATTGTGCTTCGTTGGGAGTTATCATAATAATAAACGTTTGCCATCAGGAAGTTGAATCTTCAAATGATAATACTTTAGTAATAAAAATGAAATTCACAACTCCAGCGACCTCACATGATCGATCTCATGATCATCTGTGATTGTGAAGTGGCAAATCAAAAAATTATAATTGACCATGTTAAGGAAGATATTATTTCGATTTTATCAAAATTCGATTTTTATTCATTTCAATAATTTTGTTTCATCGTAATCAATTCAATTATGCTTTGAGGGTTCAAATGACAATGCACATGTTGAGAGAAAAATTAGAGAGTCATGAGAAAAAGGAAGAGTCATGAGAAATGCCTGTGAAAAGAATAAAGTATATTTTCAATTGATGTACAGTTTGCAATTACTCACAATCAGATAACAAGGGCATCGCTACAAAGATCGAAAGGCTTGAGCAAATATGCATATAAATCTAACAAGATGGGAAAAATAAAGCAAAGAAGGGAATTTTAGGTAAGCAATTGTAGGTGACCAAAACTCTGAAGGAATGTGAATGTCCAGCAGCATCCTCCTTCAGCTTCAATTAATCATTCTACGAGATACAATGGTGTTTCTAACATAATAATATATGATGATGACAAAAATGTAAAAGGAAGGAAAAGATAGATATACAAACCATAAAATAATGAGGAACAAATGTACAATGCTAAAGAATATTAATTAATTATCTTTGAGATGTTCTTTTTGATGACCGTACGCTAGCTCGTCGGGCTACGTCCCATGCTTTATGTGGCACATAAACACCAGCCTGTGAAGCGAAGAATGATTCGTAACCTGGTGAGTCAAAAGCAAAGCCAGTGTGCTTAGAGTTTTCTCTTGGAAGCTGAGCGATCGCGTAACTCCTGGCTTCGTCTGGTGTCAGATGGTTCCCAATTTCCAGTAACTCTGTCCTGCTGATGCTTTCTACCTCATCTCTGTGAATCTCTTGAACAATTTGATAGTTGTAGGGAAAAAACCATCTTTGTAACCTGAAACACAATATTATTATTTAAATTCATAAAACTATAGACACGATAACAGAACTTGAACTAGAGAGCATCCAGGTGTTTGACTACTGAAAGGGTCATGCAGGAGGCTCTGGAAACATCATGAAGCAGTAACTGGTAAACAAACTATGAACGGAATTGGGCCAATTAAGGGGTTAAATTTATTGAGTTGCATAGATTAAAGAGGGTTTGAAATTTGAATATATTGTTTTTGTATATTGAATAATATAATCGACTTTTAGATTTCAGTGGTGTAAACACCAGCAATGAATGAAAAACTTACCCCAGGTATAAGAAGTCGCCAAGAAGTGCGACAATGGGGACCAGTAGAAGTGTAAGGTAGAAATAAAATGTGCTCATCAGCACATATATTGTGAAATACACATTTTCCTGCAGCAATAATATGGGGGAAAAAAATGAAATTGGATAAAAGCGAGAAAACACAAAAGCAAAAGAACTTACTTGTCTGTCATTAGGGGTCATCACTCCAGAGTATATAAAAATAAAAACAAACCAAGCCAAAATGCTTCCTGAAATACTAAGATGGTGCCATCTTGTAATTGAATTGCATGCCATAAGAAGACGCAAGTTGACAGTTACAACAACACAAGTGAAGGCCATTGTACTGACATCCCAAAGACCAAAAATCTTTCCTGAAGAATTATGGCCATGCTCACTCGCAGTAGTTGTGAAGTAATAGAAGATCAAAGACTGGTAGAAAGCAAAAAAAGCCCATACAGCCACAACTGCCCACTTGAAATAGGTATTTCTAATTCCTTCCTTGTAGAGCTGCGGATATTTCTTTGCTAGGGAAGCACTGACATCCTGTACAGTAGTAGTATCCACAATTATGAGTGCAACCCTAATAGAAAGAACATTGTGGGTGCACTTTGTATAATAGTGACAACAGTTCTACATAAAGAATAAAACTGAGATAAGTACCTTGTCAAAGAGTCCAAGAATGATTACAGGAAGTGCTGTAAAAATGACATTGTATAACGACTGAAACCAATCATCATAAAATCTCTGGCCAGAAAAGCCCGTATGAAAGGTAAACCAAAATTGAGTCAGTGTGAACGTAAGATTCTTGTAGAAAAAATAAGTAATGACCTGCATTTAGAACTTTGTAAACCACTTCTGTAATGATAAAATAAGCATAGGTGCATAAGTTGAATAAGCGAAACAAAGTTACCTTGCATAATCTGATATATGACCATCTTCCATGCACAAGCAAGAGATCTTTAAGGAAGCGAAACTGAGCGATGGCAAAGTCACTAGCCATTACAGCTTGCATTCCTTCCAAACCACTTATGCCAACACCAACATGAGCAGCCTGAATCATACTAACATCATTTGCACCATCACCAATACTAAGAGTTATTCTGCGAGCTCCTTTCTTGACCAAACTAGTGACCTGACAAGAATATAACAATACATTTCTGAACCATCTAAAATAAGTGGTTAAAATTCAACTTGTCAAATTTGAGAGATTATTTTTAAAAAAAAACAAATGGGACTTGAGCTGGATAATTTGTAAGAGATCTCAACATACAACACAACCAGAAGATCAGGAGTAGCAACAAACTAATGCAGTGGAAATCATTAGACAAGTCGAGAAAAGAAAAAAGTTGGTCCTACTATAAATCATGTAATACAAACTCAAAGGAATGGAAGAAATGTCAAGAGAAGTTATTTTTTAGTAAATAAACAATGTAGAGTGTCATACACAAAAAAAAAATTGATATAACAATCACGGGAAGAAGGGGAGCCTTGGCGCAACAGTAAAGTTGTTGTTATGTGACCTGGTCATGAGTTTGAATCGCAGAACTAGTCTTTTGCAAAAATGCAAGGTAAGATTGTGTACAATTGATCCAATGTGATTTGACTTTTCCCCGAAATCCCACACTGACAGGAGTTTTGTGCACTGGGCTATCATTTTTTTATAACAATCACGGAAAATACTTGATTAAATGGACAAGGAACATATTCAATAGAAACAAGAATAAGCCAAAAAATTGATAAGATTCAATGTCAATTTATTTCTCCTTGTGAGCAAAATTGCAAAAACATTACCTAACACACAAACATGGGACAGACGGGTAACCATTTTTTTCACAAAATTCACATGTGAAGGAATCTAAAAATGTATCATAGATACAAATAGGTCTAGCTATAAAAATTATTTACATATTCATTTCACAAGAAAATGTATTGTAAGGGTCACCACTCACCACCTTATCATCTGCTATCAAAGGATAATATCTACAGAAAAATGTTTAACGCAACTAGAGCATAACACCTAGAAAAGATACCTGTGCCTTTTGAAGTGGAGAAACACGACAGCAGACTACTGAACTACAATTCAAGCTTAGCTTTAGCAGATGGACACGTAAACTTGGGTCCAGCGCATACATTAAACATTTTCCATCAATTACAAGTGCCAATTTTTGTCCAGCAATGTGAAGGTCCAGCTGGGCCTCTTCAAGACATCGTTTGAGATCATGACTCACTGAGTCCCTAATAACCCGTGAAATCTCCACAGGATCACCCTGGCAATAAAAATGTAAGCTTAAGCCAAGACATGGCACGACACAAATTTCTTAGCATCAGGGAAAACAAACTTTATTTGAAAGGCACATAGACATTATATACCACATAAACTATAAAGAAACTTTGACTAAAACATTGAATCTAAACAATCACGTAAACCTATACATGGTCTAGGGACTGTCTCACACAGACTTGCAGCACCTTACAAAATCCTATTTATAGAATATTCAAGTTTTGCATAATTAGAGTGATATATCAGATCATCTTACCTTCTCCTCAACCTCTCTAATTGCATCAGTTTCTGAAGTGATGATGAGTTGTTTCATATCATTATTGATCAGGTTGCATGCTGCAAAACAAAGAAAGGACTTAATCTTTCAAGTAGAGAATAAAGAATTGATTAAGTACTAGATGGATGTCCAAAAAGAATTGGTCAATCTCTCATTTTGATGCAACTGAAGGCATGGGAGACAAAATGTTTGCCATACCATATGCTATGTTTATTGCAGTTTCCATTTTATCCCCTGTCAGAACCCAGATCTTTATTCCAGCTCTGGACAAAGTATCAATGCAATCTGGAACACCTTCTTGAAGCTTATCTTCAATAGCAGTGCACCCTATCAGAATAAGATCCTTTTCTATCATCTCTGCCACCTGCAATAAAGAAATCAGAATTTAACATTACTGAACAATACCATAAATCAAAGCACTGAACAATAAAAAGAGAGATGCAAATTTTTTGAGCAAGACTTAGAAAATGTTTAGCTAAACACATAACAAAATATGATAAGGAAACTGACTTTCAATTGTGCAAACTTGATGGGCATGTCAAATCTTGACATCAAACCAGTCAAGTAATGGTCAAGAAAAAAGATGCACGTGAGTTTAGAAAACTTGATGAAAACAAGATAATAGGATACCAGCACAAGATCATTTGATGAGTCAGCATTGCAGATTAAATATAAACATCTGCACTTTAACCAAAACATTTTCATCAAACCCAGACTAATCAATTTGGCATCACCAGAGTGCTACAGTTTGACTGTTCAACTGAGGGAAGCATGTCTGAAGCCTATGAAATTGGCTGTTGAGAATTATGCGAGACTGCATCGGTCATAATCATGTTTGAGGGAAGAGAAAGTAGAAAGGAGAAGATGAGAAAAAAGGAAGTAGTTTAAGCAAAAAGCAACTTCTATACAAAATTATGTCTCAACAAGTACAAGACTCATCCTTTTCTATAGCTAAGGACAACATTTTCCACACCTAGAATAATAATCAGGTTTCTGAATGTTTTTCATAATATTGCAGAAAAAAAGAGCATGAGAGCATGAAATCTAAAGTCAAATTAAAAGAGAGACTTGCTTCTAACTTAATCCTTGACTCAACTCATATCATAAAAAAGAGAAATTACAGACTGGCTGAGCTAGGCAAGCTTTCAGGACAAACCATTTGATATAAATATGTGGTAAGATGGTTGAACAATATATACTCATCAGTGAATTTAATCTGTTCCATTGAAGTTCCTCATCTTCCCCACTTGATCCTGTTTAGTTTTACTGGACTCCTAGTTTTCCTTCCATCTCTACTTGTACCCAAGCTTCCTTTCCCTTAAAAAAAAACAAGAAAGAGCACGTGATCCAATCTAAATATTTAGCTCATACTAGGCCATCGAGAGAGTTTGATGTTAATTCTCATATTTATAGATTAAAAGTGAACAGAGAAAGTTGGAGGGCAAGGAGAAATTGAATGCAAGGTATTTGATATTCAATAGTATCAGAGTGCCTACATAGTTGAGCTCGAGAATTATGGAACATGTTGTGAAGTTCCAAATAATTTAAATGGTAATGCCAATCGGCCTGTTAGATAGGTCTGAGACAAGAGGAATATGTTATAAAAGTGCTTCATAGGTGTTACATGAGCCAAAAGATATTCAATACCGACTCTTATTTTAGACAAAGATTTGTGCTAAAAGTGTTGCCTTTAACGCGTTTAAACAATTGCTAAAATAAAGAAATATAAAAGAGAGAAGGGTGGGAGAAGAGGAAGAGGTTGTGCTATATATAACAGTTGAGTTGTGATACCCCAAAGAAACTGAAATGTATTGTGTAAAGTAAATGATTAAAACTCTGCTGCAAACCAACAACAATCATCTCAATAATTCTAAGCTCAACAAAAAATCAAATAATAATGGCCAAATAGCTCTTTGTCTATTACCATACGTATCAGATTGTCCCTAAATTAGTGATCAGTGTCTACCACGCCAGATATATTACAACATCTACAAACTAGACCGGCGATGATATTTTCATGAACATCTATGAAATTCAAAACACTACTCTCTGATTTAAGTTGACAGTATGTACCCAACAAATGTTTTACAAGAAAATTTCTCCATGATTTTAATCCTTGCTCTAGACATACACTTCTACCCTAAACACAAGATTGTTTAGTGAATCTCTTTTAGTGTATCATAGGGTAATCACACAATCTGAGTGATTGAGTTATCATTAAACAAAAGTCAGAAGTAATACAGAGAGAAAAATGCAACTGAGTATTATATAACATGCAAAGAGCACAATATCACTACATACCTCATCGAGTTTCTTCTCTCTATCCCTTAGAGAAGATTTTGCTTGAACAAATTTCTCATTCCAGTTTTCATATGTATCAATAGCCAAATCCCTATAAGCAAGGCAAAGTGTACGTAAACCTGATGAACCAAACTGTTCCAAATGCTCCCTGGTTAATCTTTTAATATCTTGATTGGTACCAGCTAATCTTTCATATATGACATTATCAGCACCCTGTGGATAGTTTAGCATTCCAGATACAACAGACTTTAGCTTACTATACAATAATAACCTAGAAGTATCAAAATTCAAAATCTGACCTTACAATAGAGAACAAGCCTCCCATTTGGATAGCGACACACTACTGATTGGCGCTTTCTTGTACTATCAGAAAGCAAATGGGCAAATTAAAGTCTTATAAGACTCCTTATCAACTTTGAAGGAAAGTTCTCAGTGACAAGAATATACTAACCTATTAAACTCTAGTACATTTAAGATTTCATAGGATGCATCCTGTATATTTCCCATCTTTTCAACATGTGATTCACGTAGCTGAACCGTAGTTGGCGTACGCCTGCGTGGATAAAAAATCAACTGCAATTGACCTTTTGACATCAAGTTAGAAGTACTTCACGTCAGAGTATGATGCTTTCCAACAAGATGAAATATTTGATTCTTTGTAGTTATCCTCTATTATCATCTCTGCCGTCAATATAAATGCACAGTTGGATTCTACTGGGCCCAGTCCATGACCGCAAAATGAATTCAAAGCCAGATGATCTTATCAATATATACGTGCCCTGGAGGCTTATAAATGCATATCAACTAAAGATTCTTTATAGAAATTATATTGGCATTTAGAAGTTAAAATCCCAATCAATATCATGTAAAAGAGATATTTGAACTATTATAGAGGATATAACATACAATTTATATCAACAAATGTTTCAGTCATTAACAAACGTTTTAATCCCAAGTATTTTGGGTCACATATATGGATATCATCTTCATTGAACAAATAGCAAGAAATTTACAAAAGAATTAAAACGCCATTATTACCTGTAAAAGAAAAACCCAAAATGCTTAGCAGCAGTTACAAGAGCAGCCTCATCCGGTGATGCAGCTTGATAAACGATTTTTTCAGGAGATTCATCACCTTCTGGGAGAACAGTATGACATAATGCAAGACATCTAAAAAATTCCTACACATGACATAGAATTTATTTCAAAATACTATTGTATACAACTGTATTACAACTAAATCTGACAGATAGGCTACTTCCAATAAAGAAAAAAAAATAAAACTCATGATTGTGTTTATTTATAAGTGTCTCCTACATTCTCTTAAAATTTATCTATATGAACAAGAACAACCACAAAATTGATATAAAAATGCACATGCTCTCAAAACTTTTTCTCTTTTAATTTTCTCAATAATTAGTTTCTGCCCTGCTCTGATCTGTTTTTTATTCTTTTTTTCCTTATTTCATTCCATTTCTAAGCAAAAAAAATTGAAATTTAAATAAATTCTCCTTGTCAACCACCTATGATTTTAGAGCTCTTTTAGACAGAATTTAATCTGTTTAATAACAGTCCTCTTGACAGTAAAAAAGAGCCACTCTGAACTTAAAAGTTCCTCCATAACTAGGCAAGATAACAAAATCCTTTTACTTTTGCATGCCAATTTACACACTGGTAGTAGTTCAACAAAGAGTCCGGCATTAATGATTAATAGAATAAAAAAATATTACATCAGTGCATCAGTTGAATATAGATCTACACTTGAGAAAGAGCACTATTCATGTAAACATATATTCCTTATAACATCTTTAGTGACCTTAAAATCCTGATGAAAACTCACCAACTTCAAGACATGAAAATTTTCAAAGTTGTCAGGTTGGGTATTGATTTCAACCAGGTTAAGCTGATGGTACATGGAGACTAGATAGTTGGCCAGTTTGGGAGAACAGAGAGAAACTGTTAGATAATAAAGTCAACTAACCAACCAATCTTGAAACAATCATGGGGATTCCACCATGTTGTCCATGATCTCAGAGTCATAGTTCCGCAGGCAAAAGTTGAACAGCTCTATAAAAACTAAATAGAAGCTCTCATCTTAATAGGTAAGGCCACAAGGAAGAAATTTAGGTGTTTCATTACATATATGGCTTTGAAGGGAGGAACTCCTGGACACCTCAAGCATCCTGTAATACCTTTTTGATGTCAGGGGGACAATAAGAAAACTGAAACAGACTGACTGGAGTTATGTTCTAGTTGGTGATATCCCAGATTCAAGTATATGCAAACTGACAAGTGGCATCCTAGTATACACTAACAGAACTTCATGTGAAATATCGCAATCAATCAGCTAGTTAACAAACAGAAACAGAAGATAGTCAGCAATAGGCATAGGGAACTAAATAACTTGTAAATCGCTTAAATCAATACAAGGAATATGCAACCAAAATTGTAATTCTGTAGAATTCATGAAAGTTCTCAACTTTCCTAACATAAAGACACATTTATTATAAGGTTCATGAGACAAATTATCATGAAAACTCAATACTAGCAATCTTGACTGATCAACTTCCTACAATGACAAACAACAAATTATCTACTAATAAAACAATTATTACCGCAACAATAATGCATGGGGATGTGGCAAAGGCTTATGCGGGATAGATACAATAAATAATTATTATGATTTCTATTCTTGGAGTATTAAGAATACATGAAGAAAAAGGTTTTATGGACATTAGTAATATGGTATTTATAAAACCATTATAAAGGGAACTACCTAAAATTATGTCCAGTGGATTATTAACAAGATGAACTTCAGCAACTAAAATCTCATGAGTAGTTACTTCACCATATATGAAAAATATAGAGGGATCTTATATTGTAACACGAAGCCCTAAATCATCCACTTGTAAAGAGAACATTTGAATTAACTCTCAAAAGGACTTTTCTACAATCAAATGTCAAAGAAATACTTCAGTGAAGATCACTAAATTAACCTTGAATATCTCAGGATCACGCTCATTCCTCCAAGCACCACGCATGATCCTAGCATCGTCGAAGTTGAAACCTTTTTCATAAGCCACTGTGTCTGACTTTTGAATCTACAACCAGTAATGAAGCGAATAAGTAACGTCAAGTTATCCAAAGTGAATAATTGCTAATTAGCATCCTTCTTAAAAGAGATACATATACCTCATTCAATGCTCTCCCTTCCCGCTGTGCTTGCCCTCTTTCAATTTCAGTAATACCTACTCCATATGACACACCACCAATCGAACACTTGAAAAATTCCATCAGATTTCTAGTTAATGTTCCTGTTTTGTCAGAGAATATGTACTCCACCTACACCAAGAAGTTCTCAGATTTAGTAACAAAAAAAGAGCAAAAGTAGATTGAATGGATAAATAGAAAAAATTCATCTGTACACTAGCAAGGAAATGGATTCAAGCCAATCAGTTGACCTCCATGAATTGGAATTCACACACACACAAAAAAATGCTGTAGCCGACTTACCTGTCCAGTCATAGTTGAGCTAACTTGACATTGTTCAGCTCTAATTGCCCAATATTTTGAATTAAATCATTCTTGATATTTTGATCCAATTTTGGATCAATTTGGAAGTTGATTGGCTAATTGAGGACTGTGTTAGGTAGAAATTGATTTGGTCTGAAGAGGGCTCAATTTGGTTGAGTTTTGACTGAACCAATATTAAACTAGCTTAAGCAAGCTCGATCAATTGGTACGGTAGAGAAGGGCTTAGAATTGACAATAACTCACCTCCTGACCAGAGGTAATTCAATGGAAGGACTACAATCTTGGCACTTGCTCTGTATTTCAGTATAGGAATTGTCCATTTTGGATCAGTTGATGTTGAAGTTAGCCAAACCCACATTCATTTTCATAATAAATTAGACTAGAAAAAACTGCAGTGTGGACATGGATAAGTGACAACACTCAAATAATGCATAAAATTTTTAGCTGGTTGAGCATATTACTATGTAACTGAATAATCAAATTATATTTACTATAGATGAATCTTATCTAAACTCATAGATAAACAGATACTAGAAGTCTAGAATAATAAAAATATGTTACTAGAATGAAAATAACTAGAAATCATTACCTGCCCAAGTTCCTCATTCAAATTTGATGTCCGTGCTAATGCAGGGGTGTTAGTTTCAGCATGATACATATGCAAATCTTTGTTGATAAACTGAGCACACTGAATGAACTTGATCATCTGAAAATGAAACAATCACATCAAATTCTTGTTATATTAAGTGAGATACATTGTGAACTTGAAATAGCGCTCACCTCAATGGAAACATAAAGAGAAATGGGAATGATAGTTGAGTACAATGTTATTAGTGTGAACATAGTCAGAATTGAGACCTATAGAAGGACAAAACCATATTCAGTTCAGGACATAGAGTATTCACTGTTTAAAATTTTCACAGTTTACCACAAATCTATTGCTAGGGTTAAACTGCTGCTCCACATCTTCAAAAAGTCCAAGGTAGTAGTATTTGCGATTGATAAAGACTCCACTGCAAATACCAATCAATTGCCGAGTTAACAGAAACAAATAACTGGATATGTGTGCATGATATGAAATTTGAAGTTTTTTAACTAACAAGGACATCAGGGCACAAAACAAGAGAATAATCAAGGTATGTTTTTAGATTTAGCTGTACAGCTAATTCCTCTTGCAAATATAAAATGATGAAAGGATGATTGGGGAGAAATTAAATCTATCCTGGTGCATGGGTACTAAAACACTATTCTAGGACATATAGATACTCCACTGACATCTGTTTTAGTTTCAAGCAATACAATGATTTTGGATAGTACATTTTTGCATAATGTGATTTTTTATTTAACAGGATAGTTGATGAAAAATTATGCTTGCAAAATTAACATACGTGATGAGTAAGTTGCATGAAATGCTGTTAGTCTCTTCTATAAGTACGCAGATAATAGATAGAACTTCATGCTAACTCAAACATGTTCACATCAAAAGCATTACAGTTTGAGTTATTTTTGCATGCCCATTGATTGCATATGGAACTTAGTGGTACCTCAAGTTTAACATGTATTATTAAAATTCCCACTCAAGATATATAAGAAACAGTGTACAGATTTTGAACATTTGCAAAATTTTTCCAATATTTCCTTGATTTTATCTTTACTGAGAAAGCTCCTTGACCATAGTTACTTCTGCAGTTTGATGTTAGTTACTTAAGAATGTTTGATAAACAAAGGGAAATTTTCATTTCACCCCCAGGTTTACTCTCTTTTTTCAAAAGCCCTCCAAAGTCTTAAAATTGTCAAAATATCCCTACTGTTTTCAAACTCTTATGATTTCACCCCCTAACCACTAAAACCATTTCTTTACTAGACAGAAAAGCAACATGGCACATAAGTGGCATACACACAATGTCATTAATTCGTTAGGTGATGTTAATGGTTAGAGGTGAAATGACAAAATGTTTGAAACTTCAAGAAGTAATATTCTGGCGATTCTGAAACTCCAGAGATAATTGCGATAAAGGGGCTAAACATCAGAGGAAGAAATTACAATTTCCATAAAACAAATGGCATTTCTTTTCCATGGTCTTAGGTTTATTATACAATGTCCACAAGCTTTCATACATTAACAACATGAATTTCCTTGAACATTAATTACTTCTGCAGCATGATTTTAGTCACTTAAGAAAGCTTGATAAAACAGAGGAAAATTTTCATTCTCCCTCCCGAGTTTACTCCCTTTTCCAGTTTTAGAATCATCAAAATACCCCCCCCCCCCCCCCCCCCCCCCCCCCCCCCCCTAATGTTTTTGAATTCTTGTTATTTCACCCCCTAAACCACTGATACTGCTACTTTACTTGATGGAGAAGTGACAAGGCATATAAGTGGCATACCCATCACATAATTAGTCCATTAGGTGGTACTAATGATTAGTGAGTGAAAAGACAAGTTTTCACACTCTAGGGGTAATATTTCAACATTTTTTTTTAACTCTAGAGAGCATTTTGATAAAGGAGCAAAACTTCAAAGGGGGAAATAAAAAAAATCCTAAAACAAATGGCATTTCTTTTCCATGGTCTTAGGTGTATCATACAATGTTCACGAGCTTTCATACATTAACCACATGATCTAACTGTTGTTTCAGTCTCATCTCTTTCTAATTCAAAAATTATGAATAAAGTATCTGATAGCATGAAATGACGCTACCAAAACTAACCTATGACACAAATGGAGACTTGAGATAAGCCCTAACATATCATATAAAACTATGTTAACAACTTTTTGAGTATAGATCTTAATGTATTTATTCTAACTGAGATTGTCTTACAAATAGTTCAATGACAGAACAAGATCAAAGTCACTGACTCTGATAGTGGGGACTCGTAGGTGTTCATTGTATGTGAAATATAGCAAAAATGAAATAGAGATTTATAAACAAACTTAAGTTTACCTTCCAATGGCTCCAATAAGGCACATGAAAAACAAACCACCAAAGAGAGCAAGTATAAGTTTATCAAGTTTCCTCTCCAATGTACTTCGTTTTGAAGGGACACTCATAGAGTTCATCATAACCTGTCATATGATTATCAGAGGTCATAAATAAATAGAAATTGTTTTAAAAAGTAAAACAACTAATACAAAGAGGAGGGCTCCTTTAAACATAAACCTTTGTTTCATGACCAGTAAAAATAACAGCCCCAACAATATGTTCTGTGTTTCGAAGGCTGCAACCCTATAGAGATTTTTTTAACACTGTCAAGGAATTGAAGAAACACATAAACTCTAAAAGAAAATTCTAGAAGATCCTGTGCAGAAACACATAAATCAAATATGCACATCAAGTGAATGAAAGTACACTATGCTTGCATGAACCTGTCCAACAACTACGAGATTACATATTCCCTACAAAGCCAAAACCTAGCAAATATGAGAGCACCATTATCATAAATCGATATATGGACAACTGATCAAATCAATTGTATCCAATTCCTAGGTGTAGAGACTGTCAATACCATGAGAATAAGCAAGAACTGAATTCCAGTCTATATCGTGGCCAAAAATCATGATGGCTCTTTATATGTGTTTTCCTTTCTTTTAGTGCACCAAAAGGTTATTTGTTATTTTGTAGACCAGAAGCACACTGTACTAACCAAAAAAAAAAAAAAAAAAAAATCACTTGCCATTCTCGAAATTGTCAGATTGGCAAGAATTACCATATCATATAGGAAGCACCATAATTTCTGTTTGCTAGGAGAAGTGGAAGGAAAGAACTTAGAAGGGATACAAAAATAAAAAATAAAAAAGTATCCTCCTGGTTTTTTCTCATTTTATTTTTCTCCAAGCAAGCATGTCCTAAAGATGTATAAACAGAGTTTGACACTGTGTTGAAGTTGAAGATATTCTAGAAAAGATTAGTATGGTGATCCAAATATCAAAAGTTCTATCCCTTAAATTCCACAAGATAAAATGATTTGATCCCACCTGATCAACTTGAAGAATCAAACAACATATCATGACCAAGATAGATTATAAAACAGTTTTGTGTTTTCTACCCTATATGAGCATAGATAAACACAAATCGGACCATAGTATCACTTGTGTCAATAAAGTACATACTGATATTTCTTAAGTAAGGCCAAAATCTTGAGAAATAACAGTGAAATCCAAATACTTAATATAGGCCTCCCAGGTGCACCTACATCACCTCATTTTCACAGTGATAGTACATCAAGGTTTGCAAGAAAAAAAAACCATTCATACCCTATAAAATGAGTAATCTAGTCGAGCATTGTCCAGCTGGACACAAATCAGTAGCTGTTTCCATATGCAGCAAAAGTCCAGTGAACTACAAATCCACAGCTGATGCATGAAATTTGGTAGGTGAGCATGTGCAGGCCATGGAGTTGGGAGGTGGATAGTGTACAATTGTACTGTGCTGTAGCTTCTTGATTTGCAGAATAACATGGGGGGAAATTTCTCATTTACACAATGTTAAAGAGTACACATGCGTTGTTCTTTTGATTATGGTTTAAGAAGAGATTAGGGGGTTAATTGTGGGTAATTAGCAGTATTCGAGATCGAACAGGTGAATATATAGGCTGATTTTATGGTGTTTGAATTCAATGTGAGTTAAATTTGAAGTTAGTTTGACTTAAGGTTGCATTAGGTGGAGATTGATTTGGGTTTAAATCTGGCTGGATTTGGAGTTGAGTTGAGTGTTTTTTGGTTGAAACAGTATTGAACGGGATCAGTTCAATAGGTTAAGATTTGGTATGTCAGTAACTTAAGCCTTATATCTCACTTGCCCTCTCTTTTCCTTCCCTCTCTTTCCTTATGGCATGAATTTCTTTTTGTACCATTCTTCACTCTCAACTGCCCTCCCACCAGCACTCACCTGCTTATGCGACGCTGTCATTGCAGCCTGCAGTCACTTCTAGCATTGCCTAATTTCGGTCTTCTCTATTTTCTGGTGTGGGTAGGCAGGTGAGTTATTGTATCTTGTTATAATCTTGGGTTTTCCTGTGCAGTTCAATTGTGAAATTGGTGTTGCCTTGGTGTTTTTCATTTTCAGTAGCCCCTGAGTGTGCAAGGATTATCTGTTGCAGTGAGGAGGCACTCTTCTTCCATCTACAACAGTATATTTGTCATTACTTCAATGAATCATGGCTTGTATAAATAGGTCCCTCTTCTCTTTTGTTTCAATCAAGTGAAACTGTAAGAAGAGGAAATCAAAAGGTTAGGAAGATTGGTTTTGTACAGTGTATTCAAAAATGGAGTGGAAGAATCAGGTAAACTGATTTGATAATAGATATTCAATCGGAAAAAACCAAACTTGTGAAATGGGTATATTTAAACAATTGTTACGGCACTCTTGTGTTTCTGCAAGTTTTCGAGTTGAGAGTTATTTGACGAAAGAGGTCAGTTGAGAAGGAATGATGGTGTATCAAGGTTAATCTTGGGGTTATTGTTTGGATCAAAAAGGTGGAATTGAGTGATGGTTGATGTGGAGGTTGAGAATTTAAGAAGATGGTTATTTGGAGTTGCAAATTGCGAGGCAGTGAAAGTTATTAGCCTGGTTGTAAGTTATTAGTCCGGTTGTAACTTGGCAATTGAATTGCGAGGTTAGATTGGGTTGAAGGCAGATTGAGTGAGCTTGGAGTTGAGCTCAGTCTACCAACTCTTACAGAAAATCTATAGTTACCTTGTTGACTCTTCTACTTACGTTTGCTTGTGTTATCTTATTGGCCTCTATCAGTTTCTTTTGTGCATAAATCATATTAACTATTATAAATGTGAATTACTGATGCAAAACATATATGTTATTTTACATGGTGATGTATGCTGATATTAAGGATGGCAGTATTAGATTTCATGCCTTGGTTAGGATATGTTCAACAAAAGGCATGACATTGATACCACACTAGTTGAATTACTTACCAATGATCACTTGCTAAGTATGAGATACTTGTGAATAATGACTCTTTTGTGGATAAAGTCTTTGGCCTATAAGATATTTGGACCATAATAGTTATACTAGTTTTTCTCTCGTCAACTGTGCATTGGCCATGTCAATGAGAATGCGCTTGAAACTTTGGTAGTCACCCATATGGGGCATGCACGTGCTGTCATTCTGTATGGCAATGTAGGAAATGCAAGGGCACCAATGAGTGGGTCCAGCAATGCCCATTTGATTGCATTCTAACAATTAGCAGTCGGATGATAAATTACATGTTCTTGTTCATGGTATGAATTGAAGGACATCTATCTAGTTTATTATTTTGTAATTACACTTTATTTTTTGTTCTTTTTACCTATGTATGCCTATTCGGTTCTACGTGTTGATGCCTCTTTTCTTGCAACTCTAAGGTCATGAGAAGAGAATGTATAGATCTTTGATGGGTTAAGGTCAATTTTGCATGACTTTTCATAATTTTGGATTTGCTCAGGTCTGCTTACCTATTTTTCTTATCAGTTGAAGCAATATATCTAATTTGATACTCATCTTTCACTTCACATATGCTTTTAATTGTGAAAAAACTTGATAGTAGATATTTCTATGCAATTTTAGCCTTTTACTTAATAGATTCTTCATGGTATGATTTAGTGAATGTGGACGTTAATATTAAAATATTGCTTATAACTGTATGGGTGTCTCTAGCTTAGCTTAGCAGGTGCTAAAGAGATTATCGTGTAGCCGTGATGGGTTCCATGCAATACAAAGGTCAGAGAGAATTACTCAGATGCGACAATAGGTAATACAGGAAGGGAACTAATATTTTCAAGAGTGTCAAAATTGCTGTTTTGGATGTACAAATAGAGATGGAAGTATGGGGGAGCAAATTGTCAATACTTTTGTCATTATTCCCATCTGTTTTGTTTGTGTGTGTGCGTTTCTTTTTTTTATTTATTTTTTGCTAAGACCTGGGTTTTGGGGCAAGGCATCCCCCCTGTAGGATGGGGAAAAGGTTGTGTGTGAATTTTACTTTGCTTTTGTGTTTTCTCTTCTTCATATGGTTTGAATCTTTTGAACTAGAGGTTATATATCTGAAAATCTTTAAAAATAATAGCATCTTCTCCTGCCTTGTTGAAAAAAATAACATTGTCCTACTACCACATTGGCCATTAGCTAAGTTTGGGTCTTTTGAACTAGACAATATATATCTTTATATTTTGAGTATGTTCTCTTGTGTTGTTGGAAAAACAATATTGTTATAGTACCACCACATTGGCTAAAGCTGTCTAATGGGCCACCTCTATCCTATTAGCATAATTCATGAATGGCAAGAATATCACAAAACAAATAAACAAATACATATGAAATAGTGAATAAGAGACTAAATATAGAACATACTAGAAGCTTCTTTTAAAATGACAAAAGCATGATTGCAGTTTGTATTTGTTAAATAAACAAGATATATTATAAACATAATAAAATGGGAATAGAAATCTTTGTTCTTACTCTAAGTAGAATTTGATTTGGAGAGAGCGGCAACGTCTGGTTTTCAACAATAAGGTTTCCAGTAAAGGTGTACAGTGAATTGTTTGGTTGTTCACACTGTATTTCCCCTGCACATGTATGAATAATATTGGTAGGGGCATTAGTTGGATATCATGAAAAGTACTCATGCAGAACAATAGACAATTGTCATTAGTCAATCAAGCTAGCAAACAGTGCTAAGTGCAGAGACTCTAGAGAAAGAAATGGTTCATACTGGCAATAGCCTAAAAATTGGTCATAATTTAGTTACATAGTCACATCAAGTTTAGGGGAGACAAAGCTTCTAAACTAAGAAATATAGTTTGCAGATGAAAAGCAAACAGCTCTAAATTCTAACAAAATATAGAGGGTCGCCTAAACCTACAGTTTGACCACACAAAACCTACATTTTGAGTAAGTGGATATTGGATAAGAAATATATATTTCAGGAAAATCTCACTTGTGTAACTACTAGGAAGATGCAACAAAATTGTTCCTATACTGTAATATAGTTTTAAAAGGATCTTAGAATGAAGAACTCTATGCGGCATGAGGCATCCTACATAGACAGACCTAAAGAAACTAATAAGAAAATAGAAGTACTAGGAATTAGATGGCTCATTTGATTAGTATGTATCTAGACGAGCATAAACATCAGCAAACAAATATCAAAACCTATAAAATCTTGAAATAGAAAATGGAATTTTCCAGTGACAAATATATCAAAAGAAACTACTCAAACATTAGAAAATTGAATTTTCCAGTGACAAATATATCAAAAGAAACTACTCAAACATGAGATAGAACTATGCAAGGAAATCACTCTAAGGTGTCCAAGAAATCATCTTAATATCTTCAAAAACAATCTTACTAGCTGAAAGTCCAGCCGCTGCCAGAGAATGCATGAATAATGTTTATTAATATGCATGTTTACTTCCTGTTGCATTTGCATCTATTAAACAAAAGAGAAGAAAGCAGAAGTAAAAAAAAAATCTCAAGATGTCATCTGGTTCATACTGTCCTTGAGAATCAGTTATAGGCTCATGTCTCAAAGGAATCAATAAGAACACTGATAAAAAGCAATTATTGAAGTTAATCATCAAGAACCAATCAAACCTTTAAACTCAGAAGCTTTCTCGGGAAACACATAATCCCATGTTCTTTCTAAAGCTTTTCTTATCTTCAAATTGGTTTCCCCATCCAGATTTGCAGTCTAAAACAACAAATACAGATATGTCAACTATAAACTACAAAGAAGAAATCAGGCATCAAAAATTCTGATATCCAAGTTCTTGAACCAATCTTCCATGTGGACATGTCAACACTTCAGATCCTTAAAGTAAAAAAGATACCTCGATGTAGCAGACTCCATCAGGATTTGTACTAGCTAAGAACAACAAATCAGCAGGAAAAAATTCATCGTGCTTGACCTGCTCCATATTGAACATCATTATAATATCAGCATATGCACAGCCCACAGCCAAAGTAATAAAAACATTGGGGAAATAGTCAGATCGCAAATGCAGTCCAAATCTACAGAAGCATTGACTGGTGAACTGCCATACTAATATTGTTTTTGCTTGGTATGGCCTAGAGTATCATGATTCATGGTTCTGCTAATTACAATTTAGTTTTCTTTTTTGCTCATGAAAGGTTTTTTATAGAAAAACATTGTGTTACAGATTCATCGATGATAGGAATTTTTTTTAAAACCAAGAATCATTTGGTACAAAACTTTTTATGCACTTCTTATATTATCAGACTCTAAAACCATAGTTTAGCAAAAAGTGAAGAAACAAAAGATTCCATGCCAAGGTCTTAGTAGCAATGCAATAAATCTTGCAAATACCAATGCAAAAAATATTTTCTTCAAATAACATAGATGACAACAATGCTAAATATCTAATGTACTGCTACTCGACGAATATGAATCCAAGAATTATTAGCAAACACAATCAAGCATACATTGTTAGAAAGAGGCATATCGAGTTTATATCATACCCTAATAATGTCGCCAACTTGTAGCTTTCTCCAACTAACAGTTTCCCAATTTTCACCTTGTAGCACATCAACTGGAGTACTATTGATTGCAATATCATTTTGGAAACGCTTCTGTACCAGAGAGCAAGTAGATCGAGAGAGCAAATAAAAAACATCCATATCAAAGTTTGCTAACACAAAAATGATGAAGAAAAAAAATATAAGAGTAGAAGTTTAACTAACCCAATCTTCAAATGCCTCCTTAATAAGGGAGACCAAAAGAACTAGACTAAGAGGCACCACATTGGTTACAGGAGAAACTGGACTGCAAAAATGACAAGCAGCTTAGTACAGGGGGTACAGGGAAGCATACTTGAAGAACAAATAGATTAAAAAGTTGTGAATGCAATCTCAGAAAAATATTTACCTGATTGGTGTTGTAGATAAGATTGAAATCATGAGAAAATACAGATTAGCAACCCGCCTGAACTGTCAGTTTTATCGCAAAACTATTTTAGGATAGAATCAAATAATAATAGATATTTGAAACTAAATGGACTTAAAATATTTGCAGAATACACACACACACACACACACATATAGATCCAAACTACACATTTGTGAATAAAATACCTGTTCAAATAACCCCTTTGGTAGAAATGTCAAAATATTGTATTTCGTCGTTGATACAGAATTAACCTGAAATAATAGTAATGCCACTAAGTATATCAGTGTCTTACAAAAGCAACAGGATAAATGCCAGCATATCCTACAACAACTGTTAAACAAGAAATCAATTCAAAACAAATTTTACATAGAAAGAATATGAAATAACTAAGATCTATAGGTTAAACTAGAAAAGACAAGCATTAAAAGAAGGAACCCAGCTTGGTATTATATGCACACAAAAGAATGTTGCAAAAGAAAATTAACTGTCATATACAACAGCATCTCCAAGGTCACAGGAACACAGGTTTTTGATCAAGTATATAACAGGCACTCACGAAACCAGTGTGATTTCCTGTCATTTCATTGCTTGGGCCTTGCTCCTAAAGGAATTAACTTATGCCTGTATAGAGATTTCCAGATGTAATAATAATTTAGTATTGTTAATATGACATTATTCTTGATATTAAGATAATATAATATTAAATATTGCAGAATTATATATTATATACAGTTAACAATCTGATATTCAGTGATAAATAATATTCATCCATCTTAAGATTTTGACCATCTTTTGAAATCTCATGTATGAAGTTTGTTTTCTCTGATTCATTTTCAACCGATTTCAATTTCGTCAGTCCATCAATCTATTGGTTAGATACACAATTTTTCTTACTTCCTTTCTGATATTGATCCCAACACAATTTAGATTTTATCTGGATACTAATACCAGTACCAGTTTTGGCAATCATGCTTTTGTTATATCCCATGATTCCTAGCAAAGGTCTATTTCACATGACTATAATGATTAGAAGATGTCAATATTACAATCATCAAAAAGAAAGGTCACTAGTGTTCTTGCTCCTCAGTTTCTCACGAAACCTGTTTGTCCCAGTTCCATCAAGTTGCAAGATAACACTATGCTTGCGGAATGTTAACTACACCAACCATATTTGTGCTCTTATGCCAACATGAGCTTCCTCACAGGATGCACAAATCACTAACGACTGTATCTTAATTCAATTTATCTATACACAAATTTTCTTTGTTATACTTAGCAAAGTTAACTGCATTCTAAATGCCCATACGTGAGCTAATTAAAACGTTTTCTCTACTTAACAGAATTCTATTGTTCTATCTGAAATGCTATAAATCCATCAATTTATCTTCACAATTGCCTTTGTTGAATTTGATAACAATTATAAGCCGCCGCACAATAAGATTAGCACACTGACAACCTAGGGATACAAAATCAAAGCAAAATAACAGAGAATGTGGTAGTTAACTCTATTCCAACAATCTAATATTGACTCTTAAGGTTAATAAACTCATCAATCAAGAAGGAATTAAATTCGCCTTATTTACATCAATCTAAAAATCTCCTTATCAGGTAAGGAAAAAAAAACTCATTATGGATGGAATTAATCTAGGTCAAGCCACTCTTAGGAAGAACGTGGGAATTAGAAGTTGCCTTAAAGATAGAAACCACAACATTAAATAGCCACTAGATAGTGCACACTTGAATCCATTTATACACCTTGTGTATTTTATCGTGCAGCTGCTTATGGTACATCATTAAGGATGCTAATTAACGGGTTCTTAAGAGTGAATAGAAAGAGATTTATCCCTCGGTATTGAAACACCATAGATAGTGTGACCACGGACCTAAGTTTTGACTGAATCAGACTAACCCAGTTAAAAGGAACAATCATAAAGCAGAAACATCGCATCTCAGAACCGCGTAATCCAATCAAGAAGAGAATCATGAGACCCGAAAGAAGCAAGGCGATGAATTAGATACCGAAAAAGGTTCCCCTAACCTTGAATCTAGCCAGGAGGTTGGCCTCGCGGTCGTTGCAGTAGATGGTTCGGTGGCTAGGGGCTTGGGGCTGCACGCGTCCGAGCCGCACCGTCTGGGAAGACACCTGCCGGAGCTGTGCGGCCTCTCGGCCCCTCGACGCGGTCGGCCCGCCCAGCCGCGTCATGCGCACCCTCTCCCACCCCTTGCCGTCCATCCTCCGCCCTCAACTTCCGGAGATCAAAGCCCTAATCTCCTCTTCCTCCTCACCGTCCTGATTCCACTTCTCCAAGAAATGAATTCAAAGGCAGATTTCAACAAACACGCGAGTTTGGTTCTTAGATCTCATCCCGTCACCAACTCAAGAACAACCGGATCGAGATTTGGGGATTCAGAATCGAGACCGGCGGCGATCTCCGCTCCGACGCAATGAAGCAACGAGAAATCGCGGTGAGGGGAGGCCGAGGGCCGACGGGCTCATTTCTCGTAATCAAAAGGGGGGCGAGGCGAAGACCGTAAACAGAAAACAGAACGGGAAAGAAATGAGATAAATGGTGAGAGGAGAAAGTTAACGGTCGCCGTTCCGTTCCCGTGACGACGCTGAAGGCCGTCTGATTTTCCTTTGACCGTCCGCGATGACGATGGCGATCGGACGGGGGTGATTTTTAATGGGCCTTCAGAATCGACACCGAACCGGTACTCGCCTTGCTATTGGGAAAGATCATCGGGACCCTAAAGGGTCCCAGGAGAGAGCCCAATAGTGAGGCCTGTCTAGAAACATCAGCCGGAGAATAGTAGTCTGGACCGCCTTTGTAAATTTGACCTCAGCGTTGGCGACGGATGGTAGGAAGCGGGTCAACAAAACAGGTAAACATAAAACGCGTTTACCCAAAACACGTGGAGCCGCCGGACGAATGAGGTGGCAAAGGACTATGGGAATTTGTCTATTATACCCGTGGATTTCCCACGTAAGCAAACCATGCTACGAATACGGTTTGTTAAAAAAAAAAATCAAAAGACACCTAGTTAAGTGAAATGTCAAATGGGTATTTTTAAAAAATAAAAAATAATGGACACTCATTCGTAATTTTATTTTGAAATATCCCTTAACATAATATTATTGTAGCATCTACTAATACCAACAAAGCACCCATTGTGAGGGTTGCTCGTTCGTGAGAAGAGAATACATGGATTTTTTTTTGTTAACTGTATTAACACATCAACATTAATAAGGAAGGGAAGTCCATCGAAATTCTTCGATGTGGGACTATTCCCGATGCATTTCCTTATAACATTAATTAACAATTAATTTCTCATTCATCTTTAATCGATTTTGTGTAAATTAATAGTCTAAATCTATCTAGGCGAAACGTAGATTTCGATTTTGAAATCAATTTTGACTTTCATCGATTGATGGCATTCCGATTTTCCATAAGGGCATCCACAATGCTACCGAATATTTCATCCAAATATTTGTGGTCTCCACATCCACATCATCAATCAAATATCTCTTTCCTCGAATATCTCAACTTTCACAATCAAATATACCATAAATTAAATATTTATGGGTCCCACCTATTATCCCTATCTCACTAATTAAATATCATAATTAATTATTATATTATTTTTTATAATAAAATAATTGGAAATCACCCGGCAAAATTTTTTACCCGGTGATTTCCAATCGCATATCCCCATCAAATATCCCCTGTTGGAGATGCCTAAAATCGTATTGATCCTTTAAGACCCCAATATCCAACAATAAATAGTAGTTTGATATAATAGTGTTTAGAGATCATAAATTTTAAACTCATCCTAAACACGTAGGAGCGTTCAAATAGTTTCTACATATTATAACAACTATTGAATAATTTTTACACATTGTAAATCTTAAACTCAACTTAAATATGTTGTAGCAGCTACTAAGTAACTTCTACATAACGTAAAATCTAAATTTTAAATCTTATACTCATCTTAAATACGTTATAGTAACTATTGGATAACTTCTACATGTTATAACAGGTACTTGCATAAACAAAGATCTCACTATGTACCTCTGGCACACCCACTCACGTACTCAAAACATGTTCTATCCACACGATCGAGCCCTCCCCTTTGTGCTAGATTTAGGTCGAACTATACTTATGCAACCCAACCTCAAGATCCAAAGGCTTCACCCAAACTACTTATTGTGTTAGGCTAAGATAACTCCCTTTTGATCAGCACTCTGCATCTGCCACGTGGCCTCTTATGCTTCCCCGTATCATTCAAGACTTCAATTTTCAAATTCTTTTATAATTATCCACGTGGACTCTCTTAGATGTATTCTTCCATCTCACTTGCTTATGCATGGATACGATCCTTATCTCGAATCATTTTTGGACATTTTATATATATCGGTTATCCTACTCATTCATCCATGGATAACTCATAGGCAATCCTTGTTATTTTTCTTCAATTCTCAATTTTTAAGAATTTAAAATAAGATTTGGATAAATTTCATCTTTAAATTTTAAAATATTAAACTCAAATTTTAAAAAAAAAATATTGAATCAATTTACCACGTAATATTCGATCATATGGATAAGAAGGATAACAATATTTAACATATATATATATATATATAATAATTTAGATATTCAAATTTTATTTAATTAATGTTAGAGGTGAATGATCCTCTTCGTCTAATGAATACATCTGCAACGCTCATAGTAAATGAAAAACCTATAATAAACAAATTTGAAACATATATAGCTTAATACAGTTCATTTGGTATTATAAAAATATATATTAAAAAATAAATAAATAAAACACTAGTGTTCCTGAAAATGTTTTTTTTTAATTAAAAAAAGGCAATGGATTTGATCCAGCACGAATGAGCCCGCTCCGAATTTTAAGCAAATCGGATCAGTTTTAACGGGCCCAAGTCCAATAAGGAAAGGGGTAGTTTAAACCATGGTCCTTTCTTTGGCATCAAGCCATCTCTCCTCTCTCTCTCTCTCTCGAGCGAGGACCAAAAGCGCCGTCTGAGTCTCGATCTCGATCTCGAGGGAAAGGACGAAGATGGTAGACGCCTCAGACGACGCCATTCGTCGCCGGAACACGGTGGCCGATTACCGCAAGAAGCTCCTCCAGCACAAGGAGCTAGAATCCAGGGCGCGGACGGGTGTGTATTTCCATCTTTTTCTTCTATTACGTTCTTTTAATCCTCGTTTTCACTTCGATTCGGTATGATGAATCAGTTTTTTGTATTGGGATGCAAGTTATCGTTTTGATCTTAGTTTTTTTCCCCCTAGGTTGCTTTAACAAGTTGTATTTCCTGACGGCTAAACATAAAAATTGAAGAAAAAAAACGAATTTGATGCTAGAATTCGCACGAAGCAAGAAATCTAGATGTTTAAGTCAGTCAGTGGATCTATTTTCTCCTACTGAGATATCTTCCGGTGAATGTATTTGGATATTCTACCGAGGAACCTGATATTAGGGGTGAAACAATCGCTAAATTTAGTTGTGCCATAGAAGAACTGCTGAAGACTCACAAAAGGGATTTGAGATGTTATGATCTATTGGAAGAGGGCATAATGCATACTATTCAGGCAAACAAGTCTGTTCGCACATGTAGGTTTAAGTCATACATAATGTTTCGGAGAAAAGCGGCTACTTGGACGTCCATAAGTTTAAGGATTGTTGAATATCAGAATGGACATATGAAGAGTCAAGAAGACAAGTCAAATTTGTTTGAGGTTTAGAAAATTTTGTTGGCCAGAGAAAGGTTCCGTGTTATATCATAAGCCTACAAGATCTCAGGAGTTACGGCTGACTTATTGCATATGAAAAGTTTGGGCAAGTGGTTATGCCACTTGTTGAAAATCAATAACGAATAATTATCTTTCTCACATGAAAGAAAAACTTTTACAAGAATCTCTGACATTATTTTTGAACTATGTCTCACTTATGCAAAGGATCAGAACTGATAAGACAATATAGCATATAGTTTACAATAGGAATTCTCATATGATCATTTGTTCCAGTTAATCTTGACAAGGCTAGATTTTACTAATTTTTCCATTATTCCGATCGAGTACAGTGAAAAATGTTGGATTTGCCTTAATCGGAGTGTGTCCATAAGTGCCGATTAGTCCTCTCTCTTTTATATTCCTGTAGCATCTACGACCTACTTATCTAAGGTGGATGAAGTGGATGCATGCCAGTGCAATTTTATTCTTGTGAAGAGATAGGTAGAGTACCCGATATTTTTTTGTAGATTCTAAATAAATCATGCTTATTTATATGTCTCCCTCCACTTTTTATACCAACAATGATTAGTATGGCTCATCATACATGTTCAGTGTAAAGGTTGAGTTGCTTTAAGGCCCTTTAGCTATATTAATGCAGTCAAACTTAAAACTTCTCGCATTGCAATAATTTTTATTGAGTTTTTTTTTTTTTTCAAAATCAATGAAGTTTGCACTTTGGATGAGGAAATATTCTTTTAGCTGGTTCTTTGTTACTTTATTTTATTTACCTCCTCATAAATGGTCGTCGGACCGACCATGTGGAGCCATTGGGGTATAAGATTTCACCTTTTGCTACAATGATACTCATATTTAATTACACAATCAAATGCAAACTCACATTTTGTCCATCGCATTTCTCATGTGTTCATGTTTTGGTTTTAGTTAACAAAGGGTATTCGTTTGGCCTCATAGATCCGTATGTCACTAGAAGCAACTTCTAACTCTGCTTGTTTTAGAATACATACAATGGTGTTGAAACAACCAAGGGCCACATATATCACTGGTTCAGTACAATCCCATAGGATTATCAAAAAAAAAAAATTACATGCCTACTAAATTTTGCTCTTTGCGATTGAATTCTTAACTGTTTACTGTTACCATCTGGTGATGCTTGTGGCACTGTAATGAATTCTTGTTGCATCATAACGCAGTAAGGGAGACTTTGAAGACCACAAAGAAGGAATTCAGTAAAACCGAAGATGATCTGAAGTCTCTCCAAAGTGTTGGGCAAATAATTGGAGAGGTTCTTAGGCCACTTGATAATGAGCGTTGTGAGTATAAACCAATTACACTTATTGTATCATATGTTATATTATTGCAAGCAGTTTTCTTTTGCATTTCTTTCCTGAAATACAAACCAGAGAGGACAATTTTGCAGCCTTGGACCTGCCCCTTCTTTTTCTGGTGTCTTTTATGACTATTTTTTATTTTCCAGACAAGTCTCTATCCTATTTATTGTTTGCATATCCTTAAATCTATTGTATTTGCATTTGTAGTTGTAGCATGTATTACATGTGATTTAAATTGTAGATCTGGATGATTAGTTTAGTCAAAACCTTTGTTCCTTAGCTCTCACCCCAAATGAGTGAAAGCTATGTCTGAGGGCACTAAGTTTCTTATTCTTTCATTTGCGCCAATTGTGATTGCCTACGATTGATTGTAAATCCTTGTTAGTCTTGCTTTTTATTAATGAATGTTTAGTTGGTCAATTAGGACTTTTTTTTATGAAGGGTAAACAAACTTGTTATTTAAAGTGGTTTGTTTGATCAAACAATCAAACATTTAATCATTTAAGCCTGCAATGAGTTATATAATGGCTTGAAGAGATTTAAGAACCTTAAGCTCTAGATCATTGATTTTCTTGTTATGTTGTAGTCATTGTTAAGGCAAGCAGTGGGCCTAGGTATGTTGTTGGCTGCAGGAGCAAAGTAGACAAGGAGAAGCTGACAGCTGGAACTAGGGTTGTTCTTGACATGACTACTCTTACTATTATGCGTGCTCTTCCACGAGAGGTTGGTCATGCATGTTTGGACTTTATTTAGGCAGTAGTATTTGGAGAATCATCATTCTATTTCTTGTGATGCACCTTGAAGTGCAAATATAAACCATCACTTTTACTCTTGCAGGTTGATCCTGTTGTGCATAACATGCTCCATGAAGATCCTGGAAATGTTAGCTATTCTGCTGTAGGTGGACTATCTGATCAAATAAGGGAGCTGAGAGAGTCAATTGAGTTGCCTCTCATGAATCCTGAACTTTTCATTAGAGTAGGAATTAAGCCTCCAAAGGTTAGTTTGGTAGTATAAAATTTAACTAAGTTTCTTCTTGTGTTATAACCAAATCTTGTGATTTTTCTCTCCAGTTAATTGACCTTGTAAAGGGATAGAACTGTGTATTTTTTACTATTATGTTATCTTATGGCCTCTTTTTAAGCTTATATCACTAATGCAGGGAGTCCTACTATATGGTCCTCCAGGAACTGGGAAGACATTGCTGGCCAGAGCAATTGCTAGTAATATAGATGCAAACTTTTTGAAGGTTTGTTGTTGTTTATAACTTAAGAGAATTTAATAACTTCTCTTTCCAAAATAGTAACCTTTTTCTATTCATAGGTTGTATCAAGTGCTATAATCGACAAATATATAGGTGAAAGTGCAAGATTGATCAGGGAAATGTTCAGCTATGCACGTGAACACCAAGTATACATCTTTCTCAGCCCCTTCTACATTTTATTTTTGGTTTAATATGTTTTGGCTAACTCAGCGAAATGTTAATAAGCCTTTTTTCCCCGCATATCAAAGAATATTATCCTGCATAAGGACATTGGCATTTATTAATCTGTGGATGTATTCTCAGCCTTGCATTATTTTCATGGATGAAATTGATGCAATTGGAGGACGTCGGTTCAGTGAGGGAACCAGTGCCGATCGTGAGATCCAACGAACCCTTATGGAACTGCTCAATCAACTTGATGGATTTGATCAATTAGGGAAGGTAAACTTCATAATGTCCATGACTACTTTTTAGTGCTTGCAATTGCCCCTTAAGGGAGTTTTTACTAACTTGACATTATTAAGATTGATGCACAGTTCAAATTTGTAGCACAGGAAGAATATTTCTTGACTATAGCATTTTTTGGAAACATGGTACTTAGAGATGGACTTTAACTAGACTTATGCTCCACAAAGACAGAATCATTTGAGATTACTATGTGGTGCTGGACTCCTTTGCAAGTAGATTAATTTATTTCTCCTTACATCTAGGCTTCAGTATAATCATTTGAAACACACACTTATTGCATTATGCTTTTATTTGCAATCTGTTAAGTTACTGCCTTCTGAAACTGTCACTAAAAGAGTGTGGGTGTTGTTCTTGGTTTTAATTTCATACTCTGCTTGAACTTAAAGTTTCTTTTGCATCATTAACTTCCTCTGGTAGAAGTGATTGACTCATAAGGGTGTAAAACAGTATGAAGAAAACCCTCCCTCAGCGAATATCTAGGAACAAAAGCCTCTGTGGTTGCTATGATAAACAAGCTGGGAGGTTGTTCCATCTATCATCAAATTGTGCTGTTGCTAGAAGATTGGAGTCTGTCTGAGTTCACAGTAGTAGTAGTAGTAGTAGTAGTAGTCTTCATTGTTTTTTGATCCTTCTAAAGACATATAGCTCTAGCAGATAGTCACCAATAACCCTAAACCATCAAATCTCCATAAAGTTAATAGAAGATTGGGAATGGAAGTGCCTAAACAATCATTTTCCTCTCTCAAAGGAAGATATAAGATTCATTGCTATAGCTAGTAAGAAGAGGCCTCGAGAAATTCATGTTTGTTATTATTTTACTCTTTGTGTGGTGTTATAAGTGGCCAAGTGGGCGACAACATCCTGATAATTCATCTTCTTTGATAATATGCAGTATATTATATGATTAATGCATATAGTTTTTTTTGGTTCTAACAAGTGACATGTTGGATTCTAGTGAGTTCAGTTGATAATGTTGAACAAACCTCCAATGAATCCTATATATGGAATCAGCATGAAACAAATTGACATGTATTTGGGCCTGATGACATTTCAGATTTTAGTGAAGATGGTAACTTGATGTGTGAACTATGAAGTATATCAAATTTGCACTCGTGTAGGAAATATGCAACAAGTTTGGGTTTCTGTAAAATATAAACAAAATCGTCTCCATAGTATACACAATAATAGATGATGAGCCAATGCACTCATATGTAGGCAAAAAGTTGTCTTTAGTACAGTAGCATTATAAAAAGATGGGCACTTTCTATATGTTCATGTGAAAGCCTTGGTGAAAATCAGAGTATTACTTGATTGATTGATTAGGGTGATTATGTTCCTCAATCATTTTTTTCCTAATGGTGTTAGGTTAAAATGATTATGGCAACAAATCGACCTGACGTTCTGGATCCAGCTCTTCTTCGACCTGGCCGGCTAGATAGAAAAATTGAGATCCCATTACCAAATGAACAGGGGAGGATGGAAGTTCTCAAGATCCATGCTGCTGGTATAGCAAAACATGGTGAGATTGATTATGAGGCAGTTGTAAAACTTGCTGAGGTAATTATACTCTCAATAATTGGTGCCATATTATGATGATAAACAAAGTACTTTTCCTGTCTACTGTGTCTATGCATTAACCAAAATCTATGTTTCATGGGTGAACTTCCAATTTTTTTTTTTAGGGTTTTAATGGAGCAGATCTCCGGAATGTATGTACAGAGGCTGGTATGTCAGCTATTAGAGCAGAACGTGACTATGTTATCCATGAAGACTTCATGAAGGTAAGTTATCCTTGTGAAAATTATGAGTCTTGGTATGAGAAAGTGGGAAACCATGATTGTTTTTAATGATATCCCCACCCTGCTACCTGCATAAATTTTATCATTAATTTTAATAGACACCTTGGTGATGAATGCCTAGTTGATGGTACTCAGAATCACTAGGTTAAAGCATAGCTTTTCTTTGCTAGTGGAAGTCTATTTTTATATTGTTCAGGCACATAAATATTGGATTTCTTGCTCTTCTGCTTAGAGATTGCTTCATTTTAATAAATCCAACAGTATGATACATGATAAAAGTTACTCTAAAAAGTGCTTTGATTTGGCACATTAAGGGGCGTCTCTATTTAAGGGAAGCTAGCCAAGATGAAGGAAAGGATGGAGAAAATAGCTGAAATCTCATCTATTTACTGTGTAGAAGAAAAGTACAAAGGGTAAAGGGAGCAAAATAAGGCTCTTTGCTCCACTTTTTGGTTACCTCCAAAAGTGAAGGAAGAGTGGGAGCAGGGAAAAGTGGTGAAGATGCTAATTTGAGCTGGCATGCTCAAGAATGACAAGATTGAAGAGTTAGTTCTGTCAAGTTTTCTCATTTTCCTTCTATTTCAGATATGCTAAGTAAAGAAAATCTTCTGTTCTCCCCTCCTTATTACCGTTTGTTTCTTTTCGCTTTCGTCTGCTCAAGAGGATATACCCATGCCAAGGTAAGAGAGCCTAACTAGGTAAGAACTTGGGAAGAAGGTCTCCTTTCCCTTTCTGCAGAGTGAGTTGTGCAAAATTGTGGGCTCCTCATTGCAGAATTGCAATGATAGACAAGGCTGCAGATGGCTGATGAGGTTGTTGAGGGGATTGAGGTTGGTGGGCGAGGTCATTGGTGGCAGACAAGGTCATGAGCGGTGCCAAGGTCTCAGGTAGTGCAAGGGTGAGATTGATGATGAAAACAAAGGATAATCTCAACATTTCATATTTTCTTCCCTCCTTTTTCCTTTACCTAGTTAAACAGGGTTGCTGGATTTATTTTCCTTTCCTCTCTTCTCTTCCCACTCTTCACCGCAGGCAAACACAGTGGAATGTCACAAATTCCCGACTCTTTCATTGGGAGCACTACCAAAATTTGGCTGCTTCTGCATAAAAATGAGCTTGCACTTTCAGTAGAATCGACTTGACATGGTATCTTTTCCTTGAGGGCTTCTAAATCTGAAAAGCTCCATGCACCCCACCTTTCCTGTCTTGCCAAGGTGCACCAGAAACAAGATGAAATTTCTTCTCAAGGAATATTGTCGAAAATGATCAATGTTTCCACTCTTTCATCGTGTCTCTACAAACATAATAGCTATTTATATGAACTAGAAGTCCGGAACATCAGCTGTCCCAGTCTTTGCGTTTCAATAATATCATTTTCCTTGAAATTTCTTTACTGTCTTTTTTTTTTCTCAGGCAGTCAGGAAACTGAATGAAGCCAAGAAGCTGGAATCGAGTGCTCATTATAATGCAGATTTCGGCAAGGATTAATCTACTCTATTTGTCTATTCAAAGTCATTAGAATTTTAGCTGTTCCTTTCCTTTCCCCTTCATTGTGCTTGTTGTATTTATTTTGGTAACTTTGACAACAATTAGCCTGCCTGCCAAACTGAGTTCAGTTGCTAGATGTGTCTTTTGAAATTAAAAAAGATCTTTCCATAGCATTTTAAATGAGTCTTTGCCTGTTTGTTTGCAATGTGTTCTATTAATGCTTTGGATTTTATGATGTTTGAAATGGATACATTCGTTCCGTCTATCAACTAGAGTAACCTTTGAAATTATGGTGTGATGGTAAGAGGTGAGACAGACTCTTTGGACAACGAGAGTTTAAATTTCATCTAAGATATATTACATTTGAAGAGTTTAAAAAATTTATGATGCTGGATCATCCATTTATGTTTCTTAATATATCTTAAATTAGTTAATTATATTCTCTAAAATAATAATTTATGATATCTGTTTTTAATTAAAATAAATAAATAAAAAAATATTTTCTACAAAAGTAATCAGCAAAAATCAAAGGGTTTAGAAATTTAATATTTTATTAAAGAATGCATTTAGGAAAGGGTGTATGTGTATTCGTAGGTTTTTAAAATGTCTCTTAATCTACTTATCACATTTTGATTGATTGAAAATGAAATTAATCGATTAGAGAAAAAATAATTGATAATCATTAATTATTTTTTACTAAAAATGTTTATTAATGCTTATTATTATTGCTCTTTAAGGATTCAAAATTAAAAAAAAAAGTGTTTCTATGATCCTTCAATAACCATCCAACATTTTTTGATAAAAGGCTTTTAAGATCTCAAATTCCAATTGATTGCAATTTTTTTTTTTTGACATTTCCTTGAGTTAGTCAAAGATGTTTAATGGCCATCAACCGTTTAGGTAGTTGATTAGAAGCGACTCTAGTTGGTTGAATATGATTCCAATCGATCAATTAATTAATCGTCATTAAGTACATTTTGAGTTAGACAAATGATACTTCAAGCAACCTATATCTTTTTTTTAAATTAAGTAGAACGCACCCTTTTGGCAAAAGTATCAATATTTATAGACATCCACACAAGAAATCATCAAATAAACTCATAGATCTTTATGCTTAAACTAGTCTCTGATCGATCTAGCTAGCCTGCATTGATCTTCCTACAATCGAACCTCACCTCCCCATCACTTCCGGTCAGTGGGCTAATGCTCCCCATGTTGATCATGGACACAGCAAAGTTTTCGAAGAAAAAGCTGCCATCGTCGCTCGCATACTGATCGATGATCGATGCTATAGGAGAGCTGGTATCAGAGTAGAGTTCTTGGTCGGTCTGGAGGAGGCCTCGGCCATTCTGAAGGTTGTAGTAGTAGTAGTTATCGAAGGCATCGGGCGTGGTGGGATCGAGATCCTTGAGTGTCGTCCCAACCCCTCCTCGAGGGCAATTCTCTTCTAGCATCGCTAAGTAGGAGGGATCCAAGCTCGGGTCAGGCCTCAAAGTGCCACTGTAGTTGTAGAGTCGACTGCTGAAGCTTTTGCATTGTGCTCGCCCAAATGTATGAGCTCCTTCAATTATGATAACAAACAACAATTAGCCCTTGTTTTAGTAGTCCTTGTAGCTTAAGATTATTTCTGCATTCAATAGATTCTTTTTCGAAATCTCATATTTTAAAAGATATATAATCCATTGAATTTCTATATACACTAGATCCTTAGATATAGTACCTTCTATGATCTTACAATTTATTATTGGGATACAAATCAAAGTTCTTATATTGGAAATATATAGAAAACATACTGAGGTTATATAAGATGTAGATATCTATATTGATATGAGACATTTTGAAGTAAAGTCCAAAAATAAAATCTATGAAGGGGTGGATTCAAAGTGGACAATATCATACCGTTTTGGAGATATATATGGATTCCATCGGATCTTACAATTTACCTGATAAGGCGACAAGATCAGTGTCATCGAGACCGACCGCGGAGAACTTGGATTGAATGACATCGAGTGTGTCGAAAGGGGTAGGAAGATTGTTGTTGGCTCCATCCTTATTAGCAGTGGTGCCATCTCTCCTTCCCATCGGGACGTCCCATGATGGACCTCCTGACTAGATAATTAAATATCAACAATTAGGGTTAGGGTTAGCTAATTAAGAGCAGTACTGAAAAATCCTGTTCAAGCTGAAAACTCACTAAGAAGACAGAAGCTTCAGCTGCTAAAGCGAGGATGTCGGCGCACGAGACGACCCCGGGACACAAACTCTCGACTTGGCTCTTTATGTCGTCGATCACGTCGAACCCCCGGGCCGAGTTCTTGTTCGGAGTCGCACCCTTCTCGCTCACGATCGTCTCGCTGTCGTCCAGCAGCACCGACCCGTCGCAACCCTACACAAAAATTAATTACCACAAATGGATCATCTACGTGTGCATGTACTACGGCGCCGGCGGGAAACAGATCAACAGTTAGTTTGGTACATCCACAAAGCAGTCGTGGAAGTGGAGCCTGACGAGGCTCGCCGGCGTCCGGGGATCCGACAGCTGAGCCTGCGCGATGACGGCGAGGACGATGTCGGGCAAGCCCGGGCAGGACTCATCGTAGAAGGAGGAGCTCAACTGAGCATGAGACGACCCCGAAACAGTGAGCAAAGCTACTGTTACCAGTACAATATTTATGCAACAAGAAGAAGAAGAAGAAGAAGACATGTTTGAGTGAGTTTCTCTACTGTGAATTGATGAAGGTTCTTTGATTGCATTTATATATATAATAAAGAGAAAGAGAGTTACTGGCTCCAGTTTGCAGTAGGTAGGAAAGTTTTGCAGTTGATTACTCTTGCAATTCTTCTTGGCGTGAGAATCACAAGAAAGAGAAAGAGATTTAGTGAGGAAATTGTGCAAGAAAGAGATGGAGAAGCACGAGATCTTGGTTAACCTTTAATTAACCATCAAGTTCTTTAGTCACGTTGGATAATAATATATATATATTATGAGGTTAATTATGATATGGGTCACTTTGATCAATCAGAAAATTAGGGTTTAGGTAGTGTCGTCAGAGAAGAAAAGAATTGTGATTGATACAAGTTATAAAAAGAAGTAGTAATTAATTAATTCAATATTGGGGTTTGGCTTATCTCTAAAACTCACACTCTTCCTCAAACTGATTGACAAGGTCAAACAATATATAAATAAATTCTACTTAATTATTCCATAAACTCATTAATTATTGATTAATTATCATACTGTGGTGTGCTTGAAACCCTACCTCCTGCCTAATCAACTGAGTTGAAGCTAACTGTGAAATTAATCACATCTCAACCAAGCTAATTGTGAAATCATTGTTAGGCGGCTGAGCGATCGACCTAGCTCAACCGCGATTCCATGACAGCCCTAATTAAGGTCTGGAGGGGGTCTCCCTCTCTAAAATTTGTAAGGTAGGTTAGGGTGACAATGTCATAATTAAATTTATCACCTCTTCAATTATTTTTGATAGTTTATCTTAATATTTGAGTTGGTTCAATTTTTTAATTTCTCTCAAATAATTTAATAATTATTATGTGCTCCCTATCTATCCTAGATCCGCCTCTGGTTGCCTGTTATAGAACGAGTCGTCAATCAAACAAAGAGCGAGGAAAGACAATTACAACTAAGGAAAGGGTTTGGAAAACCATTTGGAAATTTGGTATTTGAAAAACTTACAGGAGTGATTGAGTAAATTACTGATTTATTAAATAAAAAAGATTTGGAAGATATAAATCTATGCATTGAAGATGTATTTAAAGGTGGTATTGAACTATAGATGATACCAATCATGTTATAAATGATTATAAATCTTTTATGTTTCATTATTTAGTGTGGTTTTGATTCATATTAATATATAAACAAGATTTTATATATTATTATTATTATTATTTTAAAAAAATATTTTTTAACCTAACTAATTAATAACTCGTGCGAACTAGGGGTGATAGTTTTAATTACTTCTCGTCTTAATTTTGTGTTCGTCGTTTGAATGTGCAATGAAAATTTTGATACAGACGTTACTCCATATGTATAATTTTAAAATTTTACTTGAGTATCCATCTCCTTGAAGCGACTAATCTAAGGGTCTACTTCGAGCTTATTATCTTCACTATGAACTCCTCTTTTTTAGATGCTTTTTAAAGGTGGAGAAGCCTCTTATAACTCATTCTTACAAGAACACAATCAACAAGACAAATACAAAAGCAAATGAAAGTAAAACAAACTTTACATATGAGATCTTTCTTTGGAAGCTTGCTTGTTGCTTTAAATAGTTTCTTGATGGTAGAAAATGCAACAGCACATCTCTAACCCCTCAAAAAATAGGTATTTCAAATCTTCACAAAATCCTCTTTTAAAGAGATGTTCTTCGGACTGATTTCTGCCAATCAATCGATTGGTCTTACTCATTAATTGATCGCTCACATCAGATCCAACAGTTTAAACCTGCAGAACGACTATTTTTGCTTGGTCAATTGATTGCCCCAATTGATTGATAGCTTCCAATCGATTCCAACATGTTATGTTCACTTGCCAATAAGCTGTCAATCGATTGGTCCAATCGATTGCCCAAGCAACAAATCCAGAATTTCGAGTTTAGGGTTTGCTAATCTATTGTGAACCTAACCAATCTATTGTTAACCTTAATTTCAACATTTTCAAGGTTGAATTCATATCTTTCTCGGTATTTGATTGACTTCAACCTACCATGACTTCCTCTGCCCAACATTCAGTTATCCGTGATCTGTTGAAACTTTTCGTTGTCTAACATTCGATCAACTTTGATTGCTAGAACTTTCTCTACCCAACATCCAATCATCTGTGACATGTTGGAACTTTCCGTTGTCTAACATTCTGTCAACCTTGATTTGCCAGGACTTCCCTCATTACCAAGTGTCTGGTCCTTCATGATCCACTTGGACTTTCCGTCTCATGTTAAGTGTCCAATACTCCATGACCCACTTGGACTTTGGACTTTTCGTCTCATGCTAAGTTTTCGATCCTCTACGATCCATTTGGACTTTTCTCTTGTTAACTTTTCATTGGACTTCCGATTATCAAGTGTCCGATCAACTTTGATCCACTTGGACTTTTCTCTTGTCAACTTTCCATTAAACTTTCGATATATCATCGTCAAATATTTAGATCAATCTTGACCTACTTAACTTCTTTACTAACATATTAATCAAATATTAAAATTCAAACTTGAGTCAACCCGAACTTAATCAATCTTGACCTGAGATCGATTACAGCAACAACAATAACAACACTCTCACAAAATAGTCTGATAGAAAACACTTCATCAACGAGTTAGAATTGGAAATATAATTATCAATATTATATTATATCTAACTAAGTGACCTTAATTATAATCATTGTAAAAAAAAAAGACCGAGCTAACTCAAATTAAATCGATCTATTTTGTTCAATTTAAAAAATAAAGCTCATAGATGGACTACTTGAGCTAAGGTATAAAATAAGAAGGTTCGAATTCGAATTCCATCATGGACAAAATATTCTAGAAGTCAACTTTTAGTATACATAAGTTATGCTTCAGATTTATCCAATAGACAAATTAGAAAAAAAAACTATATACCTCAATATTAAATAGTATTAATTGATCAAGTGGGGAACAATTATGAAAGGTCACTCTTCTAATCAAATTCATAAAGGAGCTAGCAAAGTTGGACTTCAACAATAGTGATTATCTGAGATCACAAACCTAATTTGCTTTCTTTCTTAATTAGCTATCACACTAATGGACATGCTTATTGTTTAATCCATCATTATATTTAAACCAAATTTCTCACCATGAACCAAGCAATTCATATCCTTTAGCACATAAATTAGTTAGGTATATATGTTTAGTAAGCTAATATATATTAAATGAAAATTTTAAATAATTTCTTTAATTATATGTGTTATCGTAAGGACAATTTTATCGAATGATCTCAAAAGAGTTAGTATCCTACATCTCTTGCGCTGAAAAATTGAATGGATAACCGCCCTCCTGCCTCCATCCCCGTGTGTGGAGAGTGAGTTTCGTGTGGCAAACATGAATATACAAGCGATAAATAAGATGAAATTTGATACATTTTATATGGTTCACATCGTTTTACTAAGGTGCATATGTCGCGTAGGAAGTTATCCTCTACCGATTAGTTGCACACGCGAATGGGTTCGATCACGACCCGAGTGATGCGACTAACTCACCTAAACCAAACCAACACAATTTATTAGCACACCCCCCCTTCTCCCTGATCCAATGATCCAACGGCTCCAAAGGGAGCTTTCACATGAAGCTCGGTGCAGAGCATTGTATTGCATCCTCCGGCCATCTCAGCAGTAGAACATGCTTTCCGGCGAGGCCATGATCGGCTGATTCATGCACATGAAGCTGCCCCATGAACCGACGGAGTTGAAGTTTCCTCCCCAGTTCGCCGGAGAGCCGCCGCCGAGGCCGCCCACGAGGCAGAGGATCTCTTCGAGAGCCTGCAGTCTGCGGCTGAGCTCCGTCCCCTGCGCCCTCAGCACACAGTTCTCCGCCTCCACTGCAGCGCACTGCTGCTGCGTCAGGCTCAAGCTCCTCGCCAGTTGCTCCTTCTCCGTCCTCAGCTGCTTCGCCTGCGCCGTCAGGCCGTCTAAGTGCTTCTGCTTCCGCATCCTCGACCGCCTCGCGGACTCCCGGTTCGATATCATCCTCTTCCGCTTCCTCTGCTCCACCACGGCCAGCAGGCCTTCTTCCGAGCAAGTCGACGTCCCAAAAGAAGCCATGCGCGATTCGTGATGACCTCTATGAAAGATCAAATCTTGGGTGGAATTTCAGCTGAATTGTGTGGTTTCGAAGTCGATTATTGATCGCGATAAAAGAAGAAGAGATGAATGAACTACAGAGCGGTTTCAGGCGTCGGAGACGGCGAAAAGTTCACGAGAAGACGTAGAACCAGTAAAGGAAGACGACCGAGAAGGATTGAACAAGATGCGTCCTCCGCCGGAGAGTGGAATTGATCATAAACCCGCAGAGGAGAACTTCACTTAGGATAGGCGACATCAATGAGAAACCTCAACAGAAAGATACGATACATGAAGCTGCAAGATGGGATTTTTACACCAGAATTCGAATAAAAATTAGATTTTTTGAAGGTCTATCAGATGAACACAGTTCCCAGACAAAATCTAGGCAGAGTTTCTCTGAGTTAGATTTGAGGAAGAAGAAGGCTAACAACCAAAGAACAGAGCAGCATAATCTCAATGAAGCTAAGCAATGGAGAAGAGGGGAAAGAGGGAAGGGAATTGGAGGAGAAGGAGGGAGTGGAATTTATAGAGAAAAAAGGAGGAGACAATGGAAAATTAAATGAATTAAAAAGAAAAAAATTGAGAGGAAAAGACTGATTTGGTATCTTCTTGGATGATTCCTCTAGTTTCAACTTTTTAAACCATTTGCTTCTAGAATTTCTACATGAACCGAAGAAGAATAAGGCTAAAAGAAATTTAATTAGTAATGATAAAAGAAAATAGCTGAAAATATGATATAGAGGAATTCATAGAGCACACTCTACTTTGGAATCTGTTTTTAATAGAGAAGTGTTCTTCAACAAGTTAGCACTCTCTTGTCCTTTGTTTCAAGAACTAGTGAAATTCAATGCATGAGCAAGAGCCACTTGGGCAGGAAACATCCAGGTTTGTTCAGTAGGACAGCAATCAGAGACATTTCCCACAACAAAAACAAGGTGCCTTGGCCTTTAATCAGCTCACCATTTTGGAAAAAAGTAGGAAGCCACTAATCGAAGACAAAAGTCTTTTTATATATACATATATAAAAGAACAGTTTGTTGCATGAAACTTTTGTCAATATGAAGCTCTACAGAACAATCAGACTGCATTAGATCTATTATACTCATTTTGGTCCAAAAGAACATGCACAAAAGAAAGTGATGTTTTCTAAACTATTCTTAAAGAGAGTTTTAATGGGAGGAAAAAGAAGACAGTGAGAGCACTGAGGTGCCACTAGATGGACCTTTGAGGTCCCCTAGTGTCTTAAAGAGGCCATGGTTGCATTAAAGATGCATTCACTATCGTCAATCAGTCGACTAGATAATATAAGGTTCATACTTCATTTGGACTCCTCATAATCTTAGATAAACAATGCAATCTATTTTAGTCCATCAAGCTCTTTTAAAGTTAAAGCACTTTGATAATTGTAGAGTAAGATCATATCTATATATGTTTATGAGAGTTTTATCCTAGAGTTTTATCCTAGTGGTAATTTACTCAAAAACTAAGAACCGGATGATAGCGAAACTGACTGACTTGACTAGACAAACCAAGAACCAAAACAAGCAAACCTAACCACCAAGAGATTTTGAGAAAAGGGAAGGCAAACCTAACTACCTACTCACTGCAAATCACAAAGTGGAGTGTCTTTTGAGTTGGATTCCAACTGCAAAAGCATGCAACTGCCTTAATTGAACATCATCATGCTCATTAGCAAGTTTACATGGTGACCTAAATTTTTGTCTTTCATCATCTTCTAGTTTAAATTTCTTCTTCATCTTTCTTATTTTTGATCATCAACCATTAGTCAAGCTTTTATGATCAACTATAATTAAAGATCCATAGAGACACATAGTTGATGTGTTTGGTATATATAGTAGATATGATAAATTAAGAATAAATTTCATAACTTATTTTTTTTTATTTAAAATATTTATTTCCATATTTATCATTGAGTTGAGTTTATAAAATGAGGTTATTTTCTTATTTGTTCTATCAATTTTATCCTAAATTTTTAAGGTGGTTTAATGGTTCAAATTAACAAACATACATTGTATTTATTCCATGAATATATTTAACTCTTTTTTTAATTCATTTTAATCATATCAAAATCTTCAAGAATCTTTACATGAATATATACTCTTATTTTAATTTGTGTTTTGGAGTTAACTATACTGCTCATCTAAAATATTATTTTACTAGGTATGTAAATAAAAAATTTTAAAAATAAATATTTATTATATTGTTATTCTTTAATAAATTTAAATGTATAAAAAAGTTAATTATAAATACTTATTTTATTTATCCTTTTAACTTTAATTTTTTAAATGAAACAATATATAAAAAATAAATAAGGCTGGAAGACTTTATAATTTGGTTTTAATTTTCATTTTTAGTAGATAAAAGTCTTTTTTTTAAAGTTATTAAAACAACATTCCAATCACAATTTAATATCTAAAATATCATTTTATACTCTCTATCAAAAAGATAGAATCCGCCACCCAGCAGTTTCACATGGTCAATTTTATAACTATCTGTGAGGAGGTAAATCGAAAAACTACAGTTACTCACGACAGAGTAGACATTATCATTTTATACTATTCAAAGGAAAGTAGTATTTTAAGTATTAAACAAGGGATAAAATGTTGTAGTAATTTTTAAAGAGGAGTTAAAGCGATATAAATAATTAGGGTTTGTTGCCCATACAAATAGAAAAAAAGTAGAATAAAAATCAAAAGATATCCTTTATTATCAAATTATCAAAAAGAACGTTGATTTAAATTTTTATCAAAAAAGAACATTCTACTTTATTAAATATCATTATATTTATCTAAATATACTTTAGTATTATTTCATCCAAATCTTCTATTTAATTTTTGAATCGATAGAACATATTATAGTAATTATGAAATCATAACTGCTACAATATAAATATTTTTAAATATTAAATATATCGGATACATTGTATTAATTATGAAATAGTAGTTGCTATTTTGTATGACCGATTTAGAAATTAATCTTTAAGATTTAAAAAGAGATAATAATGTTAAATAATAATATTAGATGATATTTAGATAAATATATAAAATAATAAAGTGGGGCATCTTTTAATTAAAAAAATTAAAGTAGGTGATGATTTAAAAATAAAAGGATGGTCTTGATGAGTGTCAATTTAGATAGATCAGATTGAAATATAAAATATTATTAAAAAATTTCAATTTGAATCCGATCTAAATTTGAATTTAATTTGAAAATTTTAAATCTAAACTCGTATAATCCAATCAATCTGAATAATTTAGAAAAAATTAATTATTATTTATTATTTTTTTCTATAATTTTTTATTTTTATTTTAATATTTTATTATTATCATACTAACATTCTATTCAAACATCTTAATTTTAAAATAAAATTTAATTTAATTTAAAAAATTCTTAAATCTTAAATTCATATGAATCCAATTTATACTCAATCCAAATTTAATAATTTTTAATCGATTCAGATCGACGGATCATATTTATTTTTTTGACACTTCTAATATCCGTCTCACTTATGCCCAGAAAAGCAAAAAAATCCAACAGACTTTGACTTTTTTAAGATTCTTATCCATTAGTGGGACCCAGCGATGATGACACCCCCGAGATGATAAGAAGGCAAACCAACGATGGCCGTGGGAAAGCAACAATCCACCTTTCCAATCACTTATCCCCTTCCTCATCTGCAGTTATCACAAGCCTGGCCCATCCATCATCATCACCACCAGATATTTCTGCTAAATTCTACCCCTCGAATCAAAGATTTTCCTTTTCCAAGATAAAAAAGGAGATAATTTTGATAAGTCTGATCGATGGACTTTTATTCCCACAAGGAAAAAAAAGTTTTTTCTTAGTATTCCGATTGATTGATTGAAGTTTAATCTTTGATCATTATCAATTCTTAATTGCTATTTGGTAGTTGATTCTTGATGCCACTGCACTTCTAGATGGTAGGAGACAAACCACCGCCCCTGGTTTCATCCCAAAATGACCACAATACCTTCGCCATGCTGCACTAAACCTTCTTCGATGAGCCTGGTGTTTTTGGTAATTTCAGCGAAGAGGATAAGATCATCAGGAGCATCAACAATCATATAGTCCTGTTCTTGTCCTTTGCTTGTTTCCTTTCCTCCAAAACAGCTGCTGTAAATAAATTTTGCTAGTGCCTCTTCTAGTTCTTGGTGTTTGGAAGCTGGAGCTTCTTTTCAGGTAAGTTTGATTAAGCAAAAGGATTAGAGAGAACACCTTTTTGTTCCTTTCCCCTCTGTGCCCTAAACCAGGCAAAGTTCTTACTGCTGTTTGTGAATCTGTTTGTAAATTAGGTTTTCTGGTGTTTGTGCTCTTGGTGTAGGGTTTAGGGATTGAGATGCAAATGTTGAAGGGATCAGTTGTTTCCCAACCTAGTGTTCTTGCACATGCAAATCATGTTGCAAGTTTTGCTCCTCTACCGAACATGAACATGAGCATGAACCCGGCAAAGGCTAGAAATTTTCGAAGTATTTTTTTTGGATCGTATGGTAGACTCAAAAGTATTACAAGAACATGTGAACTTTTTGTTCGACCTTGTGAAAAGAAGACTTGGGCTGTTTGCTGTATTTTCAGTTCCTCTTCTGATGGAAATGGCAGTTTAGCTGGAAACTTCGACGAGAACGATGAGGAATTCGTGAATTCTACTGTCATCGAAGCCGGTAAATTCACAAACTTTCTCCTCCTGCCATATTTACTCATTGTTGCAATGCACTTATCAGTTCATAAATGAAACAGATTGTTAAGTTTATTGTTAGGACTGGATAATGTTTGATCGATGATGACGAATGAATTGCTGTTATATGTTGATGAATCTGAGCATATTTCGGTTGTTTGTTTGTAGTCGAGGCAAGAAGTGAAGTTTATTGTTAGGACTGGATGATGTTTGATCGATGATGACGAATGAATTGCTGTCATATGTTGATGAATCTGAGCATATTTCGGTTATTTGTTTGTAGTCGAGGCAAGAAGTGAATTGGATGGCCTCGTGATAAAGATGCACGATGGCCGGTGTCTAAGATGTGTTCATAATAACCCTCAGGCAGGAAACTTGCCCTACTATCCTCCTCACCCGGCTATCGTGTTGAAAGTAGAAGATGGAAGTGATACATTGCTTCCTCTCCTAGTTGGTATGCACTTTCCTACCTGTCAAGACTGTAATAATTTGACGAAAGTTGCCCTAAAGAAGTTTTGCTTTTGTAGTTGAGATGTCGAGTGTATTGCTAATTGCTGCAATTTGTCGGATTCAGCTGGTAAGATTTGCTACGATATTGAATTATGAAGACTTTCATTCTAATTCGAAAATTTGTCTTTCGAAGGTGAGACCGACCATGTATGAAGTAGTCCAAGAATTGGTTGAGAAGATGGGATACACTGTAAGTTAAATCAGAATAGAGTGTTTCTTGCTCTCGAATAAATATTATGCCGGCGTATAGGAACAGTTTTTCGACTTGTTCAAGATTCAGTTAACTTTTGTTCTTTAGTTTTGTAAACTTAGAGACATCTTTTTACAGGTACACCTTGTTAGAATCACCAAGAGAGTGAAAGAAACTTACTTTGCAAAGTTGTATCTGACGAAGGCAAGTATCATTCCTCGAACTCATAAGAATGTCATTGCGAAACTAATTATTTTTAGGAAATAGAAAATCTTAACCGATCGTATGTTGATGTCCAGGTCGGAAGCGAGAACGAGACTATTAGCTTCGATATACGACCTTCAGATGCCATTAATATGGCTGTCCGATGCAAGGTAAGATTTGTTTCCTACGATCTCCGCCTTGATATCTGACCTTCAGTTGCTACTTGTTTCTTTTCATCACCATGTTCATCATGCCTTTGGTTTCTTCGAAAAAAAGGAAAATCTCTTTGCTTTACATCTGTGATTTCATCTAAGTGACAATCAAGGTTTTTATGAAAGGATGAGTAAAATGTGTTATGGACAAAACAAGCAATTACTGTCTAGGATGTTCGTTTCAAACGAGGTTTTGTATGATAGAAAATCAATGAGAATGAACTTGCACGAACCTATGGTATCGTAGTAATACGAATCTAAGTAGGCCACTTTCGTATGAGCGGATCGGAGTAATGTATCAATGGTCCTGATATCTAGATTGAGGCAATTGTTTTTCACTCTTCTCTTTCAGGTACCTATACAAGTCAACAAAGATCTTGCACTGAGGGATGGAATGAAAATAGCTGAGCCAACAAAGTTAGCAGTGAAAGCTGTTCTATCACACGACCGCGCTTTATTCACAGAACTCGATAGATAACACATAGAAGTTTAGATAGATATAACTTAAGCAAGATTGTCGACGATAAGCATATATGTTCTGGTACTGGCAGGCCCGACGGTCAGCCTTGCAACGAAGCTATCGAATTCGATTTGATTCGTAACATGCTGATTGCTGCGGTCGAGGAAAGATACAAAGATGCTGGTACAAAAACTACTGTCTGAACTTGCTACTCTTAAATCGACTTTCAGAACTAACGACGATGACTTTTACAGCTCGGTGGAGGAACAAGCTTTTGCTGCACCGATCGAAGCGGAAGAGCTGGCCTTGACTCGTGCACTCCTCGATCAAACATGTAAATTCCGATGTCGATACTATAATCCCCGGGACCTAATGCGGACTGCTTGTGCGGTTGGAACGATACAGTTTCAGTGGTTGAAATGCATGTATCAGCTTCTTCATGTACAGTCAGTCGTAAATAATGTACTGGACTGGTTTTCAGTATGTCTTCTTCCACTCTCTTGGTTTGCTCATGAAGTGCGAATTAAGAAGCTTAGTCGATTGTTGTTCTTTCTCTGTCCCAGTCTTCTTTCTCCCATTTCTGAACTTGCTTTGCATTCTCATGCTTCTTCAACCTTGACTGATGTTCTTTCTCTGTCCCAGTCTTCTTTCTCCCAATTCTGAACTTGCTTTTCATTATCAGGCTTCTTCAACCTTGACTGATGCTCTTTCTCTGTCCCGGTCTTCTTCTTTCTCCCATATCTGAACTTGCGTTGCATTCTCAAGCTTCTTCAACCTTGACTGATGTTCTGTCTCTGTCTGGTCCCAGGCTTCTTTCTCCCATTTCTGAACTTGCTTTACATTCTCAAGCTTCTTCAACCTTGACTGATGTTCTTTCTCTGTCCCGGTCTTCTTCTTTCTCCCATTTCTGAACTTGCTTTGCATTCTCAAGCTTCTTCAACCTTGATATCGCTAGCTATTATGCCACTTCGCACTCGAAACACGATACAAAGGTGGCCTTCTCCTGTGAATTGGGTATGTAATGCAACAACTGGGAAAACGCGACTGTCTTCCTTATTGCTTGTGTCGGCATTCTATCGAACACAAGGATTACTCGATGGTCGAATATTTTAATATAAAATTATTTATATAAAAAATTCTTTTAATTAAATTGAATCGATATTAATTGTAGCTATTACAATAGTGATTATTATGATAAATTGATAATTAAAGATACAAATGGTTAAGATGAAATTACTGTGATACGATTTTGTGATTATGGATTTGAGACGCGAAAATAATTTCTTACAATGTATGATAAGATTGTGTATAATATATTTTATATGATTTTTTTTTAGATATATATTGATAGAAATTTTATGTACTGGATTGTCCAACACTGTCACACCTAATGTTGCCTTACTTAGAGTTCACTGATTGGGTATTAACTTTCTTCCTCACCTCCATATCCATCGAAGGATTGGATATCTATCCCTATTCTCATACCCATTAGAGGATCAAATATCCTCTATATTAATAATTAACTTTAGATGTCAACTATGATGTTGATTTTCAAAAATCAATGTCATTATGATTTTTTGAACCTGTCATCAGATATAAAAATTTTTAGATTCAATATGAATGCGGATTTGATCTTCTATCCATATCCGACCCAATACTCAATCACAGTGGATGTTGATTTTCAAAAATTAACGTCATTATAATGTTGCTATTTCAAAATCAACACTAACTGTGATTGATTATTCGGGTCATATAGATAGGAGATCAAATTCATGTTCATATCTGAATTCGAAAATTTTCATACCCAATCATTTAATTAGATCTAAAAAATCTCTTGATACACATAGGAGTTAAATTGCTACGCAATTTATGATTATCCGACCGACTAATCCAACACCATTCACGACCTGTGACAGCGATGTGTAGCCCTTGCACCGCTGACCGACTATCCGACCGCACCGATAGTTACGCGGAAGGCAGAGGAATTAAATTGTATAGCAGAGGAAATTGCTACACAGATGAGTAAAATTACTACGCAGACTAGTTAAATTGTGTAGCAGAGGAGTTAAATTGCATACCAGAGGAGTTAAATTGTTACGCATAGGAGTTAAATTGCTACGCAGAAGAGTTAAATTGCATAGCAATTTACGACTATCTGACTGGCTATTTGACTGATTATCCGACTACCCGATATATTAGGGCCGCCCGACAACCCGACCATCTGACATTATTCAAAACGTAGAAAGATCTACCGTCCATCGTTATCACACATCGCTACTTCCCATTGATTCCGATTGGATATTGGATCTTTCATTGGATTCGGAGAAAATTATCATCCCTAGTCGGAATTGTCTTCCCTTCCTATCTAAGTTGGATCGAACATGACTCTGAACATTGCCCTTGCTCACAAGCTCTACTTATATATTTCAGCAAGCTGGCGTCAGGGACGGCAGGCAAGTCTTTCTAGTTCATCTCTTCTCTGATCGATCGTCAAATTGTCTGGTGAACTGCTCACCCTCCACACAGCGTCATCCCTCCTCATCTGTCAATTACTGCTTCAGGGTGGGACGATCGGCCAGGTGCCCATAAAAAGGGACGTGAGAGTCGAAACCATCCAGCAGCAGCTGTTTGCTTTGCTTGATCTTCGCCCAAATGAAGAGCATTCTGGCAAGAAGCCCCCACGAGTCCTCCTCCTCCTCCTCCTCCTCCTCCTTCTCGTTCTCCAGGAGGCACAGCTACTGGCTGATCGAAAAGCCAGAGGACGAAGAGATCCTCTGTTTCGACCGCCGCGACGGCCCGTCGATCATGCGATCGCGGATGGAGAAACAGAGAGAGTTTAGTTTCTCTTTCTCGCGGTTCCGGTCGGCGGTGTTCGGCCGGCGCAGCGAGCCGGGCCTCGGCCGGCAGGTGATGGGGACGCTGTTCGGGCGCCGCGGCGGCCGCATGCATTTCGCGGTGCAGGGGGGCCCGGGCGCGCGGCCGGCGCTGCTGGTCGAGCTGGGGGCGTCGACGGCGGCGCTGGCCCGGGAGATGGAGTCGGGGCTGGTGAGGATCGCGCTGGAGTGCGAGCGGCCAGCGGGAGCGGCGGCGGAGGAGGCCAAGCGGCTGACGGAGGAGCTGCAGTGGCGGGCCTACTGCAACGGGAAGAAGTGCGGGGAGGCGGTGCGGAGGGAGTGCGGGCGGGAGGAGTGGCGGGTGCTGGGGGCGGTGGAGCGGGTGACGATGGGGGCCGGGGTGCTGCCGGCGGCGGACGGGGAGGTGATGTACATGAGGGCGAGGTTCGAGCGGGTGGTGGTGTCGAAGGACTACGAGGCCTACTTCGTCATCAATCCGGACAACCACCGAGGACCGGAGCTAACCGTCTACTTGCTTAGGAACTTAATTAATACTAATAAGAGTGCTTAGGAACTTAATTAACACTAATAAAACGTGCTTTCTTGTTTGTAATGATGGTTTGCAAATAAGTACTTTTTACTGGTTTTGAGACAATGATCTCGTCGTACAAATTCTCAATTTATCTCTTTATAGATGATTGTAGGATCGATCATGTGAGACCGTTAAATAATGGATTCCACTTTTTACTATTGAAGTAATGATGGTTTGGTTCCTCCATAACTCCACACTACAAGTTCAATTCAGTTGGTTGAGCTTGAGTCCAATTGGGAGACGCACCATTTTGCATCTATGTGTTGATTCAATTAGTTATGTTCTTGACTAGGTGGGCAAAATCTTGATTAAACTGAATTGGTCCAACCGATTGAATTAGAAAGTTCAATTCAATTAATTCAAAATTTTATTTATTTTTAAATCTTAATTATTTTGATTTATTTAATTTGATATTAATTTTAAATTGATTAAATCGAATCAACATCCATGACTACTATATAGTGAGCAATCGACTATTATATCTGAATTGAACAATGACTATGTAACTCAACTAATAAATCGGATTGATTCAATAGCCTAATATCAACCGACTGATAATGTAATTTTATATTGATTCAATTTATTTGATTTTGATAGCAAATTTTGATCGATTCAATTTGCTAAAAAATTGATTAGTTCAATTTTGATATGTTCGTTTTGATTTTTAATCCAATGCTCATCCTTAGTTATTGGTATCCAAATGTTCTTTAGGGGTAATGATCCTTTCGTATAATATAATATAATTAATATCGATATGGATGTAGGAGTGAAATAATATTTTATTTTCTAAAAAATAAATGAATCCACCACCTCAACAACCCTAGAGTCGGCTCCACGGATATGAAATGAGATAAATTCAAGTATACAAGTAAGAGGAATATGATGGAATGAATTTCAAATTGTGAATTCCTACAAGATTCTACTCTTGATGCTACATCAAAATTGTCATGTGGATGCGCTATGCCCGGAGTCTTTTTTTATCTCCCTAGTACCTTACTAAAGGGGTTAGTGATAGGCCTATAGCTGCTCTTTTTCCGTTTACTTATATATATATATGTATACAATTTTTATATCCTATGCGACTTTCCGTGCGTGATATTCATCCGCGATTGAGTGTGTGTGGCACTCAAATCACTTTTGGGCACCTAGATTCGTCCGGACGCACACTCAATCATGAACGCTACGTGCACGAGAAGACACACAATATATATATATCTATATATAAAATTGATATCCTATGCGTCTTAAAATACGCGATTATGCATGACATCAAAATCGGAGCGCCTGAAAAATTTCGAATGCTTGAAACAGTAAATAGTATCATTTTATATTTTATATTTATTTTTTGATTTATGGTTAAGCCATTAAATTTTTTTTCCTTTACGGGAGTTGAGTTATAATATTAAACACAAAAAAATTTAAAATAAAAATTATTATTTATTTATTTTTTTACCTGACGGTTAAGTCATTTAAGATTTTCACTTTAGGATTTAAGAGTTAAGTTATAGTATTAAACACAAAAAAAAAATTAAAATAAAAATTATTATTTATTTATTTTTTTGATTTTGATTAAATTATTTAAAAATTTTCTTTTATTTAATTAATATCATTAAAAAATTTTCGGGCACTGAGAATTATGATCCTATACATGAGTCATTTTCCATTTGATGCCTATTTCCACTAGGATCATATTCCTCCACTCTTCTCCTCTTTGGCACTAATGACTCTTTCCCCTGTTTGGCTTTCTCAATTGGTGATGACTAACAATGATTGCTCCATAGAAAATGCAAATTCCATCGCTATCTTTCTTTTCTTTTTCTTTGGAGAAGTTCATTCAAATATTTCTATGATTTCTTTTGAAAGATAGTATGAGCAAGCACAAATTCACTCAAATGTAGTATGAAGGATATGTTAAAGTATCATAACCCTAAATTCTGATATCTAACAACACTTTAAAAACAATGAGGTGTTAGTAAAGATGGCACTCAAACTTTTATCAAAAAAAAATGAAATGACTATGGAACAGAAGACACGTAATCATGGAATCAAAGTTTAGTATTAATGTCTTTGAGTTATAGCTGAGTTGGTTATAACAGAGTAGACTTGTAATAATTCGAAGGATAAGAGTTCAAATCCTCACAAATAGTTATAGAGCCGAACAATACTCTCAATTAATTTCTCAAGTTTTGAAAACACTTACCAGCTGCTGAAGAAGTAAAAGGGAAGAGACCACGGAATGTGGCCCCAACACATTGCTTTTGGTCTTATCAATCACGGGGTCAGTGAAAAATAAAACGACAACAGAACAATCACATAAAAAGCTAAAAGATGATCAATAAATTTACGGTAAATTTTTAAAAGGCACATTTCAAATTTGAGAATGTCTAAAAAAATATATTAAATTTTATTTTAAAAAAAAAAAACACACTTGATTTCTATTTTACACTTATGATACTTATGGACTTTTTCATTTTTTTCTTTTTCAATTGCATATAACATTTAATTTTTTTTCTTCTCTCTGATTACCTGTAATACTATTTTTTTTTCTTTTCTTTTAAATTAAATTAAATTTTAATTTTAATTTTAATGGACAGGAATAATCTTCTAAATTTATTTATTTATATTTTTAATTTTAAAACTTTAATTAAAATTTTAAAAAAATAAATAAAAAATTAATAAAAAATAATATCTTCTATTTTTAATATCTAATTATAAAAGAATAAAAAAATAAAATTCATAAAGCTGATTTTATTAATAAAAATAATAAAAAGAAATAAAAAAATTTAGTATTGATTTTCAGAAATCAACACCACAATTTAAATATCAACATCGTTATGGTGCTGATTTTTAAAGATTAGCACTATAATATTTTGAAAATTTCAAATCATTTGAGTACTATTGAAAGAGTCTTAAAATAGTAAACAAGGATTTATTTAGACTCAGATTCACCTAATAAATCTATAAAAGTTAGAATGAGTTCGATTAGAGCTCTATGTCTCTTAATGAATTTTGATCAAAATTTATTGATGAACCTAGGACATTTAGATTTCTGAAAATTTACAATGAGATAAAAGATGTAAATGTATAAAAGAGAGATATAGTGAGAAATCCTAATCCTGAATCTTTCACATAAAGTTATAGACAATTGCCAATTGACATAAAATTTAAAATTTTCTAAACCTTTTGAACAATATTGAAAAATTATTTACAATGATAACAAAGGACATCTCTTGGAATCTAATGCATTACATAAACCTACAAGAGTTGAAATGAGTTTGATCAAATCTCTCTAAGTCCATCAATAAATTTTACAGTTTTGATGGATTTAAACGACTTGATTTCTAAAATTTTATAATGAGATAGAAATATAATGTGTAAAATTAAAATTATCTATGTCAATTAAAGTTTAAATTTAAATTTAATTTAATTTAATTGAAAAAAATAATAAAGAAAAAAAAGGAATAATATTACATGTAAATGAAAGAGGAGAAAAGAAAAATCAATAAGTGCCAACGGATAAAACGAAAATTAAATACACCTTGGAAAAATATAAAAATATAAAATTTAAAATGCGTTATTTGAAAATTTACCGATATATTTAACTTTGACCATGTAAGTTCTTTGAACCTCCAGTCCTCGACGTCGACGACTCATGTATGAGTCTCATGAGTTAAGGCCTTTCTTCCTTTGGGCGAAATTAAAGTTAGAGGCTCCTTTTCCCCTTCACGTCCAATCCATCATGCATGCGTGTCTTCGTGCTCATGTGATTCGGCTGCCTGCATGCAAAATCCTAGCTAGCGAAATGAAAGCAGGCCGAAGCACATGGTTTTCAGTCAACCATTTCACTTTTGTCCACCCCAAAAGGTGATCCAAAGATGCTGACTTGGTGGCTCATGGAGTTCTTCAGATTAGGCATGTCTGGAGAGGACCAACTAATTAATCAAGCTCCAGAATATATCCTCGCTCAATGTAAGCACAAGCCTATTAAAAGCTCCGCTGTCTGGAAACGGCGACAACGCTGACGTCCCCGTTTCCGAAACGCTGGAAAACGTTTTCATCCGTGGAAACGCTGAATTCCGCCCCTGCCGCCTTCGCCAGGCCCCGGAAACGCAAGCCCCTCTGCTCCTTGTTCGCCAGGCTCCTTGTCCGCCCCTTCCAGTGGCTCCCTCCTCAACAAATCCGCCAGCGCGAACACCCCGCCAACGTCCATCAGCGCCACTGCCCCTTCGTGACACCCCTTCGCCCTGCCGCCTTCACCAGGCCCCGGAAACGCAAGCCCGCTCATAAAGTATAGCGCTGCCATGCAGTGCTCCTTGTCCGCCCCTTCCAGTGGCTCCCTCCTCAGCAAATCCGCCAGCGCGGACACCCCGCCGGCGTCCATCAGCGCCGCTGCCCCTTCGTGGCACCCCTTCGTGACGATTTGATGAGGTCTTCGATGTTTCCAAAATCTGAAACTTCAACTATTATCGTTCCCGTTTCCGTTTTCGCATTTTCCGTTTCTCGTCTCCAAGTTTCCAGACAGCATAGATTAAAAGTAGTGACGTCTACTTTATCCTAAGACGTGCAGTCCCAATCGTTTATGCATTCAACTAATTAATGAACCAAGAACAAGCAAGAGAGGTGAATCAAAGAAAGAGAGACCTGAATGTTACCTGTGCGAGTTACAAAGCTAGCTAGCTCTGTATCTGCGTCGGTGGCTGCTGGGAAAGCACGCATAACTGGAAGCAGCTCACATGCCGGGTTTCGCTTTCTGCAGAATTTGTTTTCCCCCTGGATTTAATGAAACAGTGCAGGTGCAGCTCGATCGATCATCCACCTGTTGGTTTATGATCCAGGAAACAAGGAAGTTAAAGAAAAACAAAGAGAGTAAAACTAGGTGACTTCGTGGTGCTGCTACTTACTCTGCCCACAAAAATCCAGAAAGATTTCCTGCCCATTTCTTCACTTTGTGTATCTACGCCAGATACAGAGCTTGAGCCAATCACAGAGCTTGTCGTCTTCTTCCTGCCTTTCATTCTCGATCATGCACTATAAATGGTCACACAGCGCGCTTCCTTTATTCTCGGAGAGTCGCTGATCGCCGGCGGGAATAAAGATGATATCTTGGCATGACCTGTATACGGTGCTGGCGGCGGTGGTGCCGCTGTACGTGGCGATGATACTGGCCTACGGGTCGGTGCGATGGTGGGGCATCTTCTCGCCGGACCAGTGCTCCGGGATCAACCGCTTCGTCGCCATCTTCGCCGTGCCTCTCCTCTCGTTCCACTTCATCTCCACCAACAACCCCTATGAGATGAACCTCCGGTTCATCGCCGCCGACACCCTGCAGAAGCTGCTGGTCCTGGCGGCCCTCGCCGCCTGGTCCAATGTTCTCCGCCGCCGCCGCCGCCCGCTCCCCGGCGGCGCCGCGCCGCTCGACTGGTCCATCACTGTTTTCTCCCTCTCCACGCTTCCTAATACTCTGGTGATGGGCATCCCCCTCCTCATCGCCATGTACGGGCCTTACTCTGGCTCGCTCATGGTCCAGATCGTCGTTCTGCAATGCATCATTTGGTACACGCTAATGCTGTTCCTCTTCGAGTTCCGCGCCGCCCGCCTCCTCATCGCGGATCAGTTCCCCGACACCGCCGCCTCCATCGTCTCCTTCCGGATCGACCCCGACGTCGTCTCGCTCGACGCCGGCGCCGCCGAGGCCGTCTCGGAAGTCGGCGGCGACGGCAAGATTCACGTCACCGTCCGCAAGTCGACCTCGTCGAGGCGATCGGCGGCGATGATGACGCCCCGCCCATCCAACCTCACCAGCGCCGAGATCTACTCCCTCAGCTCCTCCCGGAACCCTACTCCGAGAGGATCCAGCTTCAACCACGCCGATTTCTTCGCCATGGTCAGCGCCGCCGGCGGAGCGGCGGCGGCCCCTTCGTTCCGTCCCTCCAGCTTCGGCGCCGCCGACTTCCACTCTCTCCAATCCTCCCGCGGCCCCACCCCGCGCCCCTCCAACTTCGACGACCACCTGCAGCCCGAAATCACCGTCGCCAGCGCGGCCAAGAAACCGCACCCGCACCCTAACCGAGCGGGGACGGCGGACACCAAAGAGCTTCACATGTTCGTGTGGAGCTCGAGCGCGTCGCCGGTGTCGGAGGTGGCCGCCCTCCCCTCCTTCGCCGGCCACGATCCCGACCTCGACCACGGCGCGAAGGAGATCCGGATGCTCGTCCCGACGGAGCTCCGCACCACCGCCAAAGGTTAATTATACTAATTAATTAATTAATTCCCTTAATAACTAACCAATTAACTTAAAATAACCGTGGGGTTTATTAGAGGGCGAGGATTACCGGGCGGAGGAGTCGAACTTCGGCGGCGGAAAGGGGGCGGCGGAGGCAAGCGGCGGGGAAGGGACGAAATCGGGCCGTCCGATGCCCCCGGCGAGCGTCATGACCCGTCTGATCCTCATCATGGTCTGGCGGAAGCTGATCCGCAACCCTAACACCTACTCCAGCCTCGTCGGCCTCATCTGGTCGCTCGTCGCCTTCCGGTGGCAGGTGGCGATGCCGAAGATAGTGGAGAACTCCATCTCCATCCTCTCCGACGCCGGCCTGGGGATGGCCATGTTCAGCCTAGGGCTGTTCATGGCGCTGCAGCCGAGGATCATAGCGTGCGGCAACACGGCGGCGTCGTTCGCCATGGCGGTCCGGTTCCTGGCCGGCCCGGCGGTGATGGCCGCCGCCTCGATCGCCGTCGGCCTGCGCGGGACCCTCCTCCACGTGGCGATCGTCCAGGTACATTGCACTGGTGGGTCCGAGATGTCGACCCGAGAGCCTCCCGCTCACATGCCATGCTTTTTTTTGTTTCTGTCAGGCGTCTCTTCCGCAGGGAATCGTGCCCTTCGTCTTCGCCAAGGAGTACAACGTCCACCCTGCCATCTTGAGCACAGCGTAAGCAGCCCGATCAACGCCGAACACAGTGTTGTTTTCCATTGATTCATTCGTTCGTTCTTCAATGCGCAGGGTGATATTTGGGATGCTAATTGCCCTTCCCATCACTCTGGTCTACTACATCCTCCTCGGCTTGTGAGGCCCAAGAAATCACGCCACTGTTCCTTTGATTTTCATGTTAAATCTTGTTCCTTTTTGGTTTTGTTTTCTTCTGAGAAAGAGGAGACGATGATGCTTGTTCTTGCCATCCTTTACCTGGAATATATACCCTGTTTCTGATTTCCAGTGGGCATCGGTGCTTAAAGTTAGCTTGGGTCGGGACCTCCCAGAGGGTTCGGCATGGCCTGCGGGACCATGGTGATAGAGCCATTGATCACAGATGGGTCACAATTATGGGCAGCGGGCAGTCGGCACATGGAGGGGTCGGATTGATGGATGGTGGTTCATGTCTTGTGCTGGTCCGACTCGGCTCGCGCTCGGTCTGGGCATGTGAACGCGACCGATAGGTGTGGGCCGGACCCGAGTCGGCATGCGAGTGCCTTATCTTTTTGTTCATTCATGTACAAGTCTAAACCACCAAGGATTTACCTAGAAGCAAGACGAAAGAAATCTGTCAGATCTTGTGAAACGAAATAGTAAAAGCTAGTTGCAACTTATTAACTGCAGTTTTTCGATTTACCTTCTCACAGATAATCATGAGATCGACCGTGTAGGACCGACAATCGATTTTCCAGAGCCTAATCTGCAGGGGAATTGTCAATATATTAGTCTTATAATTCAGAAGGAATTTTGCGATACTCTTACTGAAGCAAATGATGAGGGCTTCAAAAACTAGAATGCAAATGGTCTTTTAGTTTTATACCATTTGCATTAGCACATGTTTGAACCTTTTTTCCCAAAAAAACAAAACATAATACTGGAAACGACCGGTTGGAATTTAGATCACTCGAGATGAATGAATACCTGATCTGCAACATTTTCTGGAACTGCAGGTATCCTGTTTGTGACTCAGGGATGTGCATTCTGCTGTAGTAAAGAAATAATCTGGAACGCAAATTTAAAAAGATAAGATGATTATGATGGCACAATTGTTCCCTGCAATATCATTTTTGGGTTATACAGATAACCAAGCTCCAATTCTCTCTTTAAATCATATGCATGAATCATCTTATTCGACAGCACACTGAGTCAAGAACTAGAGCACCCTTCTTATTACTATAAATGTATCCTCATTCCAAATTTAAGAATTGTTGCATACATACCATGTTCATTCCCGACCGAGAAATAAATGAAGCCGTGCATCAAGTCCAACATTAACAGGGCGACACGATAACTGAAACAAGATGAGAAGTTGCCCATGCCATTCTAGAAATAAGAAAATAAAATTGTGGCATAAGAGAAAGAACCTCAAAGGTTAGATTGTATATAGTAATTAACCATATTGCCTTTTCTATTAATGAGTGCTAATTACATGGAGGAACTAAACATTAGCAATGTTCTAAAATAAATAGTATGGCAAATAATAGAACTGATGCTTGCCTTTTCTTTTGTAATAGCTGCGACAATTAGGTTTAGATATTCGATCCTAACATTCAACAAACAAGGGAACACTGTGATATCATGGGAATGGAAGTAGAATGATTAGACAGAATCATTGATTTGTTTGAGAACCTTAGGTAGGGAGGTGAATAATAATGTAACTACTGTGGAGCCACACATCAAATCATTTGAAATTGACACTAGCTTCCGAAGCATGAGATTTATAACATTTGATTTTCTCCTCCAGTCATGTGAATGACAATGGAAGTTCTGAATCAAAATAGATTGAACTGCAATTCTGAGTGCGTATAACCACCAATGTCCAGCATGGAACATGAAAACTGACTCTAAAGTCCAATTCAACATGCACAAACCAACAGGATACTGAGAATTGGAAACGATTATATCCGCAAAGGACATTAGAGATTTATGGTTATGGCAATCATATAATACAGAGATCAATGATGGACGATGGCAAAACCTTTGATTTATAACTAGTTTCATTGGTTCACATTTGCAGTAGTTTGCAAATTTTAGCTACATGAAGTTCATTGCTAGTAACAGTAGACATTGGAATTGGTCAATTTTCAGTTGGTCCTCTAAAGCAAACCTCTGGTTTCTGAAAAGACTGGTCAGTTCAAGTAACTTCAAGCAGATTCTGATTCATTTCGATACATCAAGCTTTTTTAAGCATATACTGGAGCCAAAGCTTACCATATATTCTATAAGATGGAATCTGATCATGAGATCTGTCAACAATTACAAAGGTTCTAACCAACTGGTAAATGACACCTCAAATACAGCCTGCAGAACTAAGTTTCAACCATTGGTCCATCAACCGAAATAAATGACACATCAAATACAGCCTGCATAACTAAGTTTCAACCATTGGTTCCTCATCCAAAAGCTACCACTATTTATGGAAATTAGATCGAAGCTCACAGAATCCAATTATTAATATTATTACAGCAGAATATAGTTGGATTGACTATTAAGAGTAATTTAAAAATCAAAGTAACTTGAATGACATTCCACGCCATATTAACGGAGTGAGTTAGCATGTCGGACATCAAATTAGCTGCACTCACACTATGGGGTATGTTATAGAGTGATACATCATTTGATTTGACAACTTTGCTAGACAAAACTAGAAGGTTGTATCTAAACAAGCTTAGGCATAAGCATTGTACTTGCATCTTATCAATATTGAAGCAATTTGAATTCAAGCAGAAATCAAAAGAGAAACTTCCATCTTAACTATCAATATCAAATACAAATTAGATGCTAAAATGATGTTTTCACAAAATGGAAATCAATCTTGTCCACCCATCAAAAAAATTACTTCAAAATGATATGGTATCCCAAATGAAGTAAAAAAAAAAGTCTTCCATATTGAGATTTTCATCGTTAGTAAGAAAGAGGTTCCTATGTTGTGTACAATAAACTAATACATTATAAATGGCAAAATACTTTCTAATTTCATATAAAAAAATTGAACAATAGACAAATATTGTTATTGTCAGAGCTCTAGTGATTAATGGCCAACTCTTGTGGTCCATTTGTTTGCTGAAATAATTTTCATGTAGAAAATTTGTATAAGAAAAATAACTTTCTCGTTGTCTTAAATTCCTCTCTTATTTTTTTTTGATAGTCTGCTCTCTTAGACAGAAAATGACTTCCACAATACAATTTTTGCAAGATGAAAGAACCTTTAGATTTTACCAATAACTAGCAATATATTTACCATCCAATTGGTATTTAAAATCATATAGATAATCAGACATAAATCTGTAAGAAGACCAAGTATGAAGCCATTATCTATGTCAAAATTTTAAGCACCACAAATCGAAATTCTATCCTTATGAGAAGTCGCTGAAGATGATGCCAATACCACTTACAGAAAATTTACAAGTTGACTAAACGTGATCACAAAAACAAACCTTCTGAGTAACCACGCCATTTTAATTGATTCACGAAATTATAAAATTGGGGAAGAAGAGAGAGAAGATTAACCTTAGAACAGCTTCTGAGATGAAAGCACCATCATAGAGCATGTCTAGCTTCATAGCTGGCAAATTAAAACCGCCACCATGTCCATGAAGAACTTGCGGCAGCTTCTCCTTTTAGCTATGGTCACAAATAATAAATCAATTATATCTAACCAAGAATAAATAGCGTGTTGCCTCTAAGTTATTCAGGCTCTCTTTAACTTTTATAAATGATTTTTCTATATTGATTCTGATGGCAACCAGTTCCTGTTATAAGAATTTATAGAGAGATTTGCATGGGATCTTTAGGGATTTTAAATTTTAAATTAGGATATTAATCAATCAATATCCATGATTGCTTTAATCGCTTATTTAAATTCCATAATTAGACATCCATCAAATCACAATTATGTCCATCAACACATTATAGATAATATTTAAAATTTAAAATAAATGCTTAAAAAATCCCTTTACATACAAAATTGTAATTTTATCCTTCCAATCATATTATATTCCATATTGGTCATTATCAAAAAAGAAGGAAAGCCTTAGTGCAACAGTAAAGTACTACTTACGTTACACTCACTCATTTGCTTAAGATCACTACCTCAATGATGGAATAAATCATTCTATTTTATAGTGCAACACACCAAATGTAAATTACATTATTTTTATAACTTAGAACAATTTGAATAGTTACAATTAAATGATTACTCTCCACTATAGATCTTGTGATTTTAATCACAAGTATAATTTAATAAAATATTCAAATAATATCCAATTAGTATCATATACTAATTATAATAGAATATACCCAAAATATAATACTCACCTGATTAATTAATAAATTATTTTGAGGGTATATATAATTTCAACACCAAACTGGAGGAAAATAATTCACCTATCCGCTGAAATGAAGAAAAAAGATTATTTATCTAGAGTTAGGAGATGACACTACAACACTCACCACTGGGGTTCTACTGGCGACGAGGAGAAGAACTGCTAGGTGCTCGTTACCCAACAAGAGATTCTGCCCGTCCCAGCCTGCGTGCAGCACGGCCTGGCGTTGCTCGCGTATGAGTAGCGAGTGCCGACGATGCACCGGTCGGAAGAGGGTAGATGCGAGGGCGGCGACGAGAGAGAGACCCGCGGGAGGAACGGTGGCGGCGAACTGCAGATCGGGAGCGGAGCCGCGAGGGTTGGGAAAGAGGGTAAGGTGTCGATGCAGGATCAGATGAATTTGAATCTGATCGAAATAAAAATATTATAAAAAAATTTTCAACTGGAAATCAATCCGAACTCTATCCAAAATTCTTAAATCCAAATCTGAATAACTCGAATAATCTGACCGAAAGAAATATTTTTTATTATTTTCTTTAATAATTTTTTATTTTTATTTTAATATTTATCATTATTATATTAATATTCAACTATTATATATATATATAATATTTTAATTTTTAAAAAATTTAATCTTAAAAAAATTTTAAATATATTCTTGAACCTAATCCAATCTAAAAATCTCCGACTTAAATGAGCTAACTCATGGGGGTGTGAGTCAATCAGTAAAAAATTCATCATTTGATAAAGTAGAGTGGAATAGGATGAAACGGACTGAAAAAATCTCCAACTTAAATGGGCCACTCTATAAAAAAAATTATTGAAAAATCCTTACAATTCATTGAATTGGATCACTTCATAAATAAATATTTCTAAAAAAATCTAAATAAAAGTTTTAATTTTTGATTCCACACTTACATATATTAGTCAATGGGTACAAAAAAAAATTTCATAACTTTCATCATAAAGTTATATATATCATCTTAAATTCATAATCCATAATCCAATTTTAGCAAAATAAATTCCTTCTCAACCCGTCGATCAATCTGAATCCGCCACAGACTACCCCATTTGGACCTACAATCCACACAAACTGATCCATTTATATTCTACTTTTAAATAGATTGATAAAATTTCAACTCAATCTGTTTAGATTACTAGATAAGACAGAACAAGATGAGTCAATCCGATAGACCCTATGCCCTATCCAAACTAAAAGCTTTACTTGTCGGGACAGTTTTATATCTTATATAACAAAACCTTATATATAGGATTTGATACCTTGTGTGACTTATCGTGCACGATATTCATCTACAGTTGAGTGCGTGGAGCACTCGGATCACTTTCGAGCGTCTCAAACTCGTCCAAATTTGTACCCAATCGTGAACATTGTGTGCTCAAGTAAACACGACATTCAACTAAGTGCGTGAGATTTCCTAAACATTTATGAAATAAAGTATCATGTTTTGGTCAAATGATTGCAATAGTGTATTTTGCAATAAAGTCCTCTTAATTTACATTGTAGATAACTTGGTGTCTGTGAGACACAGAAGACCATGATTATCGGTCCCTTGTGAATTATAAACTAAGGCTCACAACCAAGATGACTTTGGACAAACCATCGGGAACGGTTGTAGTGTAATTCGGTGACTGTCTGTCTTGACTGTAGAATTACACTAGTGCACTTTGTGTGTATTGAGTAGGACCATTGAGGTTGTTCGATTTACACTGACTCGCAAATTGAACAAGACCTCTGTTATTATAATTATGCACTCTTAATCCCGATGTAATAAATGGGCACCTATACTTAGTAATTATTGCTTTGATTTACCAAAGGGTGAGATCTTTCCGTCAGATCAAATATTCTCGGTAAGTTGGGTGATGTTACTATTTATACGGTGTGCCATTAATTATAGAAGGAATCCGTGTCCCAGTAGGGCTGATGATGTCCCCTTGGAGAGCTCATAAGGATTGTCAAGTCAAATCTTGCAAGTGGACTTGGTCCGGCTGACAATAAGGTTGAGTGGTACTATTCAAGGTCTTAGATGTCGATTATTGAGTTGTCAGTGAACTCAGATAATTGACGGACATACGATATCTTAAACACGGGGAGCAATGCATAAAATAATAAGAAGGAACCCATAACGTAATTTGGGGATTGGATTGGTAGTGCAATAATGATCCTCTAGTGGAATGGATCGTTGTTGATGGATGTAGGTGTGTATTCGGGGTTGAATACGGGATCCGAAACCCATCAGAAGGCCAGATCCAATACCTCCTCGAGGTCCCCACTGTAGCCTAAAGACATCTTCAAAAGGATGCAATCAAACGGATGAGATTAGTTCTCAGCCGTCGGATGAGATTTAATCTCAACCGTTGGATGAGATTAGTTCTCGACCGTAGGATGAGTTAATGGATGAGATCAGCTTGTATCCGTGGGATTAGATCAAGTTGCATCCATTGGATCGAAATAAATAAAGAAGATTGAAAGAGAATAGATTAGAACCGTTGGATGAGATTAAGTCGCGTCCGATGGACGAGATCTCTCCGGTTCGGTTTTAATTCTCTTTGGAAGGAAGAACCGGTTCACGAGGTGAACCAGAGTTGGTTCATTGAACCACACGCCCAAGGGATTAGATCAGGGCCGTTGGATCGAATCAATTAAGTTATATTAAAGAAGATTATATTAGAACCGTTAGATGAGATTAAGTTGCATCCGACGGATGAGATCTCTTCGGTTCGGTTTTATTTTCTATCTTAATATAAAATTGGTTCACGGATTAAATTAATCTAATCATTAGCTAACAATGACACTCAAACCATTCATGTGGATAGTTTTCTATTGGGAGAAAGTGTATACAAACTACAAACATAAACTTAGCTCCGTTTATCGTCATACATTCACGTAAGAGATGTAGGAGATAGTATTAAATGATACTTTTATCTAGCTTAATGCTCAAATTTTTGATCTTGCTTTAGAATTCAAAACTTATTATATAGCTTGACCTTGTCTTTAGGCATTCTGGCAACCCCATAACAGAGCAGTTGCTCGCCGTATTCAAAATATGGGATGGAGAGCTGATGGTGGTCTTTGGCTTCTTGTGCGTGGTGGTGGTCTTTTTCTCAGTAAAGGCACAGGGGTAATGCCGATTATTTGTGAGCCATTTGTCTTCATAATAAGAGCTTACTTTCAACTCTGATATCATTTGAGTTGTAAACCATAATATTAGAAGTGATATGACCTTGCATAGGGATCAATGGTGACATGAGATCTATATAGATGTCGAAAGTAGCTGAGACATATGGCTTGTCTTACCTAATTGGAATTCATTGGAAATTTTACTCATCATAACCAAATACTTCCAGAAACTCATCTTTAGTATTTCAGATATGAGTTGGTAATGGTCAGTGATATATTTTTCAGATAACAGAGGATTTCGAGGAAGTTCCTGTCCAGAGTAGAGGATTTGGTATCCTCGATGTTGGCTTTCGCTCGAAGGTAACATATCTTGAGACAGAAATAAGTTTATGAATTCTTGAACATCTTAATAATAGTTTGTTCTAGAGACTATTCTTATGTGGATAAAACAGCAAGTTTCACGAAATTTTAATGCCAGGAAGAAGCTTGGGCTGCCGGGGGAAGCGGCATTCTTCTGCGAACCACAAATGGAGGAAAGACATGGACTCGTGATAAAGCTGCAGATAATATTGCAGCAAATTTGTACTCAGTGAAGTAATTTTCTGTAATTCTCTCTTTTTATCAGTCATTTTTGCCTTCCTGTTAGTAGTCACATTATGTTTACTTCTACTGTGATGATCGAACTATGATAAGCCCCTTTTTGCACAGATTTATTGATGACAACAAAGGCTTTGTACTGGGAAATGACGGGGTCTTGCTTCGGTATCTCGGTTAAGAGCAATCATTTAGCTTTTGTAAAGATGAGTATAATTATGTTCATATTGTCAATGTGAGATCTATTAAGATTTCTACAATCTGTTCTAGATTCTGTTATTCCAATCAAGAAACTGACTTTCCAATTGTAAAGTGAGGTTTGCACATGAATTTTGAGGAGAACAGCTTTTTTTTCAATAAGTCAGGTCTACCATGAAAGAGTGTAATTCTCTTGTTTATGTGAATTTAGGTGTCTTTATAATTCTTTTTTATACGGAATTCAGAAGGAGAGTCTTAGTACAACGATAAAATTGCTACAGTGTGACTTTGTGATCATGGATTCAAGTCACAAAAATAATCTCTTGCAATGTAATATAAGACTACATACAATAGAGCTAATGTGATCCAATCTTTTCCCTAGACTCTGCATTGACGGGAACTTTATACAACAGACTATCCTTTAAGGAATTCAAAAGGAGGCTCCTACTAATATCATCGATTAATAAGTTAATTTCATTGGCTCATTGAAAGTGAAAGCAAGAAATGAAATAGTGATTTTTTAGGGAATTATATGGAATATGAATTTCTTATTTTAGTTTATAGAATAGAATAGATGGATCATATCTTTGTATATTTAGTTTATAGGAATTTTATAGGTAATATATAAGAAATATCTTTTCCAATACTAAGTATGAAAGATTAATTTGCCTAATTTGCTCGGTCCACCTAATCGTTCCCATAGATCATTGGACTTATCAAGCCAGTTTGTCTTACTAATTTATTTGATTCATTCAATTCGCTTATCTCACTCAATTCATCTCGCTTGGTTTGTCATCATGTTTGATTCACTTTGATCATTCAATTCGTTTGATTTGTTCGAATTGTTAGTGTTATTTTGATGATTGAGGCTCCTTAACTCACCCTATTTGTTGGCCCGTTCAACTTGTCCAACTAGTTTAGATAGTCAATTTGTTTCGTCCACTTAGTCTACTCCATCCGCTTGAGTTTGTTCGATTCATTTGGACTATCCATTTTGCTTAGCACACTAGGTGTGTTGGGTCAATCACCTTGATTAGGCTTGTTCTTTTAGTTAGTTTACTCAATTTTGCTAGACCTACATAATTTGTCCAACTTGTCTAATTCATAAGGCTTGAATAGTTTACCTATCCAACAAAGCTCGTTCTAAGATTCACTTAGTTTGCTTGACTAGCTCGATTGTTTTAGCTTGCTTAGTTTATTCGACCCCTTGCTTTACTTGGGATGCCTAATCCGCTCGACCAATTCATCTAATTTGTTCAGCCAGCCCAACCTAATTCAATCTTCTTGTTGATCTCCCTTGGTTCATATGGCTTGCTAGACCTATTTAATTCACTTACATTCAACCCAGTTTTTATTAAAGATGCATGAACAAGCTCAATGCTTGGTTCGATAAAACTCATTTATATTCGTTCAATATATTAGATAAATTTTTAACCTAATTTATAAGGATAACAACATCTATTAGTTGAGTACAATAAAAAGCTCGAGTTGAGCTCAATATGATTTTTAATAAACAAACTTGAACAAGCTCAATGAAACTAAATAAACAAGCTTGAACACAACTAAACTCGACTCGGCTCAACTCGTTTACACTCCTAACTACTGAGCAAGTTACTTTAGTCCCATTATAATCACTTAATTACTACATCATTTGTGTTTGTGCAGATAAATATGCATGCAAAGTAGTGAGTGGTGATTATCACACAGAATAAAACAGTCATCATTATCTTTCCTCTTAAATTTTATGCTTAAGCAATAATCATGGGAGATCCCTAGCGTTGCAATAGATCCTACTGCCCTTGATTATGATACTCACGTTATTAAGTTCATAATTTTTCTCATAAAGAATGAAAAATGCCACGTAGGTACCAACAAAATGATAAATAGTTTCGATTTCCAGTAACCAACTAGAAGTGAAAGTAAACCAAAGGATTAGATAGAGAGAAATTGAAAGGCAGCAATTTAGTTTGTTTGATACTTACCACACTTTCGTTTTCTTTTAGGCTTCAGGATTTGGGCAAGGGGTTATGCCCCATCTCTTCCGAACATCCTCGAGGTTTTCATGAAAATGTTTCTCATAGTAGATGCACATCAGATCGGTGGAAGCTACGCCTGCCCTCACGGCCCAAGGGAAATAATGTCGGAAGAAGAGAGTCCTTTGCTTTTCGCTAAACCTTGCTGAACCTCCAACAACTGACATGGCACACATGGGAAGAAGCATTTGCTCAAACTCAATCACCTTGAGGGCAGACTCCCCAATCAGGTTGGTCGGGAGCCTGAATAGCACGTGCCAAAAGTCGTGCACCTCACGAGCACGCGTGGCCACGTAAGCCAGTTCCTCTGTATCCATGAAGCGGACTGGGGGACGATCATCAGGAGAGAAGTTCCTAGATCCCATGAATTTTGCATAAGCTGAGCCAAATGTGTTTTCAGGCATGTCCCAAGCATGTGATACTTGTGAAGTTATAACTCGTGGCCGCTCTAAAAGAACTTCCTGAATCGAATAAGCATTGTCAAGAATGGGTAAACATTCAGCATTCAAAGTAGAAAAACATAAAGACTCTGTTACTATTTCAAAGAAACAACCTCATTATTAAACAATAGATTTAGTAGGGGCAGATACACAATAGCCTTGCATTTTTTTTTTCTTTCCCCTAGATCCATCTCACCACTTGTGAGATTTCTTGTAATTCAACATACGAGAAAAATTACAAACACATTGTAAAATCAACTTATATAACATTGTCACTTTTATTACTCTAAAAGGGTTCTCTGACTATGACCAACATGATAGTAACATCTAAATAGCATCTAAATGACTCCAGCATTGCATATTTATACAGTTATCAAGATGATCCTATCTGTACCTAATATTGCTTCCTGGCTGGCATGGTAGTCAACATTGCATATCGTTTGATCTAAGCAGTGTGCATTGAGTAGAGAAAAGAATTGATTTCTTTTTGTTGGAATAACTGTAGAATCAAGCCCAGACTTCAGGTCTTTTACTGATCTAAGTTTCAGAGTGAATAAACTATGACAAATCTAGCTAACTGTTAATCCAAATCAGCCTAGATCCTAGTTTGCTTTGTAGGCTGCACCAAATTTATAAAATTAATGAAGTCAGCAGTCTAACTGGATATGGAGAAGCCAAACCATTAAACCATGTATTGAATTGAACCTAAACAGTAAATAGTAAGTAACCAAATCTAACACCATATGGTTGGGCTCAACAACTTTAGAAAGGATACATACTTCAATGTTGGTGGGGTAATATGTACACATGGCATTGCTATTGAAGCAATTTTAATGATTAGAAGAGAGACTTAGAAATTAGTTCTTTAAAATCAAAATTACAGGCCAGCTTAATTAGTTTTGGAACTACAGGTTAAGTCCATTTTAAAAAACCTAAACTTCAGATTTGACAAGCTCAACTCAGCCATCAGTTCCTCACTCAATGGAATTTCACATGCTGAGCCAGCTCAATTCTACCTGGAATTTCATATGTCATAGCAAATAATTAATTCCCCACTCAATGGAAAATTATGGGGTTTACCATTCTTCTCGTTTCCTCAATTTTCTTTGTTAACACAAGTTAGAATAGAGGCTCATTGTGTCAAGTGCTACACAAATTCAGACCCCAATGCTAATCTAGGTAAGTTCTGTGAACAAAATCTAGATTTGGATGTTTTCTAGGAGATTTTAGCTTTAGTTCAATTACTACTACTCAGGATTTTGTACTTTTGGTGCATCTGTTAACCAGTTTGATGCGAATAATAGTGTGAGATATAAAGGAATAAGAAAGATGGATAATTCATAACCTCATTTCATTCTCAGATGCTCTAGTTTATTATTAAGCTTGAACGGAGAAATTGTTGACCTATATTTATAGGAAGCCTTGTTTCTTTAAGATGAAAAGTAGATAAACTCACTCTGCCTTCACTGCTATTCCTCATCCGCTCAAGCACCCGATAAAAAGCTGGCTTTCCGGTGGTCTCACCTAATGCAGCAATCAAGTCTGCTCTTCTGGGATCCATCAGTGCACCTATCGCTGAACCCAGAGCAACTGCAGCTTGTTGCCAACCCTTCAGAGGAACACGTGCACCTTCCATTGATTCTGGATTCAGACCTGGTCCATGAATGGTTATGCATAAGTATTAGTGACTAATGGCACATTTCTACACATGTGATATGTAGTAGAATAAGCACTCCACAAGAGTAAGCACCACATAGTTCTTGTCAAGTCTTGGGGATATTTTCACGAACAAGGAGGCACCCCACACAATTTGCTAGAAAATAATCACGATAGCAAAAAATAACACAAGATAAGCAAGTATTATAAGGCAAAACATGTATTTTATTCATTTTCAAAAGATCATAACACGTTTCATCTTATAAACAAGATCATCCCATAATAAAGCAAAATGCTATTCTAAAGGGTATGTTTGGTAAAAAAAATGCATCACAATGCGTTACTAAAATAATATTGGGAAAGTAAACAAAAAATTTGTAAATCAAAACTAATCAGGTATCGAGCAACTCTATCCTCTGGTTTAAACCAACAAGATCCAAAAAAATTGAGCCTAGCGTGCAAAAATAGAGGTAAAGGAAGCACATAGTAAGGCATCAATTGCAAAGTGAATAAATAGAAAGAATATGCATGAATCATAATCATTTAAAGAACTCAAGAATTCACAAGGATTATAGTTCACATTCCAATTTTTTAGACTTCACTTAAGCATATATTGAGCTCCTGAATTTTTTATCACTTATTAATTATCACACTTTTACTTGTATCCATATTAACATTTTTGCATATCTATTCTAAAGTAAGTGAATCCACTATAAACCAAACCACTAAAGTGAGTCCAAATGGTGCCATCTATAATATGGGTTGGAGGCCTCACTGATGAAAAATACGCATCACATGTTGCTACGTAGTCCATGGGCAACTAGAAGCTTTGATGATAACTAGGTTTATAGTATTCATTTTTTAATATTTACTTTACCATTTATAATAACCATTTTATCCGTCTTAGGATTTTCACAACACAAGTATTCCACTTTTGAGTTTATGTACTATATAGCAATTTCGCATTTAAGTGAAGCATACAGACATTGGTATAAAAATCATCATGAAGCAAATTAAAAATAAGTATTGACCCAAGAATAATTAGAGCATCGTGTTAATTTTTTTAAAAACAAAATCCCCAAGTTAATTCTCACAAGATAGGTCACATATCAATATAGCATGAAAACATAATATCCTTTTTGCCTTGAGGTTAAACCCAACAACTTAGTTCATTTATAACTGGTTTGAGAAATTAGCATTATTTTAATCTCCTTTTAAAAACATTCATAGCAGTATATTATTCCACATATGTGTGTATATAATCTTTCACACTTTTAATTCATGCTCATTGATCAATTAATAAGAGAAGATTTTACCCACCTTAATATGTACTGAGAAAAGAACCCAAAAGTTTATGGGCTTTGTGTGCTGTTCTTGAATAAATATCTGCAAAACAAATATAAGAATACCTTAGAAAGAACCCAAAATGTAATTAATACCTGAATTTCCCAAAAGTATCCACAAACATGTTATTAGTACCCAAATCAATTCTATAACAAAAATGAAATAAGATAAAACTCTTATCCTAACGACTCCCGCAATAAAGGAAGTAACAGTAGGAATTCCAAAAATCCAAATCAATGGACTCCGAGCAATACAAGAACCAAGAAGGTCAGAAACGTGCATTATCACTCTGTAAGGTTCGAAGAGAAATACCAAATTGAGTTTTGATTTCATAGAAGAAAGATTGAAAAATAGAAAATAACTGTTCATATATAACCAAGTACAACGAGAAAAATCATCTATAAAGGTAACAAAGTATCGTGACCCCAATGTAGAAGAAACACGACTCGGACCCCAAACATCGGAATGAACCAAAGAAAAAACGTAGCCCGACTCACAGTGCGAGGAGAAAAAAGAACTCAAATATGCTTTCCTAATTGACATGATTCACAAGATAAAGAATCTAAGTGAGAAAGACTAGGATGTAATTGTTTCAACTTATCAAGACCTGGATGTCCCAACTAAGCATGAAATATAAGAGAGGATTGTTGAAGTCGATATAGGCCATGAGACTCATATCCGAAGCCAATCATTTTCCCCGTACTCTGGTCCTGTAAGAAAACAGAAGATTTTATAAACGAGATGACACAATCAAGAGACTGAGTAAGCTGACTAATTGATAATAAATTAAAGGGAGCACCGAAAACATAAAGAACATTATGAATAGAAAGAGATGGAGAAGGATGAACAGTACCGACACCCTGAGACTGAATTTGAGAACCAAATCCAATTTGGGCATATAACAAGTATCAAGGTTCAAAATTTCAAGCCGTGCAGAGTTTTAGTTTTTGAGCGTGTGGAGTTTTAGTTTTTGAGTAGAACAATACTATTTTGGTATCATGTCAGAACAGTGCCAGCAGCAAATTGGAGATGGAAGGAGGAAACAATTGAAGAAGAAAACGAAAATGAGATAATTATATGCTTTGTTTGCTATCTAAAATGGTAAGCTTTTGACACTATCTCACATGAATAAAAACAACAAAGAAATACTATTATCTCAATTACGTTTTAGAACGCCAAGGATTATCAAATGTTGGCATGACATAATATTCATAGATACGATTGACACCAGCACATATATTGCACGACGAGATTTTGGTAATTTGTAGTGCGTTTCGACTGTGCCACTTGGTACAGTACGAGATTTCACTATGACAAAGCAGATGGCTCCGAAATAAGCAAGAAAAACACCGAAGGAAAACCTTACCCAAATCAAATGTTAATCGGTTGCTCCCGGATCCAAGGAAGACGGGAGAAGGCGAGCCAAAAACCTTGGCCAACTGCCCTACGAAGTAGGGCAGATACCCTCCGACGTCTGCGCGCGGAGGCGGTCACTGCGGGGAAGAAGGGCAGCACGCGAGAAAAAGACCCGGAGAGGGAGAGGAAGAGAAAGAGAAAGATAGGGAATAGAGAGAGAGCCTACGATTTCCAGCGAAGAGAGGCGAGGTCTCCGATCGCCGGCAACGCGAAGGGGAACGAGGAAGCTTCGGGTCGCCAGAGGGGAGGGAGGGCACGTGCCAAAATTGTTATGTGGTATTTTTTTTATTATATATTTCATTGATTATAAATAATATTTTTTATTATGATAATAATAAAAAATAAAATATCGAGACATAATTAAATTAATTATAACAGAAAAAAAATAAAAATATCAATTTATTATCTCATTATAAAACCGCTAGAATAATAAATTCCACTATAGAATATAATAAAAACAAAATTTTCTTTTAGATAAAATTTTATTTTAATCTAACAATTAATTTGGATACACAATTTTTTTTTGTCTCATTTCCGTTTGATATAGATATATTTATGATATCAATAAATTTATCTACCGCATCGATTATAAAAATTTTCTATCGATTTCAAAATAAATTAAAAAATAAAAATTTTCTATCTATCATCAAAATAAATCAAAAAATATTTATAAGAGTTCATCTTTAAAAAAAAAATAATAAATCACAATTCTCATGGACTCAATCCCTGCGGGTGGCCAATCCAATCCCACGAAAATTTCTCTACCGACCAAGGTGTAAATAAATACGACAACCAATCCATTATAAGAGTTCATCTAGACAATCCACTTTCCTTGATCCACTATTCATTAGAGTGAGATCACAGAATTAATGATTCAAACAAGATCATCGGTGAAAATAAACAAATAAATATATAATTTGCACCACAGCATTAATGAGTTAGGACACCCGGGGCAATGGTGTAACGATAAAATATCCGAATTGTGACCAAAATGATACTTTCCCAGAGACCATTACAACTTTCGATCCCCAGAGCTACAGATCAAAGGATGCTGACTGAGAAACTTTCAATAATGAGGAACGCAATATATAGGATACGCAGCATCTAATATTAATTTTTATTTTTGGCTAAATATTAAATATAAATTTTATACGCTTCCCGATTTATTCTGATGGTCGGTGAAAAATATTATATAATAATCCGAGCCAATCACTTTTCACATTGGAATTGAGTCCAAAGAGGACTGTCTGACTGAGATTTATCAATTTTTTTTAGAAAAAAATTGCATATATATATATCTTTATCAACGTACCATTCTGCATATTTACCACTTCCAGCTTTATTTGCACAAATATGTCATTATAAAAATTAAAAATTATTTATTTGTTCTTAAAAACTAGACTAAAATCAAATGACATATAAACCATAGAATTTCGGTAAAAATGATTTCAGAAAAACAAAGGCTGTCTGTCTACTCGAAACAAAAATTACAAGTGACAAACTTGAGATTGTATACAGTGACATAACTTTAGAGATCAGTGATCCACATAAAATGGACCTGAAGAAGTCCAGTTTTCAGGTGAAAACGGAGGGGTTCGTAGTTGCACTGCTCACCTGGACCTCAAGAACTTCCAACCTACGCTCTAAGATATCCAGCTTCTCGTTCAATGCAGCCAATTTGCTCTTCGTTGTAGCCTCTGGAAAACAACAAGGGTGGTGAATTTGAGTGCCAAAACACTCGCATAGATGTATACGAAGCAGTGAAAGAAAAATCTAGAGTGTATGCTGCTGTTCAGTATAGTTTATGACAACTTCCCCACAAATGTAAGCATTATGGTCGGTTTGGTTCATTACAGCAGAGGTTTTACTTCCTCTGAATTCTTCAAATAGTTATTCTTCCTAGCTCCATCATAGGACAATCACTTATCTAATTGCCGAATGGTAAGCTTTCCTCACAAAATCAGTAAAGCTTGATGTTTATAGCCATTCAGAGTTTATAAATTGGTTAACAAGGAAGATTTTCAAAGAAAAAGAACCAATCAATTATCTCCTAAAGGAAGATGGGTTCCATTTAATAAAAAATAACAAGAGAAACTCAAATCAGCTTATCTATCACATTTACCATGATTTGAAAACAGAATATTTATTTAAGAATGCAAACTGATTATCATTCAGCAAGCTGCCACCATGTGACTGCCAATTATAATTATTCTTAATGGCATGTAATTCAAGATTTTCTAGATAAAAGGTGAGAAATTTCATAACATGCAAGTTTATTTGAGGACCAGATATCCAGACCAATCTACTTGCAAGAAAAAAAATGAAACATTAAGAGGACTCGTCAATAATGCTGCAAATGTCCAATCTTATTTTCTGGCTTCTGAGATTCCTAGACCATCAAGGATCACACCAAACCATATACCATAAGGCAACCACAGGGTGATAACAAACTCTGTAAACATCACATTTACTAAGGGAGAACTACAGTCAAAATTTTCTCATTTATTTGCATGCTGTGGTCTATAAAAGGACTGCACCATGTTAGATATACAGACATACCATAACACAGAAATGCACACACACACACACACAAAAAGAGAAAAGTTCTGACAAAAAAAAGAGAGAAAAAAAGACTATACATAAGCCACAAGCCAAACAAAAATAAATGAAGACAAGTGTATCCAGTTACCATCAGAGAAATATAAGCTAGCATGATGTGCAATGGAACTTAGGCACGAAGAATTAACGAAGGGAAAACATGTAGACACGAAGAATTAACAAAGGGAAAACATGTAGAAAGTAACATACATTCTCTTTCTGAAGGAAACCACTAAAGAAACAAAGTTCATGCTAAATAGATAATTGTTTTATAAACAATGCACAACTTAAAAACAAAAGTGATAAATAATAGAGATGGATAGAAATTTCTGTATTGGCCTTGATGGAGATTGTGCCATCTCAATTAAGATCCATGTTGGAAGTTGCTAATTAAGAGGGTTTACAAGGCATATTTGAGTCTACTGCTATTAAGTTGCGCATGAGCATTTTTCAATTAATGGTAGGCTTATCAAGTCGATCAGATAGCTTTCTCAAGTGAGTTTTAGCAATAGGCTTAAGATTCTGATTTTAAAACAAATATTATTTTGAACACGCTTATCTAATATTGTAAAGAATTGATCAACTATGGCTCAGGATACTGACTTGTTGACAAGGATATGGAGGTGATGCATTGTCAATAAACCCAAGACTATCTGAGGTACAGTACTGGAAATTTTGAAAGAATTTCACCTTGTAACTTAGTAAACTGCAATGCTTTATAGTAGACTGGAAAAGAACTACATAATCATTTACAGATGTACACTAAAGGTTACTACCAAAATCTTTGAAAGATAAATACTCCAATCAATATGTTTGTACTCTGTATAATGTCAGGATCTGCTGGATACTATTATCTAATTGAACGCTAATGTCGTGGTAGGCAATAGACTATGTCTAGCAACTTCTTAACATCAATCTACATTAGCAATGTCAAGATGCTGTAACAGATTGTGCAACAAATATTAGTTGACCCATGTAGAGATTCTTTTGTGAGCTTGAGTTAGGGAAGCTGAAGTTTGACTTTAGATTTCTAGCTCAGGATAATCCTTAGGTATGCGAGTAGAACCAGAGCTGCCTATAGATTGCAGACTTGATCACAATTTCAGCAGTGAAAATTGGCCAACTTATGTACAAAAAAATCTCACATGCATGTAGAGATTTTTTTTGTGAGTTTGAGCTAGGGAAGCTTAAGTTTGACTTAAGAGCTCTAAGATGATCCTTGGGTAAGCAAGTAGAAAAAGAGCTGCTGGACTTGATCATAATTCAGCAGTGCAAATAGGCTTATGTACACAAATTCTCATATGCATAATGGCAGTGCCATTCAACCACAACGATTCTTTCTACGTAGAGTTTGAAGGTTAATAGGCGACTTTCGTCTTATTTGACCTTCAACAAGTTCTAAAAGCTTGAATTTTTTTACGTTCTAACTTACATATTCTCTTTTCTGGCACTCGGTTAACAACAGCCAAAGACTAAGATCCTAAAATTTACATCACCAACAAAGAATTAATTGTCAGGCGGTGCCGAACATCCTAAGAAAGGAACACAATTGACCATGACCTAGATGAATTGAAGAACGCATTTCTGATGTTCCATCACCAAGATCTGTAAAGTCATCGTCCTAACAGAACCTGGGCTGTTAGAAGGGGGGGTCATTCATGGCAAGGAAAAGGCCCAAATCATTCCACAACAACCATTCCGTGCTTAATCAGACCCCTAGCCTCACCAATCAGCTCGAATCAAACCAAAACGAGAAGAAGAACACGAACCGAACTGCAGGAGGAAGTCAAAGAGTCGGCGAACGTTCAGGGAGATATTGGAGATGAATTCGCGGTTCTCCCAGTCGGCCTGGACGGCGATCCCTACGTTCACCGCGTTGGTCATCCCTCCCGCCCTCGCCATCTCGATTTGCCCAGATCTGATGCCGCAAACCCAAACAAGGAGGAGGAGGAGGAAGCTGATCGGCTGAAGCCCGCAGATGCTTCGCTGCGCCCGATGCCCAGCCGCCCGCGAGCAAGCTCAGGAGCAGACAGAGCTGTCGTTGGGGCATAAATATTCTTAAAATGTACTTAAATTAGTAATAATTGTTTTCCCAATTCTAAAATCAAATCACTTTTAAAAAAATATAGTAACAACTAAATTATTATAATTATTTGATAAAATCTTTTTTAAATTAAAACAATTGAGATTAAAATTGAGCAAGAGTAAATAGAGCCATCAATTTAGATTAGATTGGTCAGATTGATCCACCCCATCATATAATTTAGATAGATTAGATTGCATAGGTGAGTTGGTTACGACGCAGCAGATTTGCAGAAGAGGGCAAGTGTTCGAATCCTGACGAAGCCCAATATTCTCCTGCGTCGTAACCAACTGCACTTTCTCGATTTACCTCCTCACAGATGGTCGTGGGCCCGATCGTGTGGGGCCGCTAAGGTGGCGGATTCACCTTTTTTGCAGAAGAAAAGATAGATTAGATTGAAATTTTATCAATCAATTTTAAGATGGGTTTAGGTCAATCCGCTTGGACCCGCGATCAATTCGTGACAAGCTTTGGTTGATCCACGAATTGAGAAAATTTATTTATTTTCTTTAAAATTTAAAATTAAAATAGAAAACTCAATGGACTATTGGCCTTGACCCAATCCTAATTTAAAATTTTCAACTTGACTCGTTTAAATTGTAACCTAAATTTAAAATTTTTAATATTTTCTTTATTTTTTAAGAGATCCGCGGGTTGGCCCACCTAACTCGCAACCCACCTTGGGTTGGGTTGGAGATTTTTCAACCCGCCAAGTTGATGAATCGGTCTGTCCCATATCACCATATGATGAATTTTTAATGAGTTGGCATGTTTGACAACTCTAGAGAGCCGCCCATCATTTACAAAAGTATTTCATTTTCAATTAAAATCAAATGGATACTTATTTAACGTGAACTATCTAAAATATCTTTATATTTATGATCATTTAACTAAGTAGAAGCTAACTAATGACTTTATATCATTTTGATTTTGCTTTTCGGAGTGATAACTTAGTTAAAATAATATTTCAACAACAAAAAAAACTATGAGGACTCTATAACACTCAATACATTTTAAATAAACATAACTGATCACGATCGATCGTATAGAAATTAACACATAGCTTCTACAACGTGTAGAAACTAGTTGCTAGCTAGCTTTGCAATAGTGATTTTATATCATTTTGATTTTGTTCTCTCAATGATAATTTGATTAAAATAATATTTCAATGAGCACAATAAACGATGAGACTATGACACTCATTATATTTCATGTAACAGTTAGCATGTAGCTTCTGCAACTCATAACAACATTTACTAATTTCTATAACGTGTAGAAACTAATAGGTAACTACTACAAAAGAGTAAGGATAAGAACAATTCGAGTAGTTCATGTTAGATGAGGTGCTCATTTAACTTTAATTGAAAATGAAGCATTCATCTGATTTTAATTGAAAAATAGAACGTCATCTTAATTTTTGTCCATTAAAATTTTACTTAGTGTCCGATTTACTATATTCATTCGACTTCACTTGACTATTATCTAAACCATTGGACTCATCAGGCACGCTTGAACCCTTCGTTCTATATGGTTTACTCAATTTGTTTCGCTCGCCTAAGTGATCCATTTAAACTATTTGATTTGATGCACCTACTAAACCTATTCATGTCGCCTAATTGACTCAGTTCATTTGACTTGATCAAGTCAACTTGTCTAAACATTTTGATTTGTTGAGCATGCTTGACTAGTTCATCCCACATGATCAACTTAGTTTATAATCGTATATATCAAATATGATCTTTCTAATTAAGAAAAGTCATTAGAGAATAACTACAGCAAAATGTGAAATTTAACACTCTAACGGTTTCACACGATTAATTTCACGCGATATATATGTATAAGGAGGTAAATCATTAGAGAATAACAATTTCACACTAAATTGATATCCTAAAATAATTTTGTAATCAAACACAATAATCGTCACTTAGAAGCGAAGTGTTTACCAGTGGAATGAAAAAGTTTACTTCCAAATGAGTACTTTTAAAAAGTTAAAATAATATTTTAATATATTTTTTATCTTAAAAATATCTTTATTTTATTTTAATGGTAACCGCAAAGCTTCTAAAAAATTAAATGTTATAATAATATTGAAATAAACATATTTTTAAATAAAAATATAATGGAAACGCCATTTTAATTTTTTTTTAAAAATACTTTTTTACCGAAAGAATAATTGGAGTGCTTTTTTAAAAATTTGCTCAACTTAGTGTTTGCAGGAGCTTGCATGGCTGTCAATGTGGGCAGAGCTACTCAGGTTTTAGCCCGGGGATCCGATAACATTGAAAGAGGAAGAACGTATATGAGAGAGATGCTTTCAGTGCATGATTAAGTTGGTTATTATGAGACAGATTTATTGAAATGGACAAAGATTGAATTTCGATGAAGCTAAAATAATATTTTTCCGTAGTGATCAGCTGCAGTTTCTCGATGATTGATTAAGTTCTGGCTCCGCGACTGCTTGCCAAGCACTTGAAAATGAAAACCTTGTGTTCGAGCTGGCCCTTTAACTTCCTGCCCATTTTCCACCAGCAATTTACAGCTGAAAGGAACAATACATACATCAATAAAAGAGGGCTATAAATAAGGTTAATTTTATATTGTTTAAATTTATTGATAGAGTAATTGATGGATCCTCCCCCTTGCTCAGGTCTCTGCCTTCCCTCCTTTCCAATCCTTCGGCTGGTCTCTCGATTGGACCTCCGACTCTGTATGTCAACACTCATCAGATGGGCATGGACATGACCAGCATGATCCTCCGATGGTCAAATCAGTGCTAGACTGAGAAAGGAGCTTGTGAGGTACAAAACAAAAGAATGCGAGAGAAGAAAGGCCTCCGCGTGGGAGAGAAAACTCTATCTCCACTTACCTTCACTCAACCTTATGTAGCCATAAGAGAAGGAAGTCTATGTGGACTATATCGCGAGGCAAAAGCCGACTGAGTCAACGGAAAAGGATCGACCGCTAGGGACGATGGTGGAATTGTACGCCTAACCTAATCTAGTTGTTGATTAGGCATCACATCCAGTGCAAACTGCCCCATCAAGGACAATTATGGGCTACAAGAAGATATGACAACTACAATTGTCAAGAGTGGTCAAAGATTGAAATTCAAGAGAACAGCTCGATTAGGATACCTTCTTTCGGGTGGGTGCCTTTTACGCTAGCGCTAGATCGAAAGAGTTTGTTCAGATGAAGCCCAAAGAGATACTTCCATCTATAGGCTAATTGCCTTGGGGTGGCTTACTGATTGATAAGCTAAACTGAGTCCAAAATGAATCAAACAGTTGAAACAGTTGCTCAAACTTGACTTAATTTTTGAAATGAATATAAATAAATTCTCGTTAAATCAATATTAAATTTGCTCAAGAATCTTTAATTCATTTACGTCTCCAAATGAGTAAAGGCAGAATCTCAGCTGATGCCTGATTGCATAGCTTTGCTAATTGCAGCAGAGCAGCAAGAGAAGTGCATCAGAAGATCTGGAAAGAGGGGATCGAATATCATATGTCTGCTCAACCTACACCAGCTTGGGCCCTCCCTCCATTTCTTTAGTTTTGCTTTGAAAGAAACAAGTGACCAACCACCTTTGCCTCACTCTTTCCATTCCATAGCTTCTAACTCACAACTTGAAGTCATGGAGATCTTGTGTTAGGTCCAGGAATAGTATGCTTTCAGCACAGCAGGATTAATGACCTATGCTGCCGGTCCCATTTTAGTATATCCAATATGTTAGTGCAATCGACCTCTCATTAAAGTTAATTAACTTCGAATTGACTAATATATTTGATGATCGAGCGAGACACCAAATAGATGAAGATTGACCGGATGCTTGATAGTTGAATAATATATTTGAGGGGAGAGTGAGATGTCAAGTGAAAGAGAAAATTATTAGAGAGAGATTGTTGGTGCAATCGACCTCGGGATAAGTTTGACTAAGATTGATTAATTTAAGTTTCGATGGTTGAGCGAAAAGTTCAAATGAGTCACGATTAATCTGACACTTAGTAGTGGGAAGTCCAATATAAAGAGCTGACAAATAGAGAAGATCAAGTGAGTCATGATTGACTGGACACTTAGTAGATCGGAAGCCCAATAGAGAGTTGACAAGTGGATAAGGCTAAATGGGTCACGGTTGATCGAATACTTGACAACGTGGATAAATGTCCTAATCAATGATAGAGGGTCGGATATTAGACATGTGAAAGTAAAAGTCCTAATAGACCATGGAGAACAGATGTGTTGAAAATGTGAATGGAAAAAAAGTAGATAGAAGGAGACTCCATTGTGCAAGGAAGTTTAGTCCTTCATTAAGGGATGAGTGGCTTGAAGGTTGGTTTACAATGAATCACAACCATTGAATTTGTGAACATGAATGGGAAAAGACTCTCTCTTATGTGTCAGTTCGTAGAGGGTGCAAATCTAAGGCCCGGATTATACTAATTTCAGGTGACTCGTGTGTGAGCATGACCTGCAAGCGTCAAATGTCGTATATATCAAGGTAAAATTTGCCCAAGTGGATCAACATGTATTTTGCCACCCGAATCCAATTTTGCTTCATGCTTAAGTTTGTAACAGACACTATAATAGTCAAGCCTTAAACGATCGACATTAAGAGCGGATCTATAACTGCCTGGATAGAAATGATCGACCATTAAACATGGTCGACGCTTGGCGTTTCAAGCCAAGCGGGTAAAGGCAGTAAATAACATTTATTCGACCATTACATGAGGCATTGCTCAGGGTTTGAGCTCATAGCTCGACATAGCTCGATTCAGCTCAACCATCCCAAGCAGCTCATCCTTCCTCAGTCTGACAATTTTAAATTATCAGTTTAAGCTATCTTGAGAGATAAGTTTAATTTGATTTATAATTTCCATTCAGATTATTCCCTTGTAACTCCGACAACAATCTTGAAGTGTAAGATTGCTTGACAATCTTCATAGCAAGATCACCCAATAGGATGTTAGGTGTGTGGGTGGAAGTTCTAACAGATTATAGATGATCGAATATTAGGCATGAGATGAGAAGTCTTGATTAAAGTTGGCTGGATGCTAGACAAAGAAAATTTCAACAGGTCAAGGTTGATCGGATGCTAGACAAATAAAGTTCGGGTAGATTGAGGTCAATCAGATACTAGACAAAGTAAGTATTTAGCCTTGGTAAGGCTGAAACAGAGTATGAGTCGATTGATATAGTTTGTCAGTCGATTAATGAGTCTAAAACCATGATGTAAGGGTCTAAGGAGGTTTTGGGTACTATTGTGATATGAGCAATTGATTGATGGTGTTAGTAGTCAAATGCTTCATCAATCGAGTGAAGGACTCAACGATTGAGGAGGTTTGTAGCTTGATCAATCAACTGATGGGAATGATTAGTCGAGTGAGGAACTCGATTGATGATACTGTTGGAGTGAATAGAAAGTTTTAAACTCAACTGCTAATGCAACAATCGACTATTAGGTGTATATCAGTCGACTGATGACCTGAATGCTGAGCTAGAAGAAGTCATTGAATGGTCAATGTTAGAACTTGTGCAAGCTAGAGGGGGAGGGTGAATAGTTTCGATCACTTCATCTCAATTTCGTGCTCGTCTATAAAAGGTTAACAAGTAATGAAAATAAAATATACAACAAAAGAAAAGACAAACACAAGACAAACCGATTTACTTGGTTCACAACCTCCCAAGGTTGCTACATCCAAGACCTAATCCTAGTGAACTATCACCACTAGTCTCTTCTTCTTTTCGGATACCTTTCGGAGGTGGAGAAGTTTCTTACAATTTGTTTCTTATAAAACAACACAAATATAAAGTAAATATACAAATACAAATGAAAGTAATAATTGTACACAAATCTTTTCTTTGAAGATTTTCTCGTTGCTTTGGATTGCCTCTTGATGGTAGGAAATGTAGCAACACTGTCTCAAAACCCTTAAGAACCAACTCCTTCAAAACACTTCAAAACCCTCTTTTATAGGATTATTGTGCTGGCTAATTTTCGGCTAGTAATCGACTGCCAACTTTCATCAATCGACTGCAACATCGAATTTGACTATTGCACTTATAGACGACTCTTACCTGCTTTGTTTGACCACCAATAGTCGACTGATTACGAACAATTGAATCGAATAATCGATTTATAACTATTTTATTTGCTGCAGCAATCTAACACTTAACTGCTCGTATTCATCAATCAATTGCACTGTTCACAACTATAACAAACCTTGGAGCTACTGTAGCAAATCATGAAGTTACCGTAGTAAATTCTAAAAATACCTCAAATCTCAATTTTGAGGTTTAGAGTCCATCGGTCAATTGATACAGCTTATTAATCGACTAATACTCATGTTTCAACTTTACCAAGGTTGAGTTATTATCTTGTCTGATATCTAGTTGATCTCAATCTATCAAAACTTTCTTTGCTCAGTATTCGATCAACCTTCACATATTAAGACTTTCCATTTGCTAAACATCTAATCTTCTTTGACATATTTTGACTTCTTATCTCATGCCTAACATCTGGTGAACCATAACATGTTAGGTCTTCTCTCATTTCAAAGTGTTTGATCATTTATGACTCACTTAGACTTTCTCTTCTCATACAAAGTGTTCTGTCTTTTATGACCCACTTGAACTTCTTGTATGTCAAACATCTAATCTTTTTAAACTTGTTTGGACTTCTTCACTTATGCTAATGACAAGTTCTCCATAATCCACTTGGACTTCCATCATCTTCGATCATTAAGTGTCTGATCAACCATGATTCATTTAGATTTTTCTTATTTTCGATCACCAAGTGTCTGATCTTGCATAACTCACTTGAACTTTCATCACTTTTTGTTAAGTATTTAGTTAACATTGATATACTTGCCTCTTATTAAACCAACTAACATATTATCAAGCATCTAAACCCAACTTGAACTTAGTCATCTTGGTCAATTTTGATCAGAGGTCGATTGCACCAACAATCAAAGCTCGACAAACGTTCAAATTCTAGTAAAATAAACGACTGATAGTGAGAAATATTTGTCTATTGGACGAAAAATAATCATGACAACAATCCTACAAAAGAAGATTTTCGTGGAGGATTTTGATATTGATTCTTGGAGGTTTTGAGCGGAAGTGTTATTGTATTCTTAACCTTTAGAAGGCAATCCAAAGCAACCAAAAACATTCAAAGTAAAGTTCCTTTAGTGTAAATTTATTGTTTCAGTTGTATTCATTTTTATTTGCATCTTTGGTGCTATTGATGGGACACTTTAAGGTTAATTTGGAGTAGGATTCTCTATAAAAAGTGGAATCCGCCACCCCAACGGTTCCACACGATCGGCCCCATGATTATCTGTGAGAAAGTAAATCAAAAAACTACAATTGACCATAACGGAAAAGAGCATTATCTTGACTTCATCGAGATTTGAACCCTTATTCATAAAAAAGATTATTTTCATATTATAAAATTCTAATCCTAGCCTCTTATTCGTCTACTTTTACATGCTTTCCTTTTTTTCCTTTCTGTCATTCATGATGACTTAGAGGGGTCTCGTCGTGATAACTCCCGATGAGTCCTATGACTTGTATTAATCCATGCAAGAAGCTTCGTCAATGACGTCCAGCGAAATGATTGATTTTGACCCTAAAATCTTGTTAATCTACAGAGTGTTGGTTGGTTCTTTCTCATGCTGTCCCAGCTTCATTAATGGCTCCTCTTCCATGGCCCTAAGATATTAATGAGAAAGGGAGAAGGAATGCAGGGCTCAGCCAACACCACATGTGGGCTCAGCTAGTGCTCTCTCTCTCTCTCTCTCCTCTCATCTTTTTTGGTAAAATTGATAAGGATTAGTCTCCAGTTGGTTACGACATAGATAAAGATTAGTTCGAATCCTAGCTGAGCCAGACAATACCCTATGACGACCAACTACAGTTCTCGATTTACCTCCTCACAAATGGTCGTGGGATCGAAGGTAAGGATTGGCGGATTCCATCTTTTGCAAAAGATAAGGATTAGTCTCGATATCTTCCTCCATCGTGATCAACTGCAGTTTTTCGATTTACCTCATTACATAGATGATCGTGGGACCGACTGTGTGGGGCTGCTGGGTGGCGGATTCCACCTTTTACAGAAGATAAGGATTAGCCTCTGCCCTCGGGACATAATTTGAGTTGGTTACGACGAGACAGATTTACTGAAGTGGACAAAGGTCGAATCTCGGCGAAGCTGAGGCAATGTCCTCCCCCGTATTGGTCAACTACAATTTTTTGATTTACTTTCTTACAGATGATCATAAAGCCGATCGTGTAGGGCTGCTGAGGTTGCGGATTTCACCTTTTATTGAAGATAAGGATTTGAGTCGCGACTACCATAAATAATCTTTTCATTTAAGGGTTGTTCGATATCTAATTTATCTTTCTTCATCTAACCATGAGACCGATGATGAAGGATGTTTGACATGAATATTATCATGTTTTGCATCAATCGGCCATAAAGAAGCTCAAGTTGATTCGTTCAATATAAATAAGTAAACGAGTCAAATCAAATCAAGTTTTGTAGTGTTCAAGTTTGTTTGATAAGGTAACAACGTAAAATTAAGTCTAAAATGAATCAAGCCATTGAAATAATTGTTCAAATTTGACTTAATTTTTTTTATAAATTTGAGCTTGATTCATTTAAATGTTATCAAACTTTTAATTCAAACTTGTTTGATTGTTTAAAATTTTTATATATAAACTTATTTGATTTATTATTGAGTTTGATTATATAAATTTATTTTTTTTTATTTTGAAAGTCTTTTTGTTTATTTAGCAAGTTGAAGTTGAGTTGAGCCCGAAGAAAGTCACAAAAATACGTTTCATATTGATTGATTTTCTATTATTTCTATCCTTAACTTGATTATATGATGGATATGATTTAGCTTGATCATAGGCTTTAGAATAGGATTATTGTGTATGTATATATATGTGTAATGATCTTCGTTAATAACAAGTAAGAAATATTTTCTACACCATTTACTTTAACTTATTGATAAATATGATTTGATAATATTATTCACGAACGTTATTCATGCATGAACGTTATATGAACTGAATACATATATATTCATGTTTATTAATTTATTTAATTTAAAGATCTTATTTAAATCTGTAATTGATCTTTTATATATATAATGAATGAATATAAATAAATTTTATCAAACCAAACACTAAACTTGTTTAGAAATGTTTGATTCATGGACTTGTGGTTGGTGTAACAGAGCACATGGCGCTTGGTGGACGTGGTCCAGAGCCTGTTGAATCTCATGACCTGCTTTAAAAAGAAAGCGATGGCTTTGGAAGTCGATGATTGAAACATATATAATGAAATGAAATGAGCAGTTGCATGTGCATCCTCTTGCACTTGTTCAGTGAATTAAGGATCTAATGACAAGGAAAGCAACATCAAAAAAGATGATTAGTTGTTAATTGATAAAGATTTATGGGCCAAAGTATAAAACAAAAAAGTTGTTTTTTATATTGAAATTGTAAAAAAACACTTTATTATTATTATTATTATCCAATAATTTATTTTTATATTCAAAAGTATTTTTATTTTATATGATGGTGTAGTAGTTATGAATCTTCACTGTTACATAGTTATTGATCCAGTTTGAGATCAAGACTCAGCAAGTAACCGTGATCAAGTATTTTCAATTGGTTGGATATTAATCGGGTCGGTCTTCAAAGGAGTCAGGAATTCGATGTCGAGAGTCGATCATCAATTCTTGAGTCAGCGTAAGGAGTCGGGTGTCAATTCCCGAGTAAGGAAGTCATCAAATAAGAGTCTGCGACTTAAAAAAAATGTTAGAAGGACAACCAAGGATGGAGCCAAGTATTGCTCTACACGGGTTTTAGCTCAGGGGCCGACAGTGTCAACGAGGAACTACATTTTAAATTTACAATAGAAAAATTGAAAAACATGTGTGTGAGAAGAAGATAGTTTGTCGACTTTCGATCAGTTCGGGATTAGCATGGAGACTATAAAATTCCTAGCTCCGCTAGAGAATTCAGAACTCGGCTCGACCAGTCTAACGTTCAAATTATACTTTGAAGAAAATGTAGCTAAAATGAATAATAAATAGAAAGTAGTAAACAAAAATGAATGGTTTGCCTATATGCAATAATATATTATTTTTAAATAGAAAGTGGAATGGTGATCTGATTCCCAAAGGGTATACCTCTTCCTTTCTTTACTAAGAGACATTTCTCTGGGTGGTCGACATTTTAACAATTTGTCCCTTTAATAACTACTAAATCGGAATTGAAGTTTGGACAGATTACATTTGAATGCGAGGAAGGAATTGACTTGAGGCATCCTATTAGGAGTTGACTTGACCCGAAGTTGATTTGATTGGACTCGAACTTGGTTTGACTTAATTCAAATTTGTCTTGACTCTAACTTTCAACTGTCCGAGTTCATCTTGACTTCCAACATAACTTGACTATGACTTAACTATGCTATGTGATATTGATGTTCCTTACTATATTAATTATAACAGTTACGATCTCTTACCTATTATATAGTTATAGTAGCTAAAATTTTATAACTGCTACAACTACATATGTAGCCACTATGATTCTATAACAGATACAATTATAAATTTGTAATTATTATAATATATTATTGATCATAGTTATTATAATATAATATTGACTAACGTCGATCAAAATGAAATATTTATATTTATATAATATTATTAATATTGATCCGAATTAAAATATTTATTGTTATTATTATAGTAGTTATAGTCTTGTAATTATTATAATAATATTGAAAATAATTTTTTTTAATAAAAATGTGTTAAAGTGGGATCAACTTTATTTTAATGATAAAAAAATATTCATTAATTTTTATCCAAAATTTATTATGTTTGACGCGACAATTGCATTATCATTATTATTTCTATAATTATTGAAATTATATATTATATTCTTTATCTTATATTTACCATAATATTTTTTATCTATTATCTAAATATGTTTTTTAACTATAAGAATAGATCAATAAAGTAATTATTTTCCCTTAATTTGTTTTTCTCTCCTTTTTATTCTTAAAAATAAACTGATTATAACTTTATAAAATTTAATTATATTTTTTTATCAAGTATATATTTTTATTAAGTAATTTATAATTTTTAATTTAAATTATTTATAATAAACTAAAAATAAGAAATTAATATAATATTTAAATATATAAAGAAAATAACATTGTTAGTTAGTTGAGCTCCGATTCAAATTTGATAAGATTTTTTTAATCAATAAATTTTAATACATTCATAAGTAAATAAATAAATTTAAACATAGTTAAGTTCGATTTTACTCGTTTACTCTCCTTCTAATATAATCAAATTCATGATTCCGAGTAGCAGTTGTGATTACTAGAAAAATTTTATGATATCAGATTGATCATCTTTCAGGTTAATTGATTCAAAGAGTTAGATACCTAAATTATAATAAAAAATAAAAAAAATTATTTATGTAGTAAAAGGTGAAATCCGTCACTTCAACGGTCCCATAATCATTTATAAAAAGGCAAATCGAGATTTTAGAATTGACCATTACAAGGAAGGATATTACCTTGATAAAATTTGATTCTTATCTACTATAATAAATTTGATCCGTAATAACCAACTCAATCATGATTCAGGATAAAAAAATCAGTAGGGTTCGAATCCTGACGAAGCCAGGCAATACTCTCCTGCGTCGTAACCAACTGTACTTTCTCGATTTACCTCCTCACAGATGGTCGTGGAGCCGACCGTGTAGGGCCGCTAAGGTGACGGATCCACCTTTTGCATAAGAAGAAGAGGATAAAAAAATCAGTTGTGAGTTCTCCTCTGATTATATTTAGAGATTGTAATTAAGTTTGAAAAATTTTAAATAAATTGATGATAGTATTTTTGATATATTAATACATTAAAATAAAATTATTTTTTAAATAAAAATATAATGCTGTTCTTTTAATTAATTAATTAATTAGTGGAAATGATAAAAAAAAAAAGGAGTGTCCTTAAAAAAACTTATCCATTAAGAATTTTTTTTTTAAAAAAAAATTAAAGCTGTTCTCCATAATAATTCATGAAAAGAAGAAGGAAGAGCGCTTTGTTTAAAGCAGTCCACAAGCCACAAAAGAAACACTCTCCACGCTCTCCACTCCTTTTGAAGGCCACCGACTCCGCGAATCCTCCCTCGCTCCCTTCGTCGTCGTCCTCTCTCCTTCGCCGCCATCTTCATGGAAGCTCTCCGCCGCAGTGCGTGCTAGAAGATGAAGCGATCGCTCGGGTTTCGGCTCCTCGTAGTTCTTGTTTTCAGTTGGAGGGCCGTCCTCGCTCAGGTTCAGTCCTTTCCCCACCATGAAGGTAGGCATCTCGTCGGGATCTCGAATCAGTTGCGTTTTCATGGACGATTTAGGGTAACCTCGGAGCTACGGTCGTTCCTTGTAGTCTCTGCGCTGGTCGCCTTCAAGCGCGCTGCATTTGAGGACCCTTTCTCGACTTTGTCCGATTGGGATTCCGTCGATGGAAGTCCTTGCAGCTGGACCGGCGTCACCTGCTCCGCGAATCGGGATTGTGTGGTTTCCCTGTAAGATATTTTGTGTTTTTCTAGGGACCTTCATGAGTAGATCTCGGTTTGTTTGCTTGGCAGAGCTTTAGATTTGTGTCTATAGTTTTTAAGATTATTTTGATGACGATAATCGTTTAGTTGTCATGCAAAATGTGAGCTGGGTTTTTGTTTTGCAGAAATCTTTCTGGATCGTCGTTGAAAGGGTTTCTTACTCCAGAACTTAAAAATCTCGGTTGTCTGCAAGAATTGTAGGTGGTTTTCATGTGTTCCTTGTAGTAGTTCTTTGTGTTATGTGTCTTTCTCAGAAGTTTGCTCGTCTTTGTGCAGGCATTTGAACAACAACTTGCTTTTAGGCACGATACCAGCGGAAATAGGGATGCTAAAGAATCTTACTGTGTTGGATTTGAGCATTAATCGGCTCACTGGTCCTATACCTCCCATACTTGGAGAATTAACTGCCGTCAATAAATTGTAAGTAGTGGCTGGTTGGAATTTTCAGCAATCATAAATTTGCTGGCCAGTTTGAGTTTCACTGATCTCTCTCTTTCTCCTCTTAGAGATCTCCATTCCAATGGATTGACTGGTAGCATACCTCCTGGACTTGGTAAATTAGAAAATCTTGTGGAGTTACGATTAGACAGGAATCGGCTTGGGGGACAGATTCCAGGAGGCAGCAACTTAAATGTCTCTGCAACATCGCACGGCGTGTAAGTTATGCTGTTTCTTTTGTCCTTTTTCCATTTTTTAAAAACTTTTACTTCACTATTGATCGGTAAACTTCTTTTTACCGACTATACAATTAACAAAATGCAATCTTTATTGCTTTTTAAAATTTTTTACTTCACTATATTCAGACTAGGAAATTTCTTTTATTTAGAATGCTAGTACCAAATTTCTCCGTTAAACTCAATTGTGTTATTATTATTATTATTATAAATCTTCCTATATTTCTATTGCCTATGCGTTTTCCATTGGATGTCCTAGATGCTGCAGTTTAAGTAATTTTTTTTCTTCATTATTTATGCAACATTTATCGAACAATTTCTAACTAGCAAGTATTTTATGGGAAAACTTGGCTGAAACTTGAAATGTAAAACCTTTATATTAACTGCAACATGCAGGATCATGTATATTTGCTATTTTTTGGCATTAGCAAAGCAATAGGTGGAATAAAATATAGAGGTTTATTTCAGGAGATTGTTAAACTACAGTCATGATAGACATATTTATTATCAGTCTAGTTCATGGTTCAAGAGATAATCAAAGCAACATTCATGAGAGTATGAGAAAAACAAAGGTCAATGCTGTTATTTAAGTCAAACTTGAACATCCATTTGAATAGTCACTCTAGGTATACTATATGTAGTTTATATAGGGATATGTGTTTCACATTTTCTGGTGCTGGATGCAAAGCTAAGACATATTATTCTTGAAAATGTTTAATATTTACTTTTATTTTAAGTAGGCATGCAACTGATAGCAAAAGTGGTGGCCTTTGCCAGTTATCTAAGTTAAGAATGGTAGATTTTTCCTACAACTTCTTGGTTGGACAAATACCATCATGTTTGAAGTATCTTCAAAGGTAATCAATATTATTTTAATTGTTCCTTTCATCTTATGGGATCTCAACATGGTATAAGTTATCTTGGATTCATTTGCAGGTCAAGTTTCCAAGGAAACTGCTTTCAAGATAAATACGCCATTCTGCAACGAACGACTAAGTCATGTACCAGTACCAATTCATTTTCTGTACTCTTTCACAAAAATAAAAATGAAATAATTACACAGCTTAAATACTTAAAATAGTTTGATTGGGCTACCTGTAATCACATGCTATGTTTAGACCAATGACTCAACTAAGTTATATCTTATTGTATAAGCGTTACCACAACTATGTTGCTCTTCCTCATTGTATGTTAGCACTTTTGGTAGTACTTCCATCTTCAAGGTGAGAAGACATGAGTCTTCACAGCCATCCTTAAACCTTTTTTAATTTGATTTACCAATGTAGCTGTTTGGTAGTTAGATACTTAGTAGCCATTGGAAAGGTGGTTGGTAATAATCTCTAAAAGAACAAAAATGTTTTTCTTCTATCCAGTAGTATTCAGAAATGATTCAGAACTGTCTCCCTATTGTAGGATATTAAATATATAGAATCATAATGTTAGCATCATGTTGGTTAAACTATATTTTAAATTTTCACACAGCTTAAATTCAAATGAAAATCACAATCCTCTTTTGTTTTAACAGTACATTCTGCAAGCAACTTCTACGTCAACAAGCTCTGCCAGTCCCAACTATCTAGGGTCATGCAATCAATAAAATCAAAGAAACCAGGAAATTAAACTACACATGCACCTTTACAGATCACATACAAACCCAAGCCGAAAATCTCTTCTTTGCTTGCACTTGTGTACTTTTTTTGCTTCTACTCTATATCCAACAACAATTCCTTCTATTACATGTTCTACTTAGTAATATACCTCTTGTAGCTGATTCTGATGGAATTTCCATTCAACATCAAGTTTGGATTGCCTTTTTTGTTGGAAAATTTGTAACATGAAAGAGCTATTTATTTTCAGAATACTATCTTTCATGGGATCATTGAATTGGACCATTCCTATCTTGATCTAGGTCGTTCAAACAAAAATCAGGCAATAGCCAATCGATAGAAATAAACAATCTATTGGTGAGCATAATAAGCATCAGAGTCCACAGCAACCAGCATGGCTTCTGATTCTGGAGGTCACAACTGGATTTCTTGTAGTTGTCTTCATTATCACAGGAATTGCTACTGCTGTAAGGACTTGTAGGTTAAAAACATCGGAGAAAATCCACTGGAAGAAAACTATGAGTTGGAAGGATGATATGGCAATATCAATAGGTATTTGAGAATGCCTGCCCTCATTTGTTTTTCAAAATATTTCATTGTCGAATAACGCTACTGTTAAAAAATCTGACATTGACATATTTTATTTATTGTTCAAAAAATAGATGGTGACATGTTAAAAAATGTCCTGAGGTTTAGCCGAGAGGAACTTGAAATAGCTTGTGAAGATTTCAGCAATATAATTGGTACTTCCCCACATAGTATGATCTACAAAGGAACAATGAAGGATTCAACTGAAGTTGCTGTTATCTCATTATGCAACTTAGAAGACCAATGGACAAACTATCTCGAGTTATCCTTTCACAATAAGGTACTTGAACTTTGTGAAAATTTATTTGAAGATACTGACTGGTTTTTTAGATAAAAATTTATCTAAATTCCACCTATTCAGGTAGCAGATCTGGCTAGACTAGATCATGAAAACCTAGCAAAGTTACTTGGTTATTGCAAAGAAAATGAACCTTTTTCAAGGATGCTGGTACTTGGTTATGCCTCTAATGGGACATTATATGAACATTTACATTGTAAGTGAGACACAAACTTACCTTTCTGGTTTAGTTATTATATATGGTAAAAGTTTTCAAATTAACATAAGCTATGACTTCTAAACTCTAGATGGTGATGGATCTCAGTTATCTTGGATTAGACGCATGAAAATAATTCTAGGGGTTGCTCGGGGATTGAGGTACTTTCACACAGAGCTGCAACCACCATTTGTGTTATCTGAGATGAGTTCCAATGCAGTGTATCTTACTGAAGAATTTTCTCCAAAGGTATGAAATCCTTCTTGTTATGTATAATCCATATCTGACATTCTCAGTGGAAATCAAATAAATCAATCGAAATGAGCAATTTTGTATTGGCATTAGGATACGGCTTTGATTGAAGTTCTCTTCATCAAGAGCATTCAGTTGCTTAACCATGATTAACTTAATGAGATCTATCATATAAATTTTTCTCACTCGATATCCTTTCATAATCATGAGCCAAGTCTGAGCTTTTTTTTTGCGGCTTTCATCTTTCCAGTTTCAGTGACTTTTGCTGCTAACTTGGTTTCTGTTTTTCACATCTTTGTATTAGCAGAATGGATTAAGATTACAAAACCCTCTTACCTTTCTTTTGCAGTTGGTTGATTTTGAGAGCTGGAAAATTATTTTCTCAGAATCTAAGAAAAGTGCTGGTTACTCCACCGGAGTCTCTCTTCCAGGATATAATGTTCCTCGAGAGCAACAAGAAATGGGAATTCAAGCTAACATCTTTGCTTTTGGAGTGGTTTTACTGGAAATAATCAGTGGAAGACCTCCATATTGCAAGGAAAGAGGGTGTCTGATAAATTGGGTAAGATGCATATTTGAAAATATCTGATACTCAAAAACAGCATCAGCCTCTTGGAACAGACGTTGAGGGCATAAACCCAAACTTGTTCTTATTTCCTACAAACTTCCGATATTCATTTGTTCCATGTAGTTTAGCAACTTAATTCTCAATGAACCCTCTAACCAGTTCATACAACAGTCAAAGTAAGTTAAAGGTTGCATTGCCTCTATTTAGCTACCTCATCACCTCTCAACTGAGGAAACCACAGCCTCACTATAAATCACAAGTTTCTTTCAACATTATCACACTGTTTGCCCTTTGGAGGTTCGTTAGTTGAAATGTCAACATAAACATTTTAAACATTTTTCTCACAACATTGTTTGCCATTTGGGGTCGCTAGTCTCAAGATAAATCCTTCTTGATTCAACAGTTTGTGATTCATATTACTAGATTCATGCTATATATCCACGGCTCATTGTTCTTCTATGTTATACAGGCCACAAAGTATCTTCACAACCCAGAAGAGATAAGCAAACTAGTAGACCCTGAACTGAAAAACACAAAGTCAGAAGACCTTGCAGTCATATGCAGCGTGGTTAGCCTCTGCATCGAACCCGATCCCACAAAGAGACCGTCGATGCAAATAATAACCGCTGCGTTGGAGAATGGAATTGACTTATCAGCTGCTGCCCTACTCAAGGAGTCTCCTTTGGCCTGGGCCGAGCTAGCCTTGTCTTCCTAATACTCCCCCTCCCTCCATGTAAATCCACTTCACACATAGGAATTCATTTGTTTCTGCTCTTGGAATTGGATGAACAATTGTGCTTGCCAGCTGAAGTAATACAAGTCACAGCATGGCACTAACATTTTATTGTACACACTGGATTAGTTATCTACCATTGAGGTGATATATATGTTTGTATTAAAATTAGCTAAGGATTGACATTTTACTCTCTTCTTTTTGATTCAAGATGTGATCTCTTGAGTGTTGAGTCTGTCATTTGTATCTAATTTCTTTTATCAAATCATTTTACTTTCAACTTTTATTCTTCCATTAGTTCAAGATATTAAAATGTATAGAATTGTCAAATAGATTTGGCAGGCCATTTTTCTTTCAAATTGTAGATTTTTTGTTTTCCTTTTGGAATGCTCAAGTCCATGCAACTAATTTTATCTTTGAAACAATGCTCTAATTAAAGTTTTGACCATCTAAAGCTGTTTGCTAGTCAATGGCAGCATAAATTGGTCCACAATAATTAGGCCAATTAAAGGAACCATGGATGCTGACTTTGACCGCCTTAAAAAGTCAATAATTACTTTAAACTTATGATACAGGTCGGAAGAATGAATGTATAGACATACAAGGATGAATAAGATAAAAAATAAAAATATTAGAGAGAATTAAAATTATATTTATTGAGAAATTTTTTTGAAAGATACGAAGATGATATAGATATATATTTAGATGTTTCAAATAAGTGATGTAAAACTATGATAAATGTGCATATTAAATAAGTAATAGAAAAATTAAAAAAGATTTAATTAATAAAAATAAAATAAAATTTATTTAAATATAAATGTTGATATAGTAAAAAATAGAGTTTAATAACATAAAAAAATTTATATAATTAATCTCACCTGGTAAGATAAGACTTAATTATTGTTGTTATTCAAAACACATGGAGCGAAAGCATTCATCACTTGAATTCCAAAACTTTATGTCTTTATCTATCGGAATTCAAAGCTTTATCTCTACGCTGTTCCTCCACTTAGTCATTTCTTTTTCTATTGGATCAATCGACATAGTAAAGTTTCATGCCAACCTTAACTTTCCAATTCAAAGTAAAATAGTTGAACACATGCTCTAACAGTTCCTTTCTTGATTACTACTCCACTAGAAAAAAAATAGTATTATCAACCATTCTTTTGATTATTTATTTATTTGAAAAATATTTTTATTCTAATATTATTATAGTAATTTTGCATAAGATTCGAACAGGACTACTTTTAGGATGGAAAATAAAATAAAACATATTTTTTAATATAAAGTGGTCTTACATTTTATATATAAATTGACTAAAGGATTTCAACCTAACGAGTGACGTACTTAGCAATAAGGGATGTCGCGTTGACTTTGGAAGTGAATTCAAAATATTTATTAAACTAGAAAGTTTACTTGTGTTCATATTTATTTATTCTTATCAACTTTTTTAGATTTGTTTATTAAATTAAGATTGAATTTTCATCTATTCCAATTGAGATATTATTATATCTGTAAATAAAATATATTATTTTTTTACTATAAATGGTTTATAGATGGCATTCAAGTATAAAATATATAAATTATTCATTTAATATATTTTAAGCTAAAATTTAACATTTTGTAAGTTTACTTAAATATTAAATTTATTCATAAATTATTTTAAAAGAGGATTCAGTGTGTCATATGTTAACATTAATCACCGATTTAGTACTTTGGAATCGAATTATTTAAGTAATGAAAGAGAGAATTAAATAATAAAAAATAATTTGCTAGCTGTTATGGATCGGTAGGACCCGGTCTGAAAAGTCAAGGTCCGGTCCAAATATATGGCACGTTAGACAGAGGGTTGACTTGACCTCACGCCCCGATCCGGTGACCTCAACCTGATATATAGATTAGGTTGGGATCCCGCATCCCCCGGTCTCTAATTCAAGTTGGGACCTAAATCCCGACCTCTTTGAGAATCCGACTTAGCATCCTACTCCGAGCTTTAATTCACGGCTACTCTGCCAGATCCACTTAGCTCGGCCGCTTCCACTCCGCTCCAGCACCCGAGTGCAACACGAAAGCCTATACCCGATCCGTGCGAGTAGGCTCCGCTCGGGATCAAGTCGTCGATCTCTATCTCGAGGCTTGAGTCTATGCCCCACTACTCCGAGCTTCGACTTTAAGGCTCCTCTCAGTCAAAGTCCACCTCGGTCTTTAGCTTATCCAGTGCCTTGCTTAGTACGCAATCGATCTCCGTGTCTTTCCCTCAGTCTACTAAACTAAGCCACCGCCAAAAGGATATAGACAATTATGGGATGGTATGATTAACTTACTCTCATTAATGCGGCATAATAGTGCATTATAGTGAATGACATAACTTTTCGCTATTACAATAGTCATGTGATACTTTTCTTATTTAGATGGAACATTTCAAAATCTATGTGCAAAAATATTCTCCTTAATTAAAATAAAATAGATTTTTCGTATTTTTTTTCTCACCATTTTCTATATAACTTTCACTACTTGTAGAGTCCTCTTTTTTCTTCCTCCATGATCAGCTTACTGGCCAAGTGTCGGTGACACGCTCGAGAGACGATCTCAACTAGGGATGGCAACGAGTTCGGGGGTTCGTGGGGAAGCCTTCTCCATCCCCGTCCCCGAAACCCAAACTCATATACCATCCCCGTCCCCATCCCTGTCGGGTATCATAATTTAAATATCATCCCCATCCCCGTCGGATTTCGGGTATCCAGCAGGTTTCGGGGATCCCCGCGGGTTTCGGGATTGGTTTTCCCCGCGGATATTTTCATGGGTATCCCCATACCCATACCCATCCCCATCCCCGTCTTATTTTTTTTAATATTAATTTTATAATATATATATATATATATATATATTATAAAATCCTTACAAAATAACATTATAAAACTAAATATTAAACTCTAAAACAAAACATTATCTCTAAAACAACATCCAACTAATGCATAATCGATACAATAAGTTTGAAGTTCCTTCAATTTTTCAAAATTTTGACACCACTTATCCTACAAAAGAAAAAAAATAAAAAAAGTTAACTATAAGATGGGTCGTAGTTAGGGATGGGGACGGGGAATATTTGGAATACCATCCTCGACCCATCCCCCGAGATTCGGGGATTCCCCATCCCCATCCCCGCTTTCTCATTCGGGGATTCCCCGGTCAAAAAAAAAACGGATTCCCATCGGATCTAATTGCCATCCCTAATCTCAACGAGAAGATTAATCATGTTTTTATTAATTTAATTAATTAAACACACCGTCGCCATTTTACAAATACACAAAACTAAACTAAATATTAATTATACAATTATTTAAAATAATTATAATTTATTTAATATTTCTTATCCTCTTCGTTCAAGTTCCGAAGGATGAGGCGAACGCCGTTCGACGGCCGGAGCGACAGCATGATCCTTGGCGAGTGGGAGTACGCCGGCGACACCGACCACGCGAACCTTCGCAGCACGAGGCTGAGCACTATCTTGAACTCCATCGCCGTCAGGTTCCTCCCCACGCAGATTCTGCCCCCGAACCCGAAGGGCAGGAACCCCATCCTGTGCCGGCACCCACCGCGCTCCGCCGCCGCCGCCGCCGCCGCCGCCGCCGCCGCCGCCGCCGCCGCCGCCGCCGCCGCCGCCCCCTGACCACCTCTCAGGTCGGAACTCGTTCGCGTCGTCCCCCCAGAGAGCCTTGTCGTGGTGCATCCCCACCACGTCCACCCACATGTTGGTCCCCTCCGGGATCACCACCTCCCCCACCCTCACCTCCGCCCGCGCTTGTCGCTGCGCGTTGGGCGCCGGCGAGTACAGCCGCAGCACCTCGTTCCAAACCCACCCCATCTGCATACATTCGCCGCCAAATTCTTTAAAAATTCCATATTTTCTCCATCAACCGTTTAAAAATTCGATCTTTTTGATAAAAACTGACCTTGGTGAGCTTAGAGAGCACGGCGGAGTCGAGCGCCGCCGTCTCTGTTTCTCCGGCGACCTCCATGACCTCTTTCCGCAGCGCCGCCTGCCACTCTGGGTGGAGCCCCAGCAACAGCAGAGTCCACGTCAGCGCGAGCGCCGTCGTCTCGTGCCCGCCGAAGAAGAACGTCTTGCACTCGTCCACCAGCTCGCGCGTCGTCAGCTCGCGCTCCTGCTTCAGCAGCAGCCCGAGCAGATCCTCCTGAATGCCATCATGCGATTTTTGGCGCTTCCTGGCATCGATGATGGCGTAGAGCAGGCGGTCGATCTCCTTCCCCAGCCGCCACGCCTCGTACGACTTCGCCGCGGTGAAGAGGTCGCCGAAGGGCACGCCGACGAGGCGGTTCGTCTGGAACAGCATCGCCTGCATCCGCCTCAGCTTCTCGAACACCTTCTTCCCCTTCTCCTCGCTCATCCCGAAGCTCGCCTTCGCGATGATCTCCGCCGCGTTCTCCGTGATGTCCTTCTCCACGTCCATCTCCGGCAGCCCCGCCGCCACCCTTCCGCTCCACTCCTTCAGCATCTTCTCCGTCGTCTCCTCCATCAAGCTTGCCATACTCTGCACCATCGCTAATTAACATCGAACAGAGCGCTACAAAGAAGATTAACGGATTAATCGGTGTTTGATTACATTGAGATTGGTGATGGAGAACGCCGGCGAGATGATATGGCGGTGGCGTGCCCAGTCATCGCCGTCGACCATGACAAGGCCATTGCCGAACATGGGCTTCCGATCGCGCTTGAACACGTTGGGCTTCCCCCATTTCTTGCTCATGGCGCCGGCGGTGGCCTGCCGAAGGAACTCCGGGTCGGCGACGTACAAGAACGGCTCTGTCCCGAGCCAGTAGACGAACACCTTCCCGTAAGTTTTACTCCACCTGTGGAAGTAAGGGAACACGGAAGAGTGTATATCGTGAGAGACGGCGCCGGCGCCGGCGCCGGCCGGAGAAGCTGGCGGCACTGGTTCTTGTCCTCCCTTCCTGCTCATCTCCATTAAGTTTCCCAGAGGGAAGACTGGAAGGGGTCCGTCGAGGCCGCTCTGCCTCAGGCGGCGGCGCCGCCGGAGCGGTGACAACCAGAAGATGAAGACGGCTCCGGCGAGGAAGAGGAGAAGGCCAGCTCCCTTGATCGCCATGCTCAATCCGTGACCCATGCAGCACACCGATCAACAAGGTCAAGGATCGCCAACTAGCTCCGATGAATATAGCGAGGGGTGTTGACTTTTATAGAGCAAGGAGGGTTCGGCCGCCCCGCGTTGGTCAAAACTAACCAACGATTTAATGTTGACTTTTTGAAAGTCAACGGAAGGCGAGTGATCGGCATCTGGATTGTTCAGACTGAACCGGTCTGAGTTTGAGTACGATCAACTCCGAGCTGAATCGGACGGCTGAAAAGGAACACGTGGAACTTTTTATTTTTATTTTCCAACTGAGCCGGTCGGTTCATTTCCGAACCGAACCGGGCGGTCGAGTTCAACTTTCTAGATATCGATTTACTTGTCGAAATAATCACGGCATGTTTCAGAAGAATCACGTGGAAACGTGGCCGTGAGATATTCGAGGGCGTGCACGGCTAAATCTTGTACAAAATCTATGTAGATTTTGCATGAAATCGTTATTCAAATCTAAATCAACGATTTTTACCCGAGGCCTCACCGTCGGCCGCCGGACGGCGGCCGAAAAGGAGGACCGGGACCACCCGTTCGTGTTGGTCCTCAATTGCTTGCTCGTTACAACCGTAACTGTTATGGGAGTTACGAAATGAAGGAGGGATGGACGCGGTTAAACAAGTCCTACCCAATGATCGGGTCCATCGCAAGCATGAGACGCGGTTAAACAAGTTGTTCGGGGAGTTGCATCCACACTGGTCTAGTCAGTCGACTTTACATCTCCTTCGACTAGACTAGTGGGGAGGCAAGTGTTATGGGAGTTATGAAATGAAGGATGTATGGACGCGGTTAAACAAGTCCTACTCAATGATCGGGTCCATCGCAAGCATGAGACGCGGTTAAACAAGTTGTTACATCCACACTGTTCTAGTCAGTCGACTTTACATCTCCTTCGACTAGACTAGTGGGGAGGCAAGTGTTATGGGAGTTATGAAATGAAGGAGGTATGGACGCGGTTAAACAAGTCCTACCCAATGATCGGGTCCATCGCACACCCGGAAGCATGAGACGCCTCAAACAAACCCCTCCTCTGCACTTGCCCCTTTGGGGGAATGAACCGAAGTCCGCTTCGGTTCATGCACGCCCCATCCTCCGCGCTCTCTTGGTCGGGGGAACGAACCGAGGTTCGCCCTGGTTCGATCACGCCCCTTCCCCCTCGCCCGTTCTTTTGGAGGACGAACCGAAGTCCGCTTCGGTCCAGGCACGCCCCGTCCTCCGCGCTCTCTTGGTCGGGGAAACGAACCGAGGTCCGCCCGGGTTCGGTCTCGCCCCTTTTTTCTCGCCCGTTCTATGGGAGGATGAACCGAAATCCGCTGTGACTCGGTCGCATACCCCCCTCCTCTCCGTCTCCTCGCACCTCGCGCTGGGGACGAGCAGAAACCCATTTCGGATGTTCCCCTTTCCTCATCCGCTAGCTTATAAGGACCACTCCTTCCATCACTTGCTAGGATGATCCCACGTGTCCTCTCTCTTGTCTCATCACGACACATGTCTAAAGGGACTGCTCTGTCATGACAAGTCAACAAGGCCGCGTGGGTACTGAACGAGCCATGCCTTGTGACATGCTCCTAGACATTCTCCAGGACATATTCCTAGCATTGATGGAACTCTTCGTGTCATGTCCCAGACAAGACATTCCAGAACCTCTTCTCTTCCTTAAAAGGACCGGCATTTCAAAGAAAGAGGGGAGGTACGCAGAAACTCTGTCAATTTTTCTCCTCTAGTTCTTTCTTCTTCAACGAGGATTTCCTCATCTCCCCCGACTAACTTAAGCATCGGAGTGGTCGTGCCAGGGAGAACCCCTGGCCCTCCATCTCACGTGTTCTTCTTTGCAGATTCTTGGTTTTTAATCTTGGACGAGGCGTTGTTGAGGGAGTTAGCCGTCTCGTTCGAAGGCGCTTCTCAACAGGAACATATTTTGGCGCCGTCTGTGGGAAACCGAATTGTCCTGCCTTGAGACATGCCGACGGACAACCAGCAACCTCCTCTCGATCCTCCTCGTCCAACTAACCTGACGCAAGCAGACATAGACGTGGTAGTGGCTACTGTCCTTCAAGCCTTAGAACAGCATCAACGGGGAGCTATAGGTCCTCCCCAGGCAGACCTCGCTGGGCCTGCTGTAACTCCTCCTGCTCCATTACGAGGACCCGCTCGGCGGTTGTACACTCCCGCAGAAGATCCTCATAGGCCCGCCGGCCTGGGCCAGGGGGGGTTGGAGCCTCAAGGTACCTCTTTGGAGTCGGCAGCGGAGTCAATTCCTCGGGACCCTCTTAAAGGAAAAGCTCCTCTGATCGAGGGAAACACGGGCATAGTATCATCTAAATCTCCTTTCACTAGCCGAATCTTAGATGAAGAGGTGCCTCGTCGTTTCCGCACTCATCAATTTGCTGATTATACTGGGGTCATGGACCCCGAAGATCATGTGGGCCGGTTCGAAAACGCCGCTTCTCTTCATCAATATACGGACGCCATTAGATGTCGAGTTTTCTCAACTACTCTCTCCGGATCCGCGCTGCGGTGGTTCAGCCGATTGCCCCCTGCTTCCATAGGTTCCTTCGAAGAATTCAAAGATCTCTTCCTGCAGCACTTCTCCACTAGTCGTACTTATTGCAAGACAACCACAGACCTCTTCGCTACCAAGCAGGGGCCCAAAGAGTCCTTGAAAGACTTTGTGCGCCGCTTCAATCGCGTAGCGCAAGATGTACCGGACGCCACTTCCCCGGTCCTGATAAGTGCCTTCGCACAAGGTATACTGGAGGGAGATTTTTTCCGGTCGTTAATCAAGAAGCCGCCCGTCAATTATGACGTCCTTCAGAGCCGAGCCGTCAAGTATATCCATGTGGAAGAAGCTCAATCCTCTCGGCGCAAGGAACCCAATGTTTGCTCCAGCGGGCCTAATCGAGAGACAGCTGGCTCTTACAGGCCAGAAAAGCGACCACCTCCTCAGCTCCAAAGAAGGCCGCAAGTGGAGCATCACCCTGCATCGATGCAATCCAGCCCACGTGCCATAAATACGGTTGCAGGACAAACAGGGCAAGTAGTGGGAAATCGTCGATGGCTCCCACGGTTCTGTGCCTTCCATAACACGCAGAGCCATGACCTCAGCGAGTGTCATCAATACGCTCGCAAATTGAGACAAGAAGCCAATCAGCGTGCTGCAGGAAGACCGACTCATCAGGCAGTACAAGCACCCCCAAGACAGCCGCTCCAGGAGACACGACCTCCCTCTCCTGAACCTCCTCGCCAGCGGGATCGATCTCCTCGGAGGCCCCTCCCTCCCCCGCGGCAACCCGCACCTGCTAGTCCTGAAATCCGCAGTCAAAGGGAAGCCCCTGAAGACGATCATAATAACGCCCCCCTAAGGCGCATCAACATGATTGTCGGAGGAGCTATTGAGGGGGATCCTTATCAGATTCGCAAGGTTGGGACCCGTCAACCGGACGTTTGTGAAGTCAGCCGTGATAGTTCCCCTAAAGGTCCCATTATCTTTTTCGGACCGCAAGATTTGGAGGGCATCGAAGCGCCCCACGATGATGCCCTGGTCATCAGAGCAACTGTAGCCAACTATGATATTGGTCGCGTCTTTGTTGACACTGGCAGCTCCGTCAACGTTTTGTTTGCCAATACCTTCCAGCAGATGGATCTTAGTGAAAGCAGCCTGACATCACTAACCACACCTCTCTACGGGTTCACAGGCAATGAAGTTCAACCTTTGGGGCAAATCACTCTCCCGATCTCCCTCGGTGAGCCCCCCTTTATACGAACCCGGCGTGTTCCCTTCATCATAGTGGATGCTCCCTCTTCATATAACATCATCTTGGGAAGACCAACTCTTAGTGCCTTTTCGGCAGTAGTTTCTACATATCACCAGAAGATGAAGTTTCCTGTAGGAGATAAGGTAGGTGAGGCCCGGGGAGATCAAATGATTTCCCGTCGATGCTACGTAGACATGATCCGTACCGACTCCCGGAAAAAGCAAAAAGGTTCAGGAGGAGAAGTTCATGTTATACAGGAGGCGACCTCTGACAAGAGTTTTGAAGAAAAGGAAGCTTTGCAAATACATCCGGACCGAAGTGAGACTACGGTCCAAATAGCATCCGGACTCCCCCCCGAATTAAAGGAAAAGCTCGGCGCCTGCCTTCTCCGAAATCAAGACATATTCGCCTGGACTCCCGACGACATTACCAGCATTTCTCCATCCATAGCGGTACACCGCCTCAACGTGGTACCTGGAGCTATCCCAGTCAAGCAGAAAAGGAGACATTTTGGACCAGAACAGAATAAGGCCATTCGCGTAGAAATTCAAAAACTCCTGGCAGCCGGTTACATCAAAGAGATTCAGTTCCCCACCTGGTTATCCAATGTAGTGCTTGTGCCGAAGCCTGGCAACAAGTGGCGGGTTTGCATTGATTTTAGGGACCTTAATAAGGCCTGCCCCAAAGACTGCTATCCCTTACCGCGAATCGATCAGATGGTGGACTCCACGGCCGGTTATGAGTACCTTTGCATGTTGGATGCTTATCAGGGCTATCATCAGATACCTCTTGATGTAAACGACCAAGACAAGGTCAGTTTTATAACTGCTGATGGGACTTTTTGTTATACTGTGATGCCATTCGGTCTTAAGAACGCTGGAGCTACCTATCAACGATTAATGGACCAAGTGTTTCAAGATCAGAAGGGCAGGAATGTTGAAGTGTATGTAGATGATATCTTGATCAAAAGTACCAGCGGAGAAACCCTTATAGCTGATATCGAAGAAACCTGCTGTACTCTGCGGCATTACGGCCTTAAATTGAATCCCGCTAAGTGCCTATTCGGTGGTCGGGTGGGTCGGTTCTTGGGATACATCGTCACGGAAAAGGGAATCGAGGCCAACCCTGCTAAGGTACAGACATTAGCCCGTATGACCCCACCTAGGACCCTCAGAGAAACTCAATGTCTTGTCGGGCGCATCAACGCCCTTTCCCGATTTATCTCTCGTGCAGCAGAACGGGGTTTACCTTTCTTTAAAGTGCTGAAGAAAGCTCAGCGGTTCCAATGGAACGCTGAGTGTGATCAAGCTTTCACCGAACTTAAGGACTATCTTAGTCAGTTGCCTCGGTTGGCCAAAGCTTTGCCTGGGGAGCCATTATGGCTATATCTTTCGGCCACCAACGCAGCCGTTAGCTCGGTACTGGTAAAAGAAGAGGAAAAGAATCATCTACCCATCTACTTCTTCAGTCACTTGTTAAAAGGCGCGGAAACAAGGTACACTAACCTGGAGAAGATAGCGTGGGCTTTGGTTTTGACTGTTCGTCGCCTCCGACCCTATTTCCTCTCCCATCCGGTTACAGTACTTACCAACAGTAACCTAGGCAAAGTTCTCACTCAACCCGAAGTCTCAGGAAGGCTCATTAAGTGGACCGTCGAGCTGGGGGAATATGACCTTAAGTACGAACCGCGTACTGCTGTTAAAGCACAGGCCTTAGCTGACTTTTTGTCTGAAGTACCCCGGGAGGAGACGGAGGCCGAGTGGAAGGTATATGTTGATGGCGCTTCTAATAAACAGGGAAGTGGAGTGGGAGTGCTCTTGATATCCCCCAGCGGAGAGGAAGTCCAACTTGCCATTTGTCTCGGTTTCAAAGTTTCAAACAATGAAGCAGAGTACGCAGCTGTATTAGCTGGCCTTCAAGCCGCCAAACGATTAGGAGCTACTCAAGTCTTGATATGCTCCGATTCACAATTAGTGGCACAACAGATAGAAGGGAAATATGAAATCAAGAACGACCGGTTGCAAAAGTATGTGGAAGATTTCAGCAAGCTAAAGCAGGAATTTCAGGCGGTCATGCTGCAAAAAATCCCCCGCTCGGAGAATAGCAGGGCTGACGAACTGGCTAAGATTGCCAGCTCTCTAACCCAATGGGTGTATGAACCAGTTGTCGCGCCGTTCGCTGAAGTAGCTCAAATAAGCCCGCCTTTGGTTTACACCCTTGAAGATTGGCGGACCCCTTTATTGGCGTTTCTGCGAGATGGAACTATGCCTACCGAGATGAACCAAGCCCGGTTGCTGAAAAAGAAAGCTGCTCGTTTCACTTTGATAGAGGATCAGTTATATCGAAGATCTTTCTCTCAACCCCTTCTAAAATGCCTGGGGCCCGAGGATGCCGACTATGCCCTGCGAGAAGCTCACCTCGGTTGTTGTGGGGACCACCCTGGTGGCAGAACGTTAGCTAAGAAGATACTGCTATCCGGCTACTTCTGGCCGACGCTACAAAAAGATGCCGCCAAGCTTGTAGCTACCTGTATACCCTGTCAGAAATATCAGCCATTCAGCAAACGGCCCGCAGAGCACCTTAAAGCAGCTACTATTTCTTGCCCGTTTGACCAGTGGGGAATGGATATCGTGGGACCGTTCCCACCAGGACCTCAACAGAAAAAGTTTCTTTTAGTAGCCGTGGACTATTTTTCCAAATGGGTGGAGGCTGAAGCCTTAGCCCGAATCACCGAGGAGGCGGTTTTGAAGTTTTTGTGGGGAAATATTATTTGCCGATACGGCATTCCTTGCCGTCTTGTCTCTGACAACGGTCGACAGTTCTCAGGGAAGAAGCTTCGGGAGTGGTGTCAAGGCCTTGGCATTCAGCAAGCCTTCACATCTGTGGCCTATCCCCAAGCCAATGGTCAAGCGGAGGTCATTAACAGGGAGCTCATCAAAGGACTTGAGAGAAAGTTAGATCACGAAAAAGGCAGTTGGGTCGGAGAACTTCCTTCCGTCCTGTGGTCTTATCGTACGACCCCTAAGGACAGCACAGGTATGTCTCCTTTCCACTTAGTGTATGGAGGAGAAGCAGTTGTCCCCATAGAAGTAGGAATCCAGTCAGATCGGAGGCGCTTCTATGACGAGGAGAACGGCGATAAAAGACGAATGGAGCTGGACCTAGTCTCCGAAGCCCGAGACCAGGCAGCTACTCAGCTAGCCGCATACCGGTTACGAATGTGCCGAACTTACAACAAGAAGGTCATCTCACGCACCTTTCAGGTAGGTGATCTTGTGTGGAAGAGGGTCAAACCGGTAGGAGATGTTGGCAAGCTGGCCCCCCCTTGGGAAGGACCCTATAAAATCACTAAGAAGACCGATTCTGGAGCTTACCACCTCTCCAGTGCCGACAACAAGAAGCTGAAAAGACCCTGGAACGCTCTATATTTGCGCCCCTTCCTAACCTGATGGCTTTTGCTGATCTTACAGGCACTTTTGTGTTTTTTACAGTAAATATCACTAATAGGGGAAAGTTTTCTTTCAGGACCCTGGACTCTCGGAAACTTCTGATTTTCTCTCAACACTCCCTTTGGCCCGAGCTGCCAAGGTTGAGCATAAATCTCTGGTGATCTCGGATCACTAGCTCCACCGACAACACTCCCTTTGGCCCGAGCTGCCAAGGTTGAGCATAAATCTCTGGTGATCTCGGATCACTAGCTCCACCGACAACACTCCCTTTGGCCCGAGCTGCCAAGGTTGAGCATAAATCTCTGGTGATCTCGGATCACTAGCTCCACCGACAACACTCCCTTTGGCCCGAGCTGCCAAGGTTGAGCATAAATTTCTGGTGATCTCGGATCACTAGCTCCACCGACAACACTCCCTTTGGCCCGAGCTGCCAAGGTTGAGCATAAATCTCTGGTGATCTCGGATCACTAGCTCCACCGACAACACTCCCTTTGGCCCGAGCTGCCAAGGTTGAGCATAAATTTCTGGTGATCTCGGATCACTAGCTCCACCGACAACACTCCCTTTGGCCCGAGCTGCCAAGGTTGAGCATAAATTTCTGGTGATCTCGGATCACTAGCTCCACCGACAACACTCCCTTTGGCCCGAGCTGCCAAGGTTGAGCATAAATCTCTGGTGATCTCGGATCACTAGCTCCACCGACAACACTCCCTTTGGCCCGAGCTGCCAAGGTTGAGCATAAATCTCTGGTGATCTCGGATCACTAGCTCCACCGACAACACTCCCTTTGGCCCGAGCTGCCAAGGTTGAGCATAAATCTCTGGTGATCTCGGATCACTAGCTCCACCGACAACACTCCCTTTGGCCCGAGCTGCCAAGGTTGAGCATAAATCTCTGGTGATCTCGGATCACTAGCTCCACCGACAACACTCCCTTTGGCCCGAGCTGCCAAGGTTGAGCATAAATTTCTGGTGATCTCGGATCACTAGCTCCACCGACAACACTCCCTTTGGCCCGAGCTGCCAAGGTTGAGCATAAATCTCTGGTGATCTCGGATCACTAGCTCCACCGACAACACTCCCTTTGGCCCGAGCTGCCAAGGTTGAGCATAAATCTCTGGTGATCTCGGATCACTAGCTCCACCGACAACACTCCCTTTGGCCCGAGCTGCCAAGGTTGAGCATAAATCTCTGGTGATCTCGGATCACTAGTTCCACCGACAACACTCCCTTTGGCCCGAGCTGCCAAGGTTGAGCATAAATCTCTGGTGATCTCGGATCACTAGCTCCACCGACAACACTCCCTTTGGCCCGAGCTGCCAAGGTTGAGCATAAATCTCTGGTGATATCGGATCACTAGCTCCACCGACAACACTCCCTTTGGCCCGAGCTGCCAAGGTTGAGCATAAGACTCCGGTCATCTCGGATCACCAGCTTCGCCGACCGCCTTCCTTTCGGCTCAGATAGATAAAACCAAGCATGAATCACCCCCCCCAGTACGGACATCGTCCAAGGGGCGTTCAACTATGTTAGCCTGGTTCATTCAAATATCCTAAGCTCCTCTGAACCCTGAGGGCTGAGCCGAATGAGGGAAAAGGATGACCGACATCCGTCGTAGTCTTCGTGAAAGAGAAGCGACCTCACTTCCTTTCCCGAAATCAAACCAAAAGAGCAATACAGGTTGGTGGTGCTCCTATAAAGATTGCCTTGGCCGACTAAGAGATAAAAAGATACCTTTCAAAAGACACAACTACAGAGCTAACAACGCAATATAAGCGCGATATAAATATCCAATCAAAAGACAAGTCCAGTAGAGGGAACGATGAAGTTATACATCAGCAACCTCCTAAGTCCAAATTAATAAGTCTTTAGTCCTGTTTCTTCTCCTTCCCCTTCTTCGAAAAAGAAGTCTTCGGACGTGGTACTGTTCGATCTTGCTCTGGCATGGCTTTCCAGACTTTTTGAGGATCCAGGCGTTTTAACAACGACAAGGGAAAAGTCACACCAGCCTCGCGAAGTTGCTCTAAAGCACCAGAAAAGCCATATTTCAATACTTTGGCCATCTTGTCCAAGAACTGGTCATGATACGCATCTGATGATAGCCATGACTCCCTCGCCTCTTCCAAGCGTTCCTCTGCATCTATTTTGAAGGCAGCTAGCTCGTCACGGGCCTCGGAAGAGACCCCTTCGACTACCTTGATGGCCTCTGACAGGTCGGTTACTTGTTTCTGAGCCAACTCTAAGGCCGTGGTCAGCTTGGCAATTTGTTCTTTCTGTTCCTTGTACTTATCTTCCGAGAGCTCCAGATCGACGGTGGTCTGATCCAACTGATCCTTTAACTCCTTTATCTTGGTGGCCTTCCTCACCAACTGAAAGTCTTGGGCAATCACTTGATCTGACTTTTGTTTCACCTCCTTGGAAAGCTCCTGCAGCTCCCTTTCTAAAGTCTCGGAACGGTTCTCTGCGGTGAGTTGTTTAGCTTGAGCTAGCTCCGCTTGTTGCCGTTGCTGGTTCGCAGTAGCATGGGCCGATTGAAGCTCCTTGGCCAGGTTCGCCTCTCGGGCTGTCAGTGTGGCCACCTGCTCCTCCAGGCTGTGGGCAAGTTGTTGCGCTTGCTGCAGAGTATCCCGATATAGCGTTTGGTCAGAAGAGGAGCGAGCAGCCTGGAGCTCGGCTGTTAGTTGAAGTTCTTTGGCCTGCAGGATCGACACTCGTTCCCTCAAAGAGTCCACCTCCTGCTGGGTATTGGGGAGACGATGTTGAACTTCCAAGATGTCGGTTAATGCCTGAAAGGTTGACACCCAGCTCCATGGGATACCTAAAGGAATGTGCGAATAAGCATAAGCGAACGTACCTGGAATGTGCTATGAATACTGCGATCCACTGCATCAGGCAACGATAGTGTCTCGGGGTCACAAAGACCCTGCAAGTTGCGAACCCTGCAGAAAATATCGGTCAATTGCTCACGTCGGATCGAAACGTCAGTGGGGACAGGCAGCAAAGGAGCCTCCGTTAAAGGAGATCCCCCGCCCGGAGGAGCGGTAAGAACTGCGGGGCAAAGCATCGTTCCCTCAGGTCTTGATGGTGAAGCTGTGGAGAAGGCTCCCTCCTCTGTGGATCGTGAGGTTAGAAGGGGTGGCTGGGACTCCCCCGCCGGCTCAGTTAGCCTCTCTTCTCTGACCTCCGGGGAAACAACTGCTTGTGCTTCATTGGCAATTTGTACTGCCGAAACACCCTCCTCTATTGGGTAGTCGGAGGGTTCTGGGGAGGCAGAAGTCGGTATAGTGTCGTCCTCGCCGACAGGAAGGATGGAATCCGGCACTACAACTAAGGCGTTCATCGGTTCGCTGACAGGGGCAATCGGGTCCGTCGTGGGAACCGCTGAGGGGCCTCCTGACTCTACGGTGGACGGCAGATTCGCCTCCTTCGATCCTGTAGTATCGGTTAACCCGCTTAGTCTCGTGCCCGGAGTAGATAATGGAGCTGTACTCCGAACAGTTTGTTTTTTCGACTTAGACGACGCTGATGTCCCGGACCTAGTTTTTTTGGATTTCCCCACTTCGGCCTCTGTGCGAAGTCTCTTCGAGACCACCTCCTCGGAGGGTTCTTCTATTCGTACACCCCCGGGTGGGGGGATCGCTGGTAGAGACTTCCTCTTGCGGATTAGGGGTTCCAGCGGCTCGGTCGAGGCTTCAGAGTGGTCGCCCGCCTCGGGAACTGCTGAAGCGGTGTGAGAGTCAAGCAAGTTCTCGGGTGCTAGGGTATCTCTTGAAGGATCTGGATCAGCTAGCGATTCAAAAGATGCTTGGTCCCACTTGATGAATTTATTCACAGACGCCATGGCCCACAGATCCTCTACAAGACATGACGAACATACGTAAAATCAGCAACGACCAAGGCAGGGTGCATCAAAAGTCTTACCTAGTGGCCGCGATAGCCGTGCTGCTACCGGGCTCAGGCCCGCTCTGAAAAGTAAGCCCTCCTCACCGACCAATCGACCGGCATGGAATTGCAAATCAGACCACGCTTTACGTAACATTAAATGTTTATGTAAATTATATATATATATATAGTAAGAAGTTGAGTAATAATATGTTCGAGTAGAACAATCTCTATGTAAATCTGATAGGATACATTATCAATTTAAGAGATATTTTTTTCTCTTATCTGACCATGATAATGTAATATTTGTTGGTCTCAACGAGCCTACATTCTATCAAGAAGTGGTAATGAACTCAGATTTTGAGAAATGACTAAAGGTCATGAGGTCGGAAATGAAATCCATGTACACTAATCACGTATGAACTTTGGTTGAATCACTTGAAGGGATCAAACTCATTGGGTGTAAGTGCGTCTTTAAGAGAAAGACTGACATGAATGGTCAAATGCATACCTATACAGGGTGATTGGTAGCTAAAAGATTTAAACAGATACATGGTATAACCATTTTTCATTAGTTGTGATGTGTAAATCTATTCGGATTATGTTTGCTATTGCAGCTTATCATGATTATGAGATTTGACAGATGGATGTCAAAATTACATTTTTAAATGGAAATCTACTCAAGGATGTGTACATGACTCAACCTGAGAGTTTTGTAAATCTAAAGGATGCTGAAAATGTATGTAAGTTGTAAAGGTCCATTTATAAATAAAAATAAGCTTCTAGAAGCTAGAATATTTGATTCGATGATGCAATTAAAGCTTTTGATTTCATTAAGAACGAAGATGAACCTTGTGTCTATAAAAGAGTTAGTGGGAGCACAATCATCTTTCTCATCCTGTATATATAGATAACATACTTCTCATTGGAAATGATATCCCTATACTGCAGTCTGTAAGGACATGACTTAAGAATTATTTCTCAATGAAAGACTTAGGTAAAACATCCTATATTTTAAACATCAAGATCTATAGAGATAGATCTAATAGATTGCTTGACTTAAGTCAGAGTACACATATTGATAAGGTGCTCAATCGTTTTGCCATGCAGAATTTTAAAAAGGGATTTCTGTTGATGTCACATGGTGTGAGCCTTTTGAAGTCTCAATACCCCTCTTCTAAAAAAGAAAGAGACCGCATAGATCAGATTCCTTATACATCTATTATAGGGGTTATCATATATGCTATGCTTTGTATTTGCCCTGATATCTCATATGTGTTAAGCATGACGAGCAGCTACCAGTTAGATCCAGTGAAGGTCACTGGACAACATTCAAGAATATTCTTAACTATTTGAGAAGAATGAAAGATTATTTCTTGATATTTGGATGTGATGAGGAGCTCACAGCAAAGAGTTACAACAATGCAAGCTTTCAAACTGATAAGGATGATTTTAGATCGCAGCCAGGGCATGTATTTTACTTAAATGGTGGTGATATGAGCTGGAAGAGTTCAAAGCAAGATACAATTGTTGATTCTACTACAGAAGTCGAGCATATTGTTGCTTCTGGTGTAGCAAAAGAGACTGTTTGGATCAGAAAATTACAAAGTTTGGTGTAGTTCTAGCATAGTGAACCCAATAGACCTCTATTGTGATAACAATGGGGCAACTGCACAGGCTAAGAAACCTCACTCTCATCAGCAATCTAAACACACTTTATAGTAGGTTCATCTCATTCGAGAGTTCATTGATAGAGGAGATGTAAGGATATGTAGAGTATCGACTGATGCTAACATTACGAATCCTTTAACCAAGCCTTTAGCACAGAGAAAGCATGATGGTCACACTAGGTCACTGGATATTAGATATTTACATGATTGACACTAGTGCTAGTGGAAGATTATTAGTATTAGTCCTAAAGTCAATTATGAAATGATTAACAAGGAAATTTTTATATCATATTTCATTAATAAAAGATAAAATTTATGGTTATTATATTTACTTCATATTTGTGTCAGATGAATAAGTATAATAATACCTTAGGGTAGTAGGTTCTAATCTACAACGTATAAATTGGTTGAATTGATAATGAAAAATCGTAGACATATATATAAACACTACTTTTAACTACCTAGTTAAACTTTAATATACAAGGGCAATATTAATGCGTTGAAATTAACATATAGGTCAACTGATTACTTAATCTCACAAGTCATGGATATAAGATATCAAATTAACACATGAGTATATATTAGAGAATATGTACTGAATTGATCTGCCATGAAAATATTTTATGGATCGTTATATTAGTGTCATAAACATTCTCATAGTGACTATTAGTATAAATAATCCTTAGACCTGAAGTCACTACGGTTCCTTATACAAAGAGTTATGTATTTTAGTATCGACAAACGTCACTTGTAACAAAGTGGACTATAAAGTCGATCACTGGGTATGCAATAAATTATGCGGAAAGATGTGAGTGATGTAGATGAGATCTATCCCTTCCATATGACGGAAGTGATATCTGTGGACCCCTTGATTAAATAGGACTACTAAATGCATGGTCATGCTAAAAAATAAGTCAATATAAGATATTGAGCTTATTTGGTTATGTCAGTCTATTTAGAGATCAATAAATACAAAGATTGATAAGAGAATGATACAGTTTATGCCTCACGGATCAATCTAGATACCGATGATAGAAGAACCAAGTTATACAAGATAATAGACACAAAAAGATTAGGTCGGATCTCGACATTCTCATCACTTGGGTAGCAATGATGAATTGCTAGATGTCACTCATTGCTTATGTATCTAAAATATTATTTTAGATATATTGCCAGCGTTATGAGAACCTATTAGGTCACACACAAAGAATATGTTGATTTGGAGATGAGTATATTTTAATTTGACTAAAATATGATGGACCATAAAATTATAAGGTTAAGTATAATTTGAGTTAGACTCAAATGAATCCAACTATAAGATTATTCGATTGAGTCTAATCCGAATTAGACCCAACCACTAAAGAGGATTAATATCCATTAATAGAAATTAGAAAATTGATATACTATATGAAAATACAACATGAAAATGTAACATGACGCACTATACTGCATGGATATAGGACCTACTGCATGGATGTAGGACCCAGGTCTATAGTATGTCATGTTGTTTTCATGTAGTGTATCATTGATGGAGTATTGATGAAAGAAGAGCAAAAGGCAAAAACCTTTTGTACTCATTGAATGACTCCTTGTATTTATTGGATGACTCTTTGTATTCATTGGTATTGGATGACCCTTTATATTCATTGAATGACCTTTTGTATTCATTGGATGAGTACAAAAGATCAATTTTATATATTTGGTGGATGATCACTTTTGGTCTCCTCTTCTTCTACTCTTGGCAAAATCATCCAAGTTGCTAGCATAACGAAGGTGGTTCTTCTCCAAAGGCTAAGTTCGTGCAACGAACGAAGGACGTGTTCGTGTGGATACCGAAGATGCGCGGTCATTTTGATCATGCTGAGATCTACCGAATTAAATTGCTGCTGGGATTGTTCCATTCATGCAACAAAAGTGACAATTCGATCAAACATGTATACTACATTCGCATAGATCTATGGAGTTTTGTTTCACTACGTTTATTTATTATTTTTTTATAAAAGATCCCTACAAATGCATAGTAACCTTTCTCTCATACAAACTTAGAAGAAGACCATTTCAAATTTTGAAGTATTGATATCAGATAGGTTACATCTTCTATTTTTTTTCTTTTTTGTTTCTTTAAATTTTTCTTTGAAATGTTGCAAATAAACACAACTCAATGTATTTAACAAAAAAATAAAATTAATGAAAATACAATTAATATCATATTTAAATATTAGTGCATAAATGTCAACTTATTTTAATAGTGTTCAATCTCATAGTATCAATTTTCTTGTCTCTTATTTGTAATTTATATATAAGCCTTCATCTTCTTCACCAATCTCATCAACGACTGATATAGTGTTACTCTCTTCTTGCATATCAAAATCTTTACCTCTAATATATATTATTCCAAAATCCATCTCCCTAGACTTCATATCCAAGTTACCCTTCTGTCTTCTTTATTTCTCTATTGGTCCTCTTCTTACCTGAGATCACTATTAGTCATTTAGGTGTATCTTTAAAAGTGACCCTGAGATTATGACGACTTCTACCGCATCCTCTCCTCCATCACATTGGTTGAAATACCTTCAAGATGAGAATTTTCAAGGTGGCTAATTTGATATGATAAACTTTCCCTTTCTAGAATGATAACTAATTCTTCATTTAATTTAACTAACTTTTCATTCTAAAGGGTAAGAAATTTGATTTTTTTTTCAATGCAATGTGAATATTCAACTGTTTCCTATAAATCCATATGAAATTGTGCAACCGATGTCTTCACCCCATTATTATGTAGACTCAAAGTGAATGGGGAGGGATCCCAAGTAAATGAGCTTCCTCGGGATAGAGAGAATATCAATAATAATCTACAAAATTAATAATGATACATAATTAATTAAAACCTCTAACTATATAACATGAATTTAACAATAGTTGAAAACTTACCTAGGAGGTCAGACTCTTTGTAACTTAGCCCTTACTTTATATGAAAATAAATAGATTTCCACTTACTTATTCTTGATGGTACCTTCTGCTTCGCGGTTGAATAGGGACAGAATTAAGAAACCAAGCCTATGTCATAATTCAACAGTTAGATATTATTACCTATTTATGAAAGAAATTAACTAGCTAATTAAAACTTACAGTAAGTACACTAGCAAATCCTTTCATATACGACAGTGAGAGGATAGAGCAAGGAACCTTCGATGCAAAAACATCCTCAAATATTGAGAGTTGAGGAATCATATAATATGTATTACTTCAACTCAATTATAACTTTTTAGGTTGTCAAAATTATCAACAATATCTATAATCCTAAAAGTAACTTATATGTACTAGAAGCAAACAAAATAAAAGAAAAAAAATATAAAATATAAAATTTATAAAATAACAAAATATTTGTATTTGAATCCACGCGGAGATAATATATCCTCAATAGATTTTCCAATTGGGATAGATTTAGTTCTTTACTTGTAAAAAAATCTTTTAAATAATTCACTAGAAGGCATATTGGAATCCATTTGGATATGTACGCCTTTATCTAGGATTCCAAGCAATAATAATACATCTTTCGTTGTGAAGGACACATCCATGTTGGAAAAATTTAAATATCTTTATTTTTAAATCCCAATTCTCAAATATATTGACTAGTAATCCTCTAAGTTGTGGAATTTCTAATATATTGAAGAATGATACAAAAGGACTACTGCTTATAACTCTAATGTGTTTTTTAAGAAGATGTATTCTTGAATAACCCTTTCCCTTTGTGGAAGTTTCAAAAAAAAATCTATAAAATATCCTAACTAACTCATCCAATCTAACTTTTTTTTTTCCAAAGTTGATTGTATTTTTCTTCCAAAAGTTGATACAATTTTTTGAATTTCTTGCAGCATAACAAAACAACAATCGAGCTTTATAAAATTCAATCAAATAGCTTTCATAAAATTAAGTTAAACTAAGTTTAGTCACTAACACTAAAACAATGAGAGAATTACAATGAAAAAATAAATAATATATAATCTAAAAAATATTACATTTGGAGATGATGATGGAAGCTTTGACATTGTCCTCAAGAAGTGATTTTGTAGCTGGATGAAAAGTCAAAAAGCAGATTAAAGTTCTATTAGAGGGAATTTGGCAGAGGGAGATTACAACATAGAGGTTCGGACGAGGAGCTTTGGTCGAAGAAAAGGAAGAGGGTTACGATTTCTCACCAGAGCATGGAATTGCATCGGGACAAAATCGAACCTCAAAGCTATTGAAAACAAAGACGACGATGAAGGTTGTGAAGCTAGTGACGTAGGAGTTTGATCGGTGATGTAGGAGCTTTGACCGGCCGGTAATGTTACGAACAAGCACTGAAGCGGCGATGACTAAAACTCGTTATATAGGAGTGATATTTTTATATACATCGGTAAATGGCTCTGGTGTGCATTATTCATAGAGACCAGAGTGTACATCCCAACGTCCGAATCACTTTAAAAAAGGAAACATCATGATTATATTTGTCCGCGCACTCAGACGTCCATGATTTAGATATTCACTGAATTTTGTGCACATATATATTATATATATCCTCAAAAGATGGATAAAGAGACTGAATTGTAGTGTTCAGTACCTACCCTTACTAAGATATCTTCTTAGGTAAAAAGTCAACATCTTCAAATATAGAACAGAATCAACTCAGATCTTATTGAAAAGGATATGATACCTAGAATAAAATCGAATGATGCATCCATAGAATCTAATTATCATCGTCCTACATTACAAAACCAAACATAATGACAATCGAAAGACAGGCAAGAATCCAAAGTCAATGTCATTCTCCCCTACTAGTCGTCGGAAAAGCTCCTACAGCTACAATGGAAGGATCTTCTACAGGGATAGACGACAACCAGAGTCTCGTCTCAATGGAAAAGAAAAGAGAAAGAAAACCCAAATAAAATCAAGATCTCTTCCTTATATACTCATACCCATCCTATAGGGGACTATCCACATAAAACTCATAATCCGTTAACCGCCCATTAATGTTAACGAACTGGATTAATGGATCTACATCTTCAATCCACACACATCCAATATCTTAAAGCTCATTGATACACCATGCATTAGACTTGATCCTTCACTAATCACTAATCTTTTTTTTTTGTTTGATTTTATTGAAGTGATGAAGAGAAGGAAAGTAGCTGCCATTTCAGTTCACTACAAAAGTGAGGGCCTTTGGCATTCACCATTTACAACTCTTCTTCTATCTTCTTTCACATCTTGTGATCGCTCATTTTCATTTGCCGGCTAACAAATTCGGCCGGGCCGATCAGTCTGCTCATCCGATTCTCCTAAACATGATCGATCCGGGCTATCCATTCCACCTAACTTGCTCTGCTCAAGCTTAAAGAGGACATTGTTTGGAGAATTCAAACAAGAAAAACAGAGAACAGACCATGCATTCCTTAAGTTATCCAAAATTCTCTACTTCCATCTATCTCTCAATATTCATGAAAACAACAATCGAAACGGATGAGAGAGAAGTACGATCGCTAAACTCGTTCAGACTCCTTCCTACAAGGTGCACATTTAGTTCATAACATATCGGTGTTCTCGCCACTACACTCAAAATGACAATTCATGATGCACAGATAACAAATCCTAGTATGTTGTCTCCCAATCCATTGTTCTATAACTTCTCATCTCATAAGTAGCAAACCCATACCTGTGACAATAATCGTCGCCGGGAATCCAAATTTCAAGTGTGTCAGAAATGAGAGATTGTAGCCAAAAGATTGAGAACGGCGAGCCTGCTCGCATACTATCAAATTGGCAGCAGATCCAAGAAGTGATAAATTCCCGGCGACCGTGCTTACCCATGCCAACATGAGCCATGCCCTGGTCTCTTCAGCTGGAGAAATTTCTGCAGCAGAACCGGCCACCCGAGCTCCAAGCAACAGAACTGGAGCAAGCACATACAGTTTAGGTATTAGTTACATGTTCATTGGCACTTGTGAGCAAGCAAATTGAGACAATGCCACAATATGGAAGTATGGTGACACTGTCCTAGTGTTTGATAAGGATCAACATTCAAGTTTTTAGAGATTTATGTATTCCATGGCTCATGATTCATTTTATAGTAAAGAGATGGGGTATCGGAGAGAGTTAACGAACGCAATTGGAACTGAGTAATATCTAAAGATTAGCATGGGAAAGAGACTTCATGAAAATAAAAATTTGGAGGAATGTGACAGCAAGTTTTCAGTTTGTGTATAATCAACTACAAATGATAGAAAATGGCACATCTGAACCTACATATTCTCGAGTGCCATTATTTGAAATCCAATTTTATTGCTTAAGAAGTCGATACTTGTGGCAAAATGGAAGCATGAGTTTAGCGAGTAAGTCGAATAAATACTTTCTTCCAACTCAGATATTGATTATTATCATGAAACAGAAACTAAGTCAATACTGTGCATCAAGCTTTGCTCCTCAAGCTCTAATTTTCTATTATGTTTGAACAGCATCAAGAAGGTTTTAGAATTGAAGTTCACTTACCGGTCGGTACGTTGGAGGCGACATTAGAGAGAAAAAGAATAACAAAAGCTAGCACTGCAGTCCCACTGGCAGTGTCGATGCGTGCATAGGGTTCCATTAAATCCCACAAAGCACTTGGTATGCCAGTTTTGTTAAAGCCGGCAACCGTGATGAACATTCCACAGAAGAATATCAATAATGAATAAGAAACCTGGTTTACAATCACAAACATTATTACCCAATTCAAACTCAACTGTAAGATAAACAAGTGTAGTCATACACTTCTTAGTAAATGAAAAGAATGTTGTTTGAAGCAACTTTGCCTATTCCAATTATCAAAAGGCAGCAAAATAATGAACTGAATTCATCTACAACTATGCAAAGCACAAGGTTTACTTCTAATATGAATGCCAAATGCAAGCAAGATGATTACCTTCTCGAGACAAGGACGAGCATCCCTGAAGTCCAGTACAATGAGAGCAAGAGCAGCAGCTATTGCCGACCACGACATATTTACCCCCATCAGAAGGGAAACAAGCATTCCAATAGTCACAAGATAGACTAACCAATTCCAGAGAAGTACCTTCCATCTCTCAATTGTAGCTTCCTTCTCCTCGGATGAGTAGAATAGAATTTCATCCTTCATCCCTTTGATTGAACTACCACTTCTTGTGTGCCTCATTGAAGCTTGAGCTTCCTCTTTTGTTGGAGGAGCTCCTGCAACTACCTCATTGAATCCATTTATTGGCATTGTTAATTCAGCTTTGCTGCAAGATTCGGTCGAAATTCTTCGATTCCTCAAAGTCTCAACATGAACAAAATTGCCATCGACTGATGAGCACGGAACAATGGAATCCCAATCTTTGTGTGACATTGTTGCTGGTGAAAACCGGTGGTGAGATGTGACATACTGATCCCCTATGCCAGCCACTGCATCGACAAAGGCTACCTCGACATCCTTCTCGTCGGACAACTTCTTCCAGTAGTAAATTAGAAGAATGGCAGCATTGAGAAATACCCCAAGAAGCATGGGGGGAAGGACGCCCAGCAGGAACTTACCAAAGGAAATCTTGCTTTGGACGGCGATGACCAAGTTCTGAGGGTTACCGATGGGAGTCGCGGAAGAACCGATATTGGCACTGGAAGCTAGGGCTAGAAGGAACGGCTGCGGGGGCAGGTTATGCTGCCGCGCGATCTTGAGGATGAACTCGGTGAGGACGACGCAGCAGGTGTCGTTAGTGAAGAGGGCGCTGGAGAGGGCTGAGATCAGGCAGACTCGGCAGAGCAAGTCCTTGCCGCCTCGGCTCTTCCAGGAGAGCAGCTTCCCCAAATGCTTGAACATGTCGGCTCTTTCAAGGAAGACGCTGACGACCATGGTGCCGAAGAGGAGGCCGAGAATGGGGAGGTCGATGGCGCCGTAAGCTTCCTCGGGGGAGATGACCCGGAACATGACCATCAGCATGGCGCCGAGGAGGGAGCCGGCGGTGCGGCCGATAGGCAGGAAAGGCACCGCCGGGAAGACGGCCAAGATCCAGAAGATCCCAAAAGCTAGGGATCCCAAAACTACCATTACAGTAGGAGCCAACGCCATCTTCGATCACTTTTAGAAGAAGAAAAACAGAACGAAAAGATCCAAAATGCGATTTTTTTCCAAGATCTACAAACGAGTTCTTCGAAATCTCGTCGCCAGCACACAACAACTGAAGAATCCCCACTGCTTCATGGATCCGCAGCAAAGAAAAGCAAAACAAAATTCGATCTTTGTCGACGGATTGAGTCAATGAATCGAGCAATCAACAGAATAGAAAACAAACGAGTTGCTGGCCGTCTCCTGGCCACGGCGTCGTCTCTCGTCGCTGGCAAGCGCCCCACATGGCTCCATGAGAGATCATGCTCCGGAGTCCACACTGGAAGTGGATCGTGTCTGGTCATCGGGCAGCTTTGCATTGCAATCATTTCACGTACACTGATTGCAATTATTATTATTACTAGTTTATAATTCAATTATTGACCTTCAATTAATTCGAGACGACTGATCTAACCAATCGAAAAGTTTGCTAGATCTTCAGGTAAATCCAGAAGAGCAGGACTCTGCACCTAGTTAGATTTTAGAATCGACGATAATTCGGAGTCAACGGTTTCGAACGGTTGATTTGATGATTCGGAGTTGTCTTTTCGACGGTTCGAAATCGTCTATTCGACGGTTCTTGATAAGTCAACTTTTAACTTTAATCATTCAAAACGAATAGGATTCACGGTTCGAAATCATCCATTTATCACAGTTCGATATTGGTTTTCATATGGTATTGATTTTTAAAAAATTAATACTTCAATAAAAGATGAAATTCATCGTTCCAATAATCCCACCCAGTTAGTTCCACAATCATCTATATTAAAAAATCAATATTACAATATCACACTGTAGTGTTAATTTTTTAAAATCAACATTACAGTTCAAAATCCTATATTCGATGCTTTATAATAAGTCAACCTTTTAAGTTTAACCATCTTAAATAGTTATGATTCATGATTTAGAATCATTGATTCACGATTTATCATAATTCAAGCACAATAATCTTCTTCGTTGTGGTCAACTATAGCTTCTCGATTTATCTCTTCACAGATAATTATAAGCCCGCTACCGATTCCACCTTTTACAGAAGACTTTCAAAGGTTTCTAAATACTTTTTTGATAAATCGTCGATTCAATAGTTAATTAGGCTCCTGAATTGTAACCAACCCGATTAAGTTTGGATCGATTACTATTTAGGCTTTGAGAATCGAGTCAATGAGTAATTGATCTGTTAATCTGATTACGAGTCTAAGCCGAGTCCGATTTGAACCCGGTCCAGGATCAAATCTACACCCAATAGTGGAACATGTCCTATAATATCTAATAATTAAGATTCACTTCAGCAAAATATGAAATCTATCATCCTAACGATTTCACATGGTCAGTCTCATTTCAGCAAAAGGTGGAATCCACCACCTCAGCGGTCCCACACAGTCGGTCCCACGATCATATATGAGGAGGTAAATCGAGAAGTTGCAGTTAGCCACGATGGAGAAGAGCATTGTCTCAGCTTCATTGAGATTTGATCTTTGTCCACTTCAATAATTCTGCTCAGCCCCAGTCATAATCTAATTCAACTATGCCTCAAGAACCACACAATCGATCTCACGGTCAAGGTAAATCGAAAAATCAATAATTAAGATTCAAACACGTAGGCAACGTTCCCAGAGGACCTACACTGAATGCAATTATTGGTAGACCAATAATTGATTCGGACTCACTCCATTTCACTTTATTCTCCATTTAATTTTCTTTTTCTTTTTATGGAAATGAAAGCGACAAGTTATTTTATAAATTATTTGATAATTTAAAAATTAGTATGTTATTTAAAATTTTATTATTATTATTATTTTATTTTATTAATTTATAATTTAGAGTTTGTTATTAAATGTATCGTAACAACTGTTATAGTAACCGTAACGGCTTTTCTCCTGTACAACCCTACCCATATCGCATATCGCTTCCGTCCACGCTCTCGTCTCTCTCCTCCGCCGCGATGGGCGCTGCAACGGTCCTCGCCTCACTCTGCTACTGCTCCCTCTCCTCCTCCTCTTCCCACTCGATGCAGGTGGCTCTCCTCGTCTCTTCCCGTCAGCGCTCTAGGGCTTCTCCCAAAATCCCACCTTCGTCCCATCTCCGCAGATCCATGCCCGCACTCGACCTGCCTCGCCCCTCGCTGTGGAACGGCCTGAAGCCGCTGGCGAGGCCTCTTTCTTTTGGAAACTTTGCGCGCAAAGGTAACACCTTGTCCTCCCTAAGATTTTGGAGAGTTGTGTGTGCATAACCTAATTCTGGGAATGTGGACGACAATTCCGAGGTTCTTGAACACATTCCCTCTGATCATCACTAATACTAAGCTTCATTCCCTCTTCTTCTACTACTTAAATAGTCAAATTAAGCATCTTTTACTTTTATGTATAAGTTGCTTGCCTACTTGTAGCTGATTCATTGCAGCTGCTGGGTTTACTTTCTTGTTTTCATAGATTTTCACGGAGATTTAGTCTACTTAGAAAATATGTTTGATGTTCTTTTACTTGTTTGGCAGAGAAAAAGGCGAAATTTCGTGGTAAAATTGTTCGTGCTTCTTTATTTGGAGTGGGTGCTCCTGAAGCATTGGTTATTGGAGTGGTAGCTCTGCTGGTGTTTGGCCCTAAAGGCCTAGCTGAGGCAAGTTCCTTCTTTGAACAGTAGATAAATTCATCTGTACATTGAAAATGTGGCAGAAATACATAGGTATCAAACTTTCAGGACAAGTATTGTCCTCAGACAGTATTCGCAGTGCGATTTGATATGCCAACACATTGTAGAGATGCCTGTTCCAGGTTCTGATATACTTTCTGAGGCCAGTGCTTCTTGATCATACTTGACAAACATCTTGCTAGTTTAGTGAACAGATTTATACTTTTATTGGAAGTATGTGACTTCTATCATTGGAGATGATAGAAGTTAATTTTTCAAATTGATCTAATTATTAAATTCCAAATGTACCAAGAATATAACTAAGAGATGCTTTTGGCCTTTCCCCAGATATCTCATTGTCACCAGCGTAGCACTTGCATTGTTTCAGTACTATGTAGTTGGTTCCTACTTTGGTCATTACTCAAAATGGTATCTCCCTTCACATCTGGAGAAAAAAAAAAAAAATCTAAATAGTATTATAGACTGGAAACTTATTATTTGTTCTTAATAAAGCTAATAGGAGAGCATTGTTTTACCAAGAGAGTTTGCATTCAGATGTCACATTGCTAAACTTCCAGCTTGTTTCCTGAGTTATTTGCCAACAGTTTATTGCTTAAATTCTTCTCAACCAAGTCCTACTTTGCAGGTAGCACGTAACTTGGGGAAAACATTGCGTGCTTTCCAACCAACTATTAGGGAGCTTCAGGTTAATTTTGTTTGCATATTAAATTTCATTTTATTACGCAATAGGAATGGATGGGAAAATAAACTTGATAAGGAATCCATGCTAAATTGTCAATTGAAAATAAATGAGTAGCTTCCAATTATGCTGGAATTATCATTCAATTGTTCTTATGCTACAGGATGTGTCTAGAGAATTCAAGAACACTCTTGAGCGGGAGATTGGAATTGATGAAGTTGTGCCTCCAACAAATTACATCAACAAATCTGCCTTGTATGCTGATGAAAAACAAGAAACCGTGGTAGATCCAAGTAAGTGACGTAAATGTTTAGGTTGATAATCATGAATACTAAATATATGTGCCTATTGCATTTGCACATGTTTCCTCCATATTAGAAATATTTGAATAAATCCTGCATCAAATCAATATTTTCCAGGGTTCAAACTAACATTTTGAATAGTGGCATTAGCAACTGTAGAGGTCTTAAAGAAGAAAATACCATTCAAATTTGAGAGATTCAAATTTGACATTTTAAATTTTGCACTTTTATGTAATATGTTCTATGTTTTGTATCTTTGGAGCATGAAAAAAGATGTAATCAATGCCTTAGGTTCTAGGTGAATTATCCAGCATGAGAACCTGGTCTGTCCTAGGACTATTATGATATAATTTAGATGCATGAAATTTTTGTAAGAAATCTAGATATATTTAGATCTATTATTCAATGGGAATGGGGTGTTGATGGAGATAAGAAGGGGAACTTCAATATTGTAGTATGATTATTATGTGCTTCTTGTGCTGAAAAAACATTTTATATTTTCCACCATATTTCATGGATCAGAGTATTGAGCTGTTATGATCCACCATATTTCATGGATCAGAGTATTGAGCTGTTATGAGCTGTTATGAAGTAACAACATAGCAAACATGAGAATGCCAAGATAGATATGATGAGTTAATAGCAATTAGGTGTAGCTTCAATAGATGATAAAAGGAGAGAATAGAATAAGATGGTACTAACATCCAATAACAACCCATAGATCCAATTGGCAAATGTATCCTATTAAAATAAAAGATGCAAGAGGTAGAGAGACAAAAGAAATATTAGTATTAATTTTGATTATTGTTAGTGATATAGCTTTATGTATAACTTAATATAAGAATAATATTTTTGTAGCAGACATTACATAGTCAAGAGAAACACAACTTGATGTTGATGATGTTTTCTCCATATTCTATTCTGGTATTATATTTTTGTTTTTCTATCTTGAAATTTCTCTGTTATCCACTCATTTTGATAGACCAGCATTCTGGTCTTAAAATGATCATGATCTTAATATTCTTACACGATGTATTTGATTCCCTGATCCTGCTAGAATCATATTGTTTACTCTGCAGATGGCAAACCTCTAGACCTATCATATACCAGCGAAGAACTCTTGAAGGTTACAGAACAGCAGCTGGCTGCATCTTCTGCCACATCCAAAATTGAGTCAACGCCCGAATCACAAGGTACCACATCTCAAGTTGAAGAACAAGCACCTAAAGAGCAACCAAAAGGTTAGGCATCTCTTGTATCCTCGATGCTTCCTACCATTTACTTCTTCATACTTTTGACTGACATTATTTAATATTCTGAAACCACTTCAGAAACTTCACCTGCAACAACTATTACAACTGAAACAAGCACTTTCAATTCTGATACAGATTCACAATCATCGGCGGAATCTGAGCACCAGAGGTGAAGGTGATGCATGTGTATACCCCAATGTGAAAAGATGGAAAATAGGAAATTGATGCAAGGCAAACAATGTATAACTTGACCCCCTGTAAATGTTTTGAGTTTTATCTCGGAGGAAGGCCTGATGAAGTTTTGTAGTCTGATTTCTTTGTCAATATCCAACTGTTTCATGTTCTTTGAAAACTACAGAATGATGTGATCCCATTGACACCTCTAGTTTATCTTGTTGCATGCCTGAGTTATGTGTGAATAGCACACACAATGTTCGTGTATAAAAGAGCTAGTTCGTGTAAATTGATTTCAGTGATTTGCAAGCTGATTTTCGATGAGACCTTTAGTGTAGAAAATTTTAGTTTATTTAAGTTATATTAAATTTAATGGATAACAAAGTATCAATAGGTCAGGATGGCCGAGTGGTCTAAGGCGCCAGACTCAAGTTCTGGTTCTCGTGAGAGAGCGTGGGTTCAAATCCCACTTCTGACAATGAAAAAAACATTTTTAAATTTTCTTTTTTGGTGGAAACAGAAAAACAAGCAAATTGCGTTAAAAAATGCTCATTTATTTTCTTCAAATAAATAATTAAAATTAGGGAAATTTTTTTTGACTTATTTAAATATTCATTATATTGTGCAGAGTTCAAATACAAAAAAAATATTTGAAAAAAAAATATCTACTTTTAATAAAAAATAAAATTCATCATCCTAACGTTTCACAGTTGACTCTACAATCATTTATAAAAAAGTAAATCAAAAATTACAATTGACCATGATAAAAAACATTGTTAAAAATATATATATCTACAATACTATTAATATAGTTCAATAGTTGCGTTTATAGATTATTCATAAGATTAAAATAACAATTTTAAAAATCTTATTTGCATTGTACTTAAATATCTAAATATTATATGAACATTACATCCCAATTCTCTATGAAATTTAATGAGGTGTTAATCATCAAAAATACTCCAAAATATGGAGTGATCTTTGTTGGAAGAACAAGATCTATTGTACATGAAGTATCAAAAGAAACACTTTCAAACTCTAGATCATCATACTCTAGTTCAATAGGATGATTTAGACTGCAACGATGATATCAACATTGATTGAACAAGGCTTTTCATCATCAAATTTATAGAAACAGTTTGAATGCAGGCACCTTCTCTATAGAACAGCACCCTGATTGCGACTGCTACGATCATATCGACATTGAACAAGGCTTTTCATCAGCAAATTTATAGAACAAGTTTGAATGCAGGCACCTTCTCTATAGAACAGCACCCTGCAACCACTACTACACTTTACACAAGTTCTATAGTGTTAATTCATTTCGAAAGCCAGGCCAGACATATCGCCTCGGCTCCCATTCGACTAACCTAACCATCACTTAGGGCATTGCTGTTTCTATTTCTGTTGCTTGAATAAATACAAGTGCACATGTACACAGGCTCAGGGAAATTCTTATTTTAGGATGCCTATCTTTTATTTACATGAACACTAGCCTCATTATCTGTACAATTGCGCTGCAGTTTCGCATCTCACGATCAGCGTGATGACACTCCAATGTGCCTTTCTGTAAGCGAAAGGAGACACAAGTTTAGTGCAGATTTAGATTGATAGTTGTCGCAGGCGATGAGTTTCAAGTATGAGTGCATTACCTCCGGTGGCAATAAGCTTCTCGACGCGAGCAACTATATGCTTTCCATATGTGTACTTCTTCAAGGCATTCCAGTGAACCTTGATGCGCGAAAGGATGAGTTCACGATTTCGGTCATCACATGTCTCAAGAACCTTTTGTACGACGTAATTCCCAAATTGGTCTTTCATCATAGCCTGTGGAGTTGAATAGAAAAGCAAAAACCCATAATTTCTTCGTAGAGTGCTCCGGGACTAACAATACTATATCAATTCTATGATAATTGTATAATGAACTAAATGCTGAGAAGAGGAAACAAACTTAATGGGTGGTTTGGGTGTGTTAAGTGAAAATAAGCTACCTGAAGAGGTTCATTTTCATCTGTTGAGCCAAGCATCTCGCTTATTAGGATTTGCCGTTCCTCAGCAGTGCCGTAAGCCAAGCACTTCTCGATGACATTAGATGCATATTTCTGTTGGCTCATTTTTACAATCTGTCCAGCAAGGTTGCTAATGATGACAGACCGCTCTTCTGGTTTACCGTGCTTCAGAACATGCTAATGATAATTCAACCGAGTCAGCTTATAACGAAATAAAAAACTGAGAACCAAACTGAAATGACTCCCTAAAATATGCACTATGAAAGTGATGTTTATGGAAGCAAACATGCATACGAACAACTTCACCAAAGTAAAGCATGGATGGATTGCTGACAAACAATGTATAAGAGGCAAGCCAATCCACAAGGCTTAAGTTTTTCACAACTAAACATTTCAATTCACCAGCAATTTCATTTGTCAACAAGCAAGAAGCCCTGTCCCACTGGTCAAAACATATTTTACCTATTTTCTCCTCACTTGATAAGGTCGAGTGAACTTTTGATGATGTATGAAAGCCCTTTGGAACTATTCTAACAAACCAGCAGTGAAACAATTAGGGATGAAGCTCTTCTTCAACTTAAATATAACCTATCTATGGCGCAAGAACAAATGAAGAGATATGCTGAAAAAAAGAGGAAGCCACTGCAATTTGCAATAGGAGAATGGGTGTTCCTTAAATTAATGCTCCATAGGCAGCACACGGTTTCTAGAAGGATTAATCAAAAATTGGAAGCAAAGTATTATGGACCTTTCTAGATTGTTGCAAAATATGGAGGTTGCATATAAGCTTAAACTTCCACCTCATTCTCGGGTCCATCCCATTTTCATGTATCATTTCTTAAGAAAGCTATTGGAGATTACAATGTGAAAGCAGATCTACCCAATGGACTGGATGTGTGATTGCTAGTAGAAACATTGTTCAAAATGGAGAAGTGATTCGTCAATGGCTAGTCAAATGGAAGGGCAAGAGCATGTTGACACGACGTAAGAGGATGATTTCACTCTTAGAACTCAATTTCCAAATTTTAATCTTGAGGATAAGGCTAGAGTTGCAACGGGTGGTAATAATGATAGGAACTAGGTTCCAGATGAGGACCAAGTACAGGATCATGGGGGAAACAAGCCCAAAACATGGCTTGTATATTCTATGAGAAACAAAACAAAAGGGGCCTCTGGCTGGTGGAGAGTCTCTTTATCAAATTTGAGTGTTCTTTGTTGTACTGTTTGTGTTAAACCGAATAAAATTCTGTGTTTCCCTATTCTGATTTTTGGAATTCTAACACATTACCATTTGCTATTTCATTGCTAGACTTGTACACATTAACTGGATAATACAACCATCGCATATTGTGACTTCCGCTGCACTATCCCTATCCTCTTTCTTAGCCCTCTACACAAACCAAATCTCCTCTACTTGTCCTCCTGCAATGCTGCCCGCACGCTACCACGACGTGATCTCCCCTTGTTTGCCCATATTATAATCTCACAACCAAGTGATTTTCACACTCCCCTCCTGTGGCACAAGCCTCCTGTGCTCTCAGCAATTATCTTCCCTCATGCAAACTTTCTTAAAATTGCTAGACCTGATATCACTTTTATGGTTAGCGTTGTAATTTAAATCTTCCAAAAGCTTAAGAAAGGTGTCAAAAGGAAAGGCTTGCTCTTAAGAAGCATATTTGTTGCAGATTATGGTAGTGATAGAATATCTACTTTGGGAATTTTGCAATTATGCTAGAGGCGACCATGTGGTAGAGGAAAAAATAAAGTTCGCTGTAATATTGAAAAGGAATATGGAACGAAAGCGCACCTATGAGATGAGATAGATCAAGTTTTTACTAGATGATCTCAAAGTTATAAGCACTAGATTAAAGAATATCATTGTAACAATTAAATAGTCATTTGCATTTAAGGATTCATGAACACACTAACCACATTGCTGTTGACTATTACTTGATTTGAGTTTTTATGTCCAAGAAGAACAACAAGCCATATAAACCTTTCAACAAACAAATTGCTGATATTTTTATTGAGCTGAGTGTTAAAATAAAAAATTTAATAACATATAAGTAATTAGGTTGTGGGTTATATGGTGAGGGGCCAATCGATGATTAGATAATACAACAAAACCCCAGAATGTAATCAAGGGTATCATGTTAACACTATGCATATTTGCTTAAGATGTAATCTAACAAAAAGGCTAATGTTTAAACGTAGACTTTCAGTTTATTGCTCAAGGTTTTATTATCCAGTCATTCTATCCAAAGGGAACATACTTTTGACAAGGAAAAGTACAAAAAAGCAAGCAATATAAGCATGGTAATAAAAACATGTGCATGCTACTATGGTAAACAGATGTAGCCGATAAGATAACTTACTTGGATAACATAGTTACCATATTGGTCTTGTGCTAAATTACAAACAGACTGCATGATCTCCTCCATCATAATGCTTTGTGTTTTTAGATCATCACAGTATTCAAGCACTCTCTGCCATAATTAATATCATATAAACAAGTGAAATCAAGGATCCACTTCAGAGCAAATAGTTTCTTAATATTATTTTTCAACTGCCCTAATAAAATAACCCCAAAAAATCATGTTGAAACCTGTATAACCCGACATCCATATGGATGGGTGGACAGTGCTAGAACATGTCCATAGAAAGATTCAATGATAAATCGAATCTTCTCCTGAGGAACACATTCAATAGACTTCTGGATTACGTGGTTTCCATTCTGATCACGAACACATTTCATTATATGTCCATCAAGCTCTAGTACCATTTCAGTCTTTTGATCAACATCAACCACCTCTAACGCCTGCAATAGTAGCAAGTCAAACTCCCCAAGAACAAGAACAATTTTTTCAAAACAAAGAAATTAACTCATCCAAACTCATATGCTAACAGAATCGACACAAATCAGATGTAAAATCCTTATTTGAAACACTAAAATGATGGGGAACCTGAAAAAAAGAATACCATAGGTTATGCATCAAATCAAGCTTACCACCTATGCATTGCAGAAAACAGCTCAAATCCACTACTGTCTTATCTAGTAAAAATGGCCAAACAAAGAAGTTGGTCCATTGATTCAGCCAAAATATTGAGCAGTTCAATTTTAACATAGGGCCCATAATGAGAATGTGATGTATTGCAATCAACTCTGAAACTCAATGATTTCAACCATGAAATTAGAGGTCCAAGCTGCTAATATGGTGATACTTTTGGTGTATCATAGTGTTAAATTAATACATAGTGATAACTTTTATTGTCAGGATTCACCATGGGTCTTTACATAATTTTATGGAATATCCTTTAATAGCTGTCATTTTGACCACGTGTGTATTTCAAAGTGTCAAGCGGCATAAAGACTATGCAAGTTGATTACAAATCAGCTTAACTCATAAGATTGGATGCATATCCCGAGTATGTGAAAACCTATGGTACTTGGATTGAATGAGTACCTAATACGGGTATGAATCTATGCCATTATGGCTATTCTTATAAATTTTTAATATATGATGATTGTGATCAATCAGACATTTTTCTCTTACATGGAGGGTATGTGTCAAATATCTGAAGGGGTGAAGGTAGATGAAAAATCTGAATGCTGGAGGTAGAAGTTCATATGTTTTCGATGGATACTTGACATGGTTACTTCTATTCCTTTTTTTGTGACTCAACGTGTAAATGATGGATAATTTGACAATGGTGAAGGTGGATGAAGAATTTGAGTATGTAGGTAGAAGCTCAATAATTTATATCCTTTATTCACTCAGTTACTTGTATCCTTTTTTGGTGCATGGTTTGACCAAGCGATACGGTCGAAAACGTATCGTTCCAATAAATTAGCAAAACTCGATACTACTCGATGCAAACAATGTCTTCTTCCTTTGCTTTATTTTCTTCCTCCTTCAACCTACAATTCACCACCAATACTATGCATCGAAACGTTGGCACACTATCAAAGCTGTATCTTTCCAATTAAACCGAAACTCCGACACGACTCGAGATTTTAAACCTTGTTTTGTTGACTTAAGTTGTTTAGGCAGATTGTTGTGCTATATAAATTCATGGCACAATGCATAGAGGTCAAATCAAATTTTGAATTAGCCTTAACATTCCTCGAACTATGTGAGAGTGCAAGTCATCTCACATATTAGTAATTTAAACACTGCCTAGATCAACTGCTCGCCAGTGCCCAGAAAGGGCACTTACCTGAGGAATGCCTAGCTTAAGGCATTCTTGAGAAGCACCTACCATCTTGTATCACTTGATTTGTATAGAATCGTCAAACTATAAGTGGCAACCTTTTGCGTTATGCGTGCACCGTCATACAATTGGTGCTAGCTTGTAACTCTATATTCAGAATTTAACCACTGCCATATGCTTGATATTTCAGTTAGAGATTTCTATTCCAAATCCCAATAGTATATACTAGATGGTATCAGTATCAACTTATCCAAATAACTGGTCTTTGATTACAAACTATATTAGATTATTTTATAGAAGTTACACAACTTGAACTTTCAAAAGCTAACCATAATTAACATGCAGCCCGTGCAGTATAAGTAAACTTAAGGAAACAGATGTAATTAGCAGTAAAACTATTAAAGCTATAGAATCAAAGGTACCGGCAATCTTAACAAACCTTCTGGATTACTCTACAGCCATACATTTGAAGACTAAGAGGTAAAACATGGCCCTTAAGATGACTTGCAAGTTGCTTTCTTTGAATTTCTGTACCATGCTCGAAGAACTGCAACCAAAGTTACAATGAACATTTAAAAGTTTTCAGGGAAAAAAATATCAAGAGTTCATTTGTTAAAATAGGCATACTTTCTGAATGACATAGTTCCCAAACACATCAGTCATTAGAGAATGAGCTTTAGGGAGTATCTCAGGGAAAATTTTGTTCTTTTCTTCTTCAATTGAGGCAGTCTCAAGTTGTTGTTGGATAAAGCGACTGCCATACTGATCCGCACTGAAAAAAAAAAAAGACAAAAGTGAACTGATAGCCACTTTAATGTTTGAAGAGCATGAATCTATAAGGAATCAATGAGTACCTGAACTCAACAACATGACCTACAATATCTGATAGCTCCAAAAGTAACGTCTTCTTGTTCTTAAATTCTTCCAACAACGATGGCAACATATAGCCTTCTCTCATGCCACCATTTTCTCCAGCTGCCCTTCTCAACATGGAAAGGGCATGAGATAACTGATCATTTTGCCTCAAAGGGTTCCCAGTAGGCAAAGGAGAATGAGCATTACTAGCCAACGAACCTCCTAAATATGGCATCGCAATACCATAAGCATGACTACCATAGTAACCATGATTCAAGCTATCTGATTTGAGGTGCATGCCATACTGTAAATTTTGCTGTGCAAGCAATGCTTCCAGGTAAAGATGTGGATATTCGGGTAAATCCAATTGGTGGGTATTAAGGTAATTTTGTCCTAAATAAGGATCCAAACTTCCTGGAGGATGTACTTGTGAATCAGAAGCACCATGCAAATATTGTTCTGCACATGGAACCTGTAGATGGCCCATATAGACCAGTATCTACATGGTTCCCTGATGAACTATATTGTATATCTGCATCACCCAACCATATTTTTTATTATGAGAGGCAGAGAGCAGAAAACTACTGGGGAATATACATTCTAAACAATAGCACTTCCAATTTCTACATTCATTCAAAAAATCAAATTATGTTTATCTAACAAATATATATATTGAACAAGAAAGTAAGGAAGAAAAGGATGAAAAGAAAGACTACCAGAACCAAACTGACTGTTTAACATCATTTGTGCACCATAGCTACCGCCTGTATAGCCTTCTGAGTTCTCTCTGTTGTAATCAGTATCAGGCACATCAACACTTAGACGTGCACTTTTAGAAATTGTTGAACCAGCAGATTGCATTTTCTCATAAGATGGTTGCTTCGGAAAGTATGTTTGCCCATTAGAAGTTAATCTAGCTAATTCAACGTCAGTTAATCTACTAGTTTTCTTGGAGGCATCGAAATACCCAACATCATCAAGAGCACTTTCTAACAATGCTGACTGAGACTTCTCACTAACTTTTTGCTGCAGAAACTGTATATTATCACTGAGGGCATTAGAAAGCAGTTCAGGTTGGGTAGCAATATCCTTGTTAAGCAAACGTAGCACATTACTCTCTCTCTCTTTTGGTTTCATTCTAGACAAGTTCAATTCAGAGAAAGTGGTTTCAATGTTGATACCAGAAGTATGAGATGAAACACCACCTAAGCCATTTGGCCTATTGCTATTACTACTTTTTGTTCCCACTGGGGGGAGGCAGGGGCTTGGTGATCTTCGTATTAATTGAGGTTCAGGGGTTGTACTTCTAGAAAGAGCAGAACCCAGTGTTGATACTAAAGAGTGATTGATTGAGGAGCCAAGGCTGTGGACCTTAGTAAGACCGGAGGAAGTTGATCCAGATTGAATTTCCCCTAAACCATTCAAGTCATTCTGAAGCTTCATCATCGATGATTCTGAAGCTCTTAACGAATCAATATTATCATAATCATTACAACTAGCTGGGCGTGAAAGAAGTCCAGTGACAGGTGGATGAACAAGTTCCTCCTGCACAAAATTTAGTCTAGATAAGTCTAAGTAAGTTGAACTAAAGATCAAAATAAGTATCGACCCCATTTAAAACAAGTCTCAGGTAGGCAGGGACAGAAATATCAATGACAACAAAAGCCAACAAGGAGCATATTAACTAACAATGCACATCAATGATTCTACAACATCGCCACTACACATGCATTTGTCTGAGACTTGAAAGTGATATGACAAACATAGAGCTTACTATCAGTATAACAAAATTTCATGACAACCAAAACTGTGTACATTACAAAAAACCTAGATGATATGCAAATGCTCCTCCAGAAAAGAAAGAAGTTGTTACAGATAATCTGGAAGGTGGCTCAAACAAAACAGAAAGCAGGATTAACTTCAATCTCAGCTAAATTAACCATAGCATAATTAAATACATCATAAATAGTTCTATTATCTCAAAATGACATAAAAAGGTACAGTGACCCCACATGGTTGAAGGATTAGATAAATATGCAACTGATATATCCAAATTTAGTGGTATCATAACTAGTGGAATATACAGAAGATGAGTAGTCTGCTAAGTGGTAACTGGAATTAAATTGACTTAGGAAATATTATTTACTCCATAGACTTCCTCGTTATTATGTGTACAAGTAATAATCATAAATTAAATGTGAGCAAAGACAATTGACTATTTGAAATACTGATCTGTGTATGACTAGATGTGTATCAGTTAGGTCTAGTCATCCTTTGAGTCTCTCCACGTCATTCTTCAGTAAAGTAAAAAAAATAATAATAATAATAATAACTGACTGTATGACAATCTGCCTTCCTCTAATAACTTTTAAGAACAAGGGCAATAAACCAGAAAATATAATAATCAATAATTATTTTTTTAAGCACTTAAGTAACACTGTGGAAGCAACTATCAATGTAGAAATTAAAATACATGTTATGTCCCTTGGCTCATGGGGTTTCCAAAATTAGAAGTTAGAATATGAAAAAAACTTAATCATGCATCATTGGAAGCATGAGATCCATCATCAATGTAGAAATTAAAATACATGTTATGTCCCTTGGCTCATGGGTTTTGCAAAATTAGAAGTTAGAATATGAAAAATACATGACAATATTTTATTTGCCTGTTTGTAGCAAGGTCCAAAATATCATATGAGTAGAATAGTGCAGTGGTAGAAAAAGGCACAAAAGGGCAAATATTTTGCTTGTTCTAAAAAACAAAGAAAGTCAGATTCATTTATCACTAGGGTTTATGTAGACAGCAAACAAATGATGCAAGCCTCCCTCTCTCATTTTTTATTATATATTTAGATCATTCCAACCCACCCACCCACCCAAATAAAGAAAAATAAATAAACACAATTGTTCTGCTTAAAATCAGATTCATATGCAAAATAATATCCACTATCACTGCTTAAAGTATGATAAAATGGATTATATGCAACATGGTGAAACAACATAACCTGAAATTATCCCAAGCGTAGACAGACAATCACGGAATGTGATTACAAAGCTTATTTAAAGCTTACACATTTAATATGAGAAGCTATCTATGCTCTATGATTAGTCAACTACGAAATTTTGGCAATCATGTTTTGCTGATACTGAGATAGTGATCAACACATACATACATTTCTGTAGAAACTTCAAAACAAGTGTTAACTGTAATTTAGAACAGAGCAAAATAAACCAAATACACCTGCAAGACATCAGCAGAACTTTTCCTCCTTGGTGCCTAAACCAGCGTCTGGCAGTCCAATAAGTACATTGCTATTGGCCTGATGGTTCCCCTGACTGCTTCTGTGAATCTATCATCTCTAAGCCTGGCTGAACAGAAAAAAGGGAGCTGCTTTGGCCGTCATTTTTCATGTATTCATTTCTTCGCCTCCTATCACCGATCCCTCCAAATGAAGACCCACTGGGATGAAATCTTTGTTGGACACGCCAGTCCTCTTTCGATATTGCTGGAGGAGGCATCCTCGGATTGTGATTCTCGTTGGAAAAATAGTAGGATAAATAGTCTGGATGCGACCTCAAATCCTCCTCAGACAGCAAGCCTCCAGAATCCTGGACCCTTAAGTGGCGGGTCGCCTCCCCAAAGCCATCGTGCCCAAACAAGCTCCAAACAGCTGTTCTTGAATCATCAACCGTGGGAGGCGCGCTGCCGGAACGGAGAATATTCAGCTCATCCAGGTCCAGATCAAAGGCAGCACCTCTACTGTTCTGCTGCTCTCGGATCAAAGCGTCAAGATCCCTCTCGAAGTCATCATCGAAGTTCCCGCTCGTTGGCGTTTCCAGTGTCATCTTCAAACACTGCGTAACCATCATTAGAACCCGTATTTAGCGACGACGATCATAAATATCATTCACGGGAACAGAACGGGAGAAATCCAAAACAAAAAAAACAACAAATTGGAAAGACGAGAATTCTTGCCTTTACAACAGTTTCCTCATCGCATCCGCCACAAGGCACTTATCATCCCCATTCCGGCCCAAAATTCAATCTTTCACAAACCTCGATCGCCGTCTCCGCATCGAACAGCGTAAAAAACGGAACTTTAGCCGTTTCAAATCGCCGCGAGGGGTAACAGAGGAGGAGGAGATCTTAGGGTTCTAGTAGAACCATTAGTTCGAGTGGAGGCCAGGAAAACGGCTGCAGGGAACGTTGCCGACGGTGTTGCTTCAAACGCAGACTGCAGCCGTCGGATGGTCACTGGATGGTCCATGATTGGTCGCGGGAAAGGTCAGCGACGCGCTGCCCTCCGTCCGATTCGTGATCTCGCGATCGTTGCCCTACAACGACTGCAATCGACCCCTCCACTACGGAGTGGCCTGTTGGACGGGGCCCACATGGGTATGCGATCGGATAAGCCCATTAGAGAACGGTTAAGTCGGCCCAACAACGACGGCCCAGTTCGCAGCCCATTTACATTGACCCAACAATTGCTCTCTTTAAATTTTGACTAAATCTAATGGAGAATCCGTGGGAATTTAGATTGACCCTCAATCTAGATTCTCCTCACGTGATGCTCCCGCGAGTTGGTACATGTGGAAATTGATACAAGGATAATACATGAATGAGAAATCGAATTTCAATGGATCATAATTTTTAATTCGGGAATTAGAACGAGGCACGATCAGATGTATTTCGAAGCTCTTTCAGACACCTTTATTCGATATCAGGTAAAATCCGTACCGATCCACTTTCGGATCCATCGGACATCGTTTAGTGCTCCGTCCGCATCTCCAAACTTATTTTTTATTATTTATAGTAATTTTTATTTTTAGCTTTTTTTTTGGTATTTTTGACTTTTACAAATTAGGGTTTTGGTTTATAGCCTATTTATAGGCGTGTTTAGCCATTTACGATCAGTTGAATTGATTAATAAAAATTTTCTTTTTTTGACAAAAATTTAGAAGACACGCCGACTTCTATTCATTTTTTTAATTTTTCAATCTCAATCCCTTATCAATTCTCCTCTAATCTTTCCCTTCCGAATAATCACTATTCTGTCCGACGTCATAAATTAAAATTATAAATTGTGTCATAATTTTAATTTTTGACTTGATATCGTAAAGGCACCTACTTTTCAAAAATCAAAAAGAAAAAATAATATAATAAATTTTGATATATCTTTAACTTAATAGACGTAGAATCTTGGTCTGAAATAGTACTTATTCCATGTGATTGACACGTGAATAGGATAAAAATTAAAAGGGTGTCATTAAAAAAATTAAAAGGACGTCCTATTATATTTTTTATATTGAGCGTACTTTTATTCCTGTATATTATTTTTTTTTAACATGGAGTACTTTTATAAAACAAAATCGACTTCATCAAAATAATTCAAATTTATTAAAATTATTTTAATAGGATCAAATTCATCATAAAATGATTATAATGTTGTAGCAACTTTTAACTTACACATTGTAATGATCAATTAGTGATTGCTACAAAATTTTTATTTCACTATATGTTAAAATGATTTTAATGAAGATTGAACAATTTTAATTAAGTTAATAAAGACTTTTTTCATATAATAAAAATATTCTAAGTGTCGATTGTTTTATTTATTTTTTTATACAATAAAGTAATTATCGATAACTGCTATAAGAATATATTTAATATGAAAAATATGATAGATGTAATATTATATTGCTTATTCGACAAGAGTTGCTATTTTGTGGGTGTTTTAAGTATGCATGTTTTAGATAATACAATC